>NC_067398.1:626835842-627158342 GCF_016432865.1 Antechinus flavipes
TATTCACTGTCCTGTCCGGCAGGACAATAACAGTGGGTCATCGAGTGGAGCCAGGGCCGAAGGGGAGCAAAGGTGCTGTAAGACAATCAGTCTGTAAAGCCTACGGCTTGGGGACAGGATCGGAGAGACAGAGAGGCAACTCAAGATTTAAGATGGTGAATGTCTCTGTTTAATGAATGAAGAGAGTTTAATTAAATAGGATTTCAGAGTGGGGGGTTACAATGAGAAGAATGTCGGACCATAGGTGTGGCGGAAATCCTAGAGTATACTGTTATCTAGATTTTGGGCGGAGATGACCGATTTCTTGGGACACACATTATCTAATCTTCAGGAATTTAGGGTGTATGCTAATCTTAGCTCTTTGTCTCCTGCGTCCAAGGACATGGCAATGTTCAAGGACATGGTCTCTTGGCATATCCTCAAGAGTGGTCTCTGGCATATCCTCCTTTCTTTATTATTTAAGGGCGGGAGGCCTGTTTTAGGCTATGTGGCCGGCATCCATATTCAGTACCCAAGTAATCCGACCTTAAAAGGCCAGAAAAGGGCAGGACCCCTGTCTTAGGCTATGTGGGCGGCATCCGTCCCAGCACCCCAGCATCAACCTTCTGGGGTGTGCTTCTGGAAAACGGGCCCACAATAATCCCGTCATTGGGTGTTCCTGCAGCCAGAGGGTATGATGATCCTGAAATATGGGGCCACAATAATCCCGTCATTGGCTCACCCACAGTTTAGCTACTGAATGCGAGGGGGCAATACCTGAGACCAGACCTTGTATGGATAGGAGGAGGAGGTGGGGCAAAAGTGCTTAAGGCAAAGTGAATAGGAGCTAAGAGTTCCCATTCTTTCAGGTATATTGAAAAAATATACCAGTTTCCCCAATGTTCTATCTCTACCTCCCCTTTTCAAATGACCATTCCCCATATAAATCCCAAGAGCAAATCAAAATCCCTATACATAACAGACAATACAGTAGCATTTCCTTAAAAGCCCTCAAACATAACAGCAATTACAGTTTTAACAAATCCCATCCCAAGTCTTAAACACACAGTAATAGATGATCCAGGCAAGGTTTAACAGTCAGTCATCAACCATTCCCAAAGTTCCTCATATCAGTCCAAAGTACAGTCGATGCAGGATCAAGTCCATGGTCTCATTTTAAAACTGCTGCTTCAGGCTGTGAAGTGATAGGAGGCTCTCATTCCTTGTAGAGTGGGTGTGTCATGCTGACAATCAAAGCTGATCAAAGCTGATCCAGGTTCCAGAAGCAAGTCAATATCTGTAATTTGACCAAAATCTAAAACAAAAACACAAATCTAACACATAAAGATTGGATCAGTCTCAGATAGAAAGACTCAGTTCACCAGACTGTTGCAAAACATGAGGAGGCCAAAATGGATTGGCCAGCAGTTTCCTATGTGACGAAACGAGTTTGCTTTACAGGCCAAGCAAACGGCTGCAGTCTTACAGACCCTTGTTAATTGTCCACTTATCATGTAGAAACCTTAAAGGAACAAAACGCAAATATCCAGTAACAGACAGATGACCAGGCAAAATAGTTGCCCAAGCATTTAGGATACAATGATTACATATAACCAGACTGAAAATGGCAAGGCATGACATAATTGAATTGCAGTAAGAGTTCTATTGACCATTGCTCTGATCAGAGAGATCAGTTACAGAAGGAAAAATGCAAGAGCAAATTAACATAACATAAGCGGTTGAGTTTTAACAGCTTATCAATCAATTGTCCCAGTAACTATCACAGGGTGGAGCTTTAAAACTCCTAAATAACATTAGCCCAAAAACTTTTACCTCCAAAATCAAATTTCGGATAAATCTTAAACAATTATTTATCATATCCTTATAAATCATAACAGAAAGCATAGTAAGTTCACAACTTAGAACAATTATCATATCTAGGTAGATGTTACATGAGTGAATCTTATACATACAAATCATTTTGCTTTTAAAATACCCAATACATAGAAAAATATCCCAAATTGCATCTTGTCCATAACAAACATTTTCAAAAGGACGAAGAGAAAAAACTATTATGTTCAGAGGCCCTTTAAATAACCTCAGAATGACCCAATACAATCAATTTAAACTTATACAAAAAACCCAATTCCACATAAAAGAATTCAAGAACATAACAATTAAACTTTTAGAAATACTCAGACCAAAGTATGGATCACATTTACGACCATTTTCTTTTAACCAAAAAAAAAACATTTATGAAGAAACAAATATTCAATCAATTAACCTAAAAATAAGCATGTCCTTAAAGATCACAGTTTGCTGCACTGGCTGTAAATCAGTTAAGAAAAAAGCGGCAGGAACATACTCAGGGAGGTGAGGGGCGGAGAAGATTCCATATGGCCATCCTTCCCCCACTCCTGACCCCCTAGAAAAAACTTCCCTCAGGTTCCCCACTCAATTTCCTACATGGGGATCCTTTTCACGATTTAACCCATCAGTTTCCCAATATCAGGTTTCTTCCCAAATCCACCCATTTCCAACTTTCTCTATCCTTCTGACTACATACTTAAACAATCTCCTTAAAGAACTTTCCTTCCCAGATACTCCTTTGGTGAAGTAGCAGAAGGCAGTGGGGGTGGGTGACTCCTTCCCCCACCTCTTCACCTCCTCCCAAAAGTCTTTCTTACATCTTTCTAATACCAATCGAACCTTTAATATCCCTTGCAAATCAGTCCTTCTAGATCACCTGCATTCCTCTTTCCTTTTCCCATCAAAAACCTGTAAGATTCAACCCTATAGTGAATAATAAACCTCCAAAAATCCACACATGTCTAGCAGAGCTGGTTTTAAAGTATTAACTTGTGTTAACAAATTTCAGAAGGTAACAAACTGAATCAAAGTAATACAGCAAAGTTTTTTCTTCTACCACCTTTCTTTAACAGCGATTAGCATCTTATCTCTAGAGCTATTTATTGCCTAGGCCAGGCTAAGCTTGAATTTTATAGTTCTTTACTCTAGCAGGCTTTCCTTAAAGACATGCAAATTATCCTTAATCATAGTTCTTAAAACTTAAAGCTTTTAAATCAGCAAAAACAGATTAGGGGCTTTTTCCAGGATTCCCCACCCTCAGAGAGAAGTATGTTTCACCTTGAATTCCCTTTTCCCATTCCAAAATCCAAAGCGGCTTCGGTGAATTTCCAAGGAAGCCCATTTAGTGTTTTACTCTGCCTTCACAGAGAATGCCTAGATATTCTATTCAAACGTCTTTCCTTTAAATGTTAGCATACTGCTGTATATTAACTTTCCAAACTTTCAAATCCCTTTCAATCTATTTTTTTTTTCCTTTTCTCTCCCTTTTTCTCACAGGCTGCTGCAGTCAGCCAGAGACAGAGAGAGAGAGAGAGAGAGAGATTTTTCAAACTTCTTGATATTTTCTAAGTCTGCAACACAGAGGCTGAATCCTTATCTCTTACAAGCTTATTTTAACTTTTAACACAGACACACACAAACAAACATGGAGCTCCAATTTACTATGTACAGTTGCAACATTGTTTTCCAAACAACAACATAACAGACAAACCACACAGAACATGGAACATATATGACAGACTACACAGTTATACAGATTCCATGACATTCAAGATTTTTTTTTTTTTTTTAAACATGAGAACAACAATTTTCTCAATCGTCGACACCCTGTCTGTTTCAGGAGCTGTTCAGTGAATTTGAGTGGTTCGATCTTCTCTTCAGGTTCCAAGGTGTCTTGGTCTCGTAACTGATGATAAAAGATGTGTCTTTTTGTGATCGCAGAATCTACTTGATATTTAACGAAAGTGGTTAGTTTATTAAAGGCCCAAGGGCCAAAAGAAAGGAGGAGAATGAGTCCCACAAGAGGGCCGAGAATACTAGGGAGAAAAGTGGATAGCAAAGGGGAAGTGGAGAACCAGTTCTTATGCCAGGATTCATTTTTTACTCTTTCCTGTTTTCTTTTTTCCAGACTGTCCCTAACTTTTGGTAGACTGTTTTCAACAAGGCCAAGTTTATCTGAATAAAAGCAGCATTCCTCCTTGAGGGCTGCACAAAGACCTCCTTGTTGTAAGAAGAGAAGGTCTAAGCCTCTTCTGTTTTGCAGGACGACTTCAGCTAAGGATGCTACTGAGTCTTTAAGGTGTTTAGGTCCTGCTTGCAATTCCTGTAAATCCTTATCTATAGCAGCGCTCAATTGGGAATATTGTTTGTCATTTTGTATGAGGGAGGCTATACCCGTCCCCGTTCCTACCGCTCCTAGGCCAAGGAGGACGGTCAGGGTTAATGCAGTAAGGGGTTCCCTCCTGGTCCTGAAATTGCCAGTACTTTTTCTTTCCCAGATATCAAGGAAATCATCGGCCTGGTATATATTAATATGAGGGAAGAGAAAGAAAGAAACGCAGTAATCGCGTTTTTTGATAAAAGATCGGGCATCCAGAAATGTAGTAAGGCCAGCAGAGCAGGCAAAATAAGAGCCGTCAGGAGCGGCCACATAGTGCCACGTCAGGTTGACAGGTATGGTGTGGTTGCAAACGCCTTCAAGCTGTTTGGGAGGAAGCATGTTAGGTCCTAGGAGACACTGTTCTGTTAGCCCAGTGGGGTCTTCTATCAAGGACCTCATTTCCTTCTTAAAGATCCTGACTTCTGTGGTGCTCAGGGGAGCGTTCACAAATCCTATACCTCCCTGGGCCGAAGGAACCTCTCTTAAGGGATCTAATTTAGGACTTGGGGTTTTAGTTCCCGGCAAAGGATAATTTCGGATATCTCTTTGAATTTGATCTAATTCCTTCCTTAAAGAGGAGAATGACTTTTTTGGAGTCCAGGTGGGGTCAATCGAATTAAATCCTCCCGCGCCCTGAGGGGCCCAGGAGGAGCTGATGGGATTAAGTCCTCACCTTCCCTTTCCTAAAACCATGGCTTCTTCTGGGGGTGGGGATAAGTATGGAGGACGGAGAGATAACAATGGGTCCCATTGCTGGGTCTTTAAAGTTTCCTCCTTCGTGTCCTTTACACTTGGACTCTTACTCAACATTATAGAAGCCCCGGAAAGCCATAGTCCTGCATATAGAACCTCCTCTGGATTAACAGGTTCTTTGTTATTAACACACAAATTCAGTATTTGGCACACCCAATCTTCAAGGAAGCCAAATTTAGGCCAAATAGTGCCTCCACCAATGTCTTTGTCACCCCAGACAAAGCAGCAATACCTTATCATCTTTTTCTTGCTTTTTCCTTTATATTTTGGCAGTTTGTTCCAATTACTTAATTTGTTTCCCAAGGGACTATCTACCGGTATTCTCTGATCATTTTTCTCATTTCTCTCCGCGAGGGCTGGCTGGGACTGGGCCACACCCATTGAATTTGGACGGAATCTAAATTCCAAAAACACCCAAACATGCCAATTGTCGCCAATTGACTCCAGTCACCCTAGAAGGCCTAGCCAAGCCTACCTGTCCAGAGACCTAGAGTTTAAGACTCAGGGCCTCACAGCATCCTATGAGCGACAAATCTCCCCAAGACTGCAAGAGTCTCCTAGCCAGCTCAAATTAGGCCGGGCATTTGAGCCGGAAGTCAGGGGCCTAGTCCTGCCTTCCATCAACATACAGTGTAAAAGGCCGGTCATCTTTCTCAAAAGGCAAGGTGGGAGTGGCCCCAAGTACTTGGGCGAAGTAAACCTTTAGATAAAGAAACTCTAGCCCCAGGAAAAAGCTTAGCAACAATCATAGTGTGGCCACAAATTAAAATAGTTATTTAAGGCAGTTCTACTTCTGGTCTATGCAATCACACCTGAACTCAAAACTCTCAGCAAATATTAGCTGCAGTCCCAAAGGATTTTATCTTCTACATCAGTTATCATTAATCTAGGACTTCAGATAAAATCTAGTTCAAGAATCACAGTAAAGGGTTTACAGCTTATACAGCTATCTTTCTTATCTAAGTAGACAGTTTTAAATTTAACATTACACAGATCTTGAAGTTCACAAGTAACTGAACCAAACTTCATATAACTTATTGCCCAACAGAGATGACAAATTTTAAGGCATAACTCAGTTACAAATTACCCAATACCTCTATAAAACACACCATCTAAGTAGGAAGGTAAACTATCCCATCTTAGTCCCTCAGTAACTTCTCAAAGAATGGAGGAGGAAAAACAGGGAACAAGTCTAGAGAACATAGAAAAGCACACAGGAAAGGCAGACTTCTTTCCTAAGGGTATTCACCAAATTCTTAAATGGCTTCAGTTTCTCTCATTTACTCATTTCTTGCTGCAGTCAAGGAATGAGGGGAGAAAAGAAATAAAAAGCCATCTTCCAAAGAATTTAATTTGCCTTAACCTGAAACTTTATTCCCCAGCCATCATTCCAAAGGTTTTTCTTGAAGCTGCAACCTGGCCAGGGTTGGAGCCCAGGAAAAAATCCTTTGTTGGCAGGGACATAGAATGCCAATCCAGAAAAGAATGGAACCGAGTGTGCTAAGAGCAAAAGGTTTTAGGACTAAGAAAATTAGGAGCAAAAGAGTTCCCACCTGTAGGGTTAGGTAGGAAAGTGTGAGACAGACAGACCTAGCCTGGCTTACCTAGATTATCTCTCCATAAGCAGCTAAGAAAGTTTTAAGTAGTGCCCTGAAGCTAAGAAAAAAAACCGAGAGCAGTTTAAAATCCCATCTTTGTAGACAGCCTTGTGAGCATGCGAAAGCGTAATTCTGAGGCTTCTACAATTAACACAAGATGACCAAATCAGGGAAACTGAGTCCCGTTTAAATGTATAGGACGAGCACATGTCCCGAGGGCTAGAAGCTGCGGCTTTAAGAGCCAGGTAAATGTCTGGAAGGGGCGCGGCCCACTTGTCCAAATTGCTAGCAAATTTCTATTTTAAAAGTTGGTGACAACCTTTCCGGAGATTTGAGAAGATTTAGATTGAGTCCCCAATCTCCCCACTGTACAGTAACCCCAAGAAGGGGACAGGATAGGAGCATTTAAATGGCAGGTTGCCAAGCCACATGGGAGAGGTCCGAACCAGGCCTCGAGTTCTACACTCCCCACTCCATGGAAGAAGGGGGAGGAAAGGCCAGAACAAGGGTGGGGGAGGAAGAGATGCCATCTTACCCAGCGCAGTGCGTTTTGAATGGCGAGGGCTCCTCTGGCGATTCCACGCTGGAACTTGAAGGCAGGGCAGCTCATCTAAGCCCCCAAATCTTACTGGAGAGCAAAACCTGAAGGGAAGACCGCTTACCCCTGTCCAGGGAGTAGCTGCCGTGGGCAGAGACATTCTCTAAACTCACCCCAATTCAGTGACCTTTCTCCTTGTGGCTACAGCCTGACCATTAGAGACTCCATTGCATTTAACAGTGGCATGGGAGAAGGGCTCAAACACAGCTCTTCTTACGTTTCTCCGGGTATCTCCCCAGAACAGATCAAAGAGAGCGCTGGCCTGGGACCCCCGAAAAGGGTAAGGTCCCCAGAACGGCCACATGACCACTCTTTGGTCTGGGGTGGTGTTAAAGAGACACTCTCGTGTCTCAACAGTTCCTGCTGGAGAGCAGGACTATCTGGTGATGGGGAAAAAAGATTAGAAATGCATTGAGATGCAAAGGAAGGGCCTTTCTCTTTCTAAAGGATTTGGTCAGTGGGAGTTTCTTCAAGCAAAGCATATTTTCCCTACTACCTTTAGAGATAGAGTGAGACCAAAGAAAGAACGCTGATTCTTCCGGGAAGAATACTGCTTGAACAGCTCAAAACCCAGATTGGTTCTGAGTGTGCCCCGAAAAGGTCGGGGTCCAGTTTGATCGCCAAATTATCTAGCTTCCGGTGTTTGTTTCGTCAGGGAAGCAAATGTTGAGGTCTAGCTTTGGGGTACCTAAATGAAATTAGGGTTAAGGTCTAGTGGCAGGTTTGGGGTATTTCAAGCGAAAAGGATCTATGGACGGCGCAACATATTTTCTTTGGAAAGGGGCCACTGGTCAAACCAGACTGGAGTGTTTTGATCTTGTCCGCCTGCAGGCTGGGCGGACCAGTGGCCCTTATAAAAAATGGTTCTGAAAACCAAGGCCAGCACGGCCAGGGTACGGCTGTACTTGTAAAGGCTGATTGATACCTTGGTTATTTTTCCCTAATCCTTGTTGAGGGAGAAAACCCTGGCTTAGCATTTGTCTTGTGACTACAGAATTGGGGCTGTACATAATAATACCCATTTGTGAGAAAATATCTTTTCCCCATAGGTTAATGGATAGATTAGGAACTATGTAAGGGCGGACAGTGCCTTTATTTCCCTCAGTGTCTTCCCAAGTTATCTGAGGACCCGGGGGTAATTGCCGAACCTTGTCGTTGTTAGAGGCTCCTTCAATGACTTCATTAATTAATGCCCAGAGGGGGAAAACATTTACAACGTTCGGCCCTTCTTGTTTTAGGTCTCAGCCAACCTTCTGCCATTTCCCGGGGTGTATTTCAGGGCCATTTACAATAAACCAAGGACGGACCTTATCTATGTATATAAAGAATTTTATAAGGTCCTTCTTTTTTACTTTTATGCCTCTTTCCTTAAGATTTCCTTTAAGATCTTTAAGGAATATTTGTTCTTTAGATAAATACGATCCCATAGTACCGACAATTGCGAAAACTTACCTCTACCCTTACGGGGGTTCCGTAGAGACCGTGAATTCTCTCCCGGAATGCTCGGGGGCGATGTCGGGCCGAGGTCCACTTAGAGGCCCACGTTGGGCGCCAGTTGTCCTGTCCGGCAGGACAATAACAGTGGGTCATCGAGTGGAGCCAGGGCCGAAGGGGAGCAAAGGTGCTGTAAGACAATCAGTCTGTAAAGCCTACGGCTTGGGGACAGGATCGGAGAGACAGAGAGGCAACTCAAGATTTAAAATGGTGAATGTCTCTGTTTAATGAATGAAGAGAGTTTAATTAAATAGGATTTCAGAGTGGGGGGTTACAATGAGAAGAATGTCGGACCATAGGTGTGGCGGAAATCCTAGAGTATACTGTTATCTAGATTTTGGGCGGAGATGACCGATTTCTTGGGACACACATTATCTAATCTTCAGGAATTTAGGGTGTATGCTAATCTTAGCTCTTTGTCTCCTGCGTCCAAGGACATGGCAATGTTCAAGGACATGGTCTCTTGGCATATCCTCAAGAGTGGTCTCTGGCACTTCACTATCACTATTATTATTTAATATTGTATTAGAAATGTTAGTTTTATCAATAAGTGAAGAAAAAGACATTGAAGGAATTAGAGTAGGTAATGAGGAAATCAAATTATCATTCTTTGCAGATGATATGATAGTATACTTAAAGAATCCTAGAAAATCAACTAAAAACTACTAAAACAATTAGCAACATTAGCAAAATTGAATGAAACAAAATAAGTCTACAAAAATTATTAGCATTTCTATATGTTATCAACAAAGTTCAGCTGCAAAGAAATGCAAAGAGAAATTCCATTTAAAATAAATCTTGATGATATAAAATAGTTGGTAGTCTACCTGGCAAGACAAAGCCAGGAACTATATGAACACAATTACAAGATACTTTCTACATAAATAAAGTTAGATCTAATCAAATGGAGGAATATCAAGTGCTCATGTGGGATCCAAGCTAATATAATAAAAATGACAATCTTGCCTAAATTAATCTACTTCTTCAGTGCCATACCAATCAAACTGCTAATAAATTACTGCACAGAGCTAGAAAAAATAATAACAAAATTCATCTGGAATAACAAAAGATCAAGGATTTCAAGGGAATTAATGAAAAAATGCAAATTAATGTAGCCTAGCTGTACCAAAGCTAAAACTATATTATAAAGCACTAGTCATCAAGACCATTTGGTAATGACTAAGAAATAGAGTAGTGAATCACTGGAATAGATTAGGTTCACAAGACACAATAGTTAATGACTATAGTTATCCATTCTGATAAACCCAAAGACTCAGCTTCTGGGAAGAGAACTCACTTTTTAACAAAAATTGCTGGGGAAATTGAAAAAGAGTATGGCAGAAATTAGGGATTGACCCACACTCTATCCCAAAACAAGGTTGAAATGTGTTCATGATTTAGATGTAAAGGGTGTTACTACATAGGATAGTTTATCTCTCAGACTTGTGGAGGAGAAAAAAATTTGTGACCAAAGATGAACTAGAGATTAACTATAGTTCATCTAGAGACCATTATTGATCACAAAATAGAAAATTCTGATTACATCAAATTAAAAAGCCTTTGTACAAACAAAACTAATGCAAACAAGATTAGAAGGGAAGCAACAAACTGGGAAAACATCTTCACAGTTAAAGCTTCAGATAAAGGCCTCATTTCCAAAATATATAGAGAATTGACTCTAATTTATAAGAAATCAAGCCATTCTCCAATTGATAAATGGTCAAAGGATATGAACAGGCAATTTTCAGATGATGAAATTGAAACTATTTCAACTCATATGAAAGTGTTCCAAATCACTATTGATTAGAGAAATACAAATTAAGACAACTCTGAGATACCACTACACACCTGTCAGATTGGATAAGATGACAGGAAAAAATAATAAAGAATGTTGAAGGGGATGCAGGAAAATTGGGACACACTGATGCATTGTTGGTGGAGTTGTGAATGAATCAAATCCTTCTGGAGAGCAATCTGGAATTATGCTCAAAAAGTTATCAAACTGTGCATACCCTTTGATCCAGCAGTGCTACTACTGCACTTATACCCCAAAGAGATACTAAAGAAGGGAAAGGGACCTGTATTTGCCAAAATGTTTGTGACAGCCCTGTCTGTAGTGGCTAGAAACTGGAAAATAAATGGATGCCCATCAATTGGAGAATGGTTGGGTAAATTGTGGTATATGAATGTTATGGAATATTATTGTTCTGTAAGAAATGACCAGCAGGATGAATACAGAGAGGCTTGGAGAGACTTACGTGAACTGATGCTAAGTGAAATGAGCAGAACCAGGAGATCATTTTATACTTCAACAATAATGCTGTATGAGGATGTATTCTGATGGAAGTGGATTTCTTTGACAAAGAGATCTAACTCAGTTTCAATTGATCAATGATGGACAGAAGCAGCTACACCCAAAGAAAGAACACTGGGGAATGAATGTAAACTGTTTGCATTTTTTTTCTTCTCAGGTTATTTCTACCTTCTGTATCTAGGATATACTATGACATATTTAATATGTATAGGACTGCTTGCCATCTGGGAGAGGGGGTGGAGAGGGGGAGGGGAAAAATCAGAACAGAAGTGAGTGCAAGGGAAAATGTTGTAAAAAAAAAATTACCCTGGCATGGGTTCTGTCAATACAAAGTTTTTTTTTTTTTTTTTTTAAAGGGTGTTATTAAAAGCAAATTAAGAGAACAAGGGATAATATATCTCTCAGATTTGTGGAGAAGGAAGGAATTTATGTCCAAAAAACTAGAGAACAGTATGAAATGCAAAATAGATGATTTTGATTATATTAAATTAACAAGTTTTTGTAGAAACAAAAGCAATTGCAGACAAGATTAGAAGGGAAGCAGGAATCTGGGGGGATTTATTTTTATTTCCAAGGGCTCTGATAAAGATCTCATTTCTAAAATATACAGAAAATTGACTCAAATTCATAAGAATTCAAGCCATTTTCCAATTGATAAATGATCAAAGGATATGAATAATTTTCAGATAAAGAAATTAAAACCATTTCTAGTTATATGAAAAAAGTCTTAAATCACTACTGATCAGAGAAATACAATTTAAGATAACTCTAAGGTATCACTATACATCTCTCAAATTGGCTAAGATGACAAGAAAAGATAGTGATGAATGTTGAAGGGAATGTAGGAAAACTAATACCTTGTTTGTGGAGTTATGAACTAATTCAACATTCTGGAGATGTTCAATGGGCTATCAACTGTGCAAAACCCTTTGATCAAGCAGTATCTCTTCTTTGTATGTATTCCAAAGAAATGATAAAAAAAGGGAAAGGATCTTCATGTTCAAAAATGTTTGTAGCAGCCTTTTTGTGGTGGCAAGTGATTGAAAACTGAACGGATGCTTATCAGTGTAGAAATAGCTGAATAAGTTATGGTATATGAACGTAATGAAATATTATTCTATAAAAAATGATAAGCAGGCTGATTTCAGAAATGTCTGGAAATACTTATATGGACTGATGCTAAGTGAAGTGAGTAGAACTCACTCAATTCTTGAGACTGGTATATGTGGTAGAAGGTTATTGTAGTGGTTGAGGTGTAAAATGATAAGGAACCTGCTCCAGAGTGGCAGCTGCATGAGTATTGAGTAGACATATATGAAAACATTGTACACAACAAGATTGTGTGTGATTAATTATGATAGACTTGTTCTTTTCAACAATTAAATGATTTAGACCAATTCCAATGGACTTGTGATGGAAAAAGCCATTTGCAATCAGCAGAAGGACTCTGTGAACTGAATATGGATTACAACATAGTATTTTACCTTCTTTATTGTTATTTTCTTGTTTTATTTTTCTTTTTCATTTTTCCCTTTTTCATTATTTTCTTGTTCAGCATGATAAATGTGCAAATATATATAGAAGCCAAGAGTCAAAACAAGAACATTTTAGATTTTGGGGAACAGCCAGTCAGAAGACATAGAATTGGGATATAAAGTGTTATGTGTGAAGAACAAGAAAAGGAGTATTATTGAATCATAGAATAGGTAAAGGGACAAAAAAAATCCCTAATTCAAAAATATGGTCAGACCTGTAATTTAAGATAGCTTCAGCAGCTGAGTAAAGAATGGATTAGAGCATGTAGGGATATTCTTGAGACTGGTATATGTGGTAGAAGGTTATTGTAGTGGTTGAGGTGTGAAATGATAAGGAATCTGCTCCAGAATGGCAGCTGCATGAGTACTGAGTAGACATATAGGAAATATATTGAAAAAATGACTAAATCATTTGGATATAGTGATGAGAGAGTGAGAAGTTCAAGATAATGCTGAGGTTGCAAGTCCAGCTAAATAGAAGGATGGTGATGACTTCAACAGTAATATAGAAGTTCAAAAACAGGAAATGTTTAAATAGGGCAGGATAATTAGGTTTTTTATTGGACATATTGGGTTTGAGATGTCTAAGGGACATCTAAGATTTACAATGGAAAGTTGCTAATCAGAGAATGGAGATCAGGAGAAAGGTTAAGGCAATATGAACAGATCTGAGAATTATCTATATGGAAGTGATTTTTGACCAAGAGATCTGATAAGATCATTTAGAAGGAGAAAAGGAAAAAAAAAAAACTAGGACAACTGAACACTCAGGCAGGAATTGTTTCAAGTAATATGCCAGTTCAGATGAATGCCATACTCTTTCCAACTACCCATGGAGAAACACAGATTAGAAATGCCCTTTCAAGGTAATTTATTCCCTAAGGACATAGTTAGAATCAGAATACAATAGTTAGAAGAAACTTCATCTGTTAGTCTGATCCATAGACAAAAGAAATCACAACTTTAATATGCTCAACAAATTGTTCTTTATCCTCTGCCTATAGACCTCTAAGGAGGGGGAATCTGTCATTTCTCAAGGTAAGAGCTCAACTCACAAAACACTTGTTTTTTTTCCTAAACTGACCATTTCTCACATCCCTCTTATTGCATCTAATTCTATCCTCCTCAGTCAAACAAAATACATCAATTAACAAAACAGTCAAAAAATATTTATTAAATACCATATATGCTTGGATTTGTGCTAAGTTGTTATGGTTGTTATTGATTATCTTTCATTCTCAAAGAGGACATCAGGAAGCTGATGCCATGATATGCAAGTGAGTTGATGTTGTGAGCTTTTTCTTCTCAAAAAGCAGCCAGGTGATAAAAGTTCAGATCTTTTATTATCTCCAATATAGCCCAGTTAGCTTAGAGGCCTATCTCTCTGCTTGGTTCCAAGAGCTCTCTCCAAATGTCTTTAAATCCAAAGGTCTGGTCCTTCAGCCTCTGCCTCTGCTTTCTTCAGCCTCCAGCCAGCTCCAGTCTTCATGTCATTCAGGTGAAATCTCGACTTGTAGCGTCTTCCTCTGAAGAACTTCGACTGGCCCATTGGCCTATTTATGCTCCTTCCAGAGAGAGGGATTATGGGTTTTCTCCCATAGTGCTCTCTGGCCCAATGACTTCAAGGGAGGTGTGAACTCATTGAACTCCAATGAGTAAAGGTGTGAACACAAGCCTTGTATTGATTAGTTCTACTTAGTACCTTGTTTAAGGTTCTGGCCAAAACATCTTCTTGTAAGATTAGATCAACTCTAATTAGTTAGCAGTTAGTAAGGATTCCAACATCTCCCCCTTTCTTTTGTTTTAAAACATAGGGGGTTTCTGAGGGGGTACACATAAATCCATCAATATAGGCCAGAACTTTGTAACAGATATACATGGTATACATCAATCCATCAATATGGGAGGCATTATACATAATTTACATAAGCACATAGCAATATAACACAGGCTAGTAGTAATGTAACAAATAACATGAATCATCCTGAAAATTTACACATGTCCATAAGTCCTAGAAACAGTCCAATAGGATTCCATTGTCCATTAGTTCATGTGCCAGGAATCCAATAGTTCCTGTAAGCTCTGAAGTACTGCAAAAAGTCTCATCAACAATTTTTCATCTTAAGGAACCCAATGATTCTTGCTGGTTTTTCAGGAACTGAAATAGTTTCATCTTGTGTTAGGAAATTCAAAGATTTCTGAAGATTTTAAGAGTCCTTTTGACAGTCTCATTGTCAGCCATCTGATTCTTTCTTCATCAGTGGAAATATAAGCAGATCCTCTTCCCCAAGCAGTTAATCTAATTCCCTTCTATTTACCAAATTTGGGATTTCTCCTCATCATCTGGTAATTACATTGGAGCTGTTTGCATTGGATATTGTCTTGTTGTCTTAAAAGGCCTGTATTCTTCCCAACTGTAATCCTGATTGCTTTTCTGTTGGTTGATGACATCAGAGTTCTGAATTTCTAAAGTCTCTCTGGGTGTAACCTCAGCTGCTATCATGCCCCACCTGTCCTTTGATTGATACTTTAGAGCTGGGCCCTGCCTCTCATTCCTCTGGGTCAATATACATTTAGAGGCCCAGTGAAAGCCTTGGTTACATTTTGGACATGGGGTTTTGGGTTTTCTCTCACCCTGTCTTCTCACTCTATCTCCATATCTACAATGAGCTCTCAAATGTCCAATTTTTCCGCACTGAAAACATCGACGAGTTTCTCTAGAATTCCTCTGCCAAGAAGGACCTTGTCTTTCCATGTTCATCATAGTCTGGGCATAATAAGCATTTGTGCCCACTGTGGCACAGCGTCTAATGATTTCTTCTAAAGGAGCATTTTTGTCTAGCCCCCATATAATTCTCTTGCAAATCTCATTGGCATTTTCCTTAGCCAAATGTCTAGTCATTATTTCTGTTGCTGCATTGTCTCCAATGGTTCTTATTACAGCTGTTTGTAAACGTCCCACAAAATCTGCAAAAGGTTCATTGGGACCTTGCTCTATTTTTGTGAAAACGTTATTTCCATCTTTCTGTCCAGGGAGAGAATTCCAAGCTTTTATTGCAGCCTTAGAAATTTGCTCATACACTGTTATGGGATAATAAATCTGTTCTGAACTCTCTGCATACTGACCTTCACCAGCTAGTTGGTCAAAAGCAACTTGTACAATAGCTCCTGTTTGCCTATTGCATTGGGCTTGAATCCTACATAATTCATGAAACTCCGAAAGCCACGATAAATTTTGTCCTGGTTCTAGACAAGTTTTCGTTATGGATTTCCAGTCATTCGGGGTTAGGATTTCATAAGACAAATTATCTAGTAACATCTTCACATAAGATGATGTAGCCCCATAAAGAGTGCAACCCTTTTTCAAATCTTTAATTTTTCCCAAATTAAAAGCAGTGTATTTTCTCTCTTTTTGACCTGAGGAGTTGAACTCTTCAATCACAGGATATGCATTTATAAAATCAGATATATCTTCTCCTTCATTTTTTGCTTTAATTAATGCTTTTTTCTAATCTTGTCAAATTCTGCTTTACAGGAGAAGCTGACTGTGTTTCTGTCTCTCTCCCTCCCCCTTGTTCCACCCATGAAGGGTTCATTGTGGGGGGAGGGTCATGAGATGTGGAATCACCTAATTCCTCCTGCTGTGAAGTATCATACTCAGAATTGTAATTAACTCCATTCTCATCTGATTCGTCCTCCTTTTCACCTAGTAAAGTTGGCACTTCTTCCTCCTGTACTTTCCTTTTCATCATTCTATCACTTAAATAACTTCTTATAGCCAATTGTATTACATTATATGTATTAATTATTGAGTTAGGCCCATTTTTATCATAGAATTGACAAAGATCCTCTCCAACCAATTTCCATTCATTTAGATCTAATTCTTTATCAAGAGAGAAACAAGGACATATATCCTTTATAGTTTGTAAAAGTTCAGTGATTTGCTGTAAACTTATAATTAAACCTTGGCTTTCCATAACTTTGACAATGCTCTCTAAACATTTTCCTTGAACAGAAACAGGCTGTTTTCTAAATATCTGTCCCATCTTAGATGAAATTCTACTTTAACTCTTCTAACAAAATTTCTTTGTTGCACTCACCCTAATTTCTGGGTTGAAGAGTCTTTTCCACTGGATCAGGATCAGAGGCTTTTCCACTTGAATCAGGATCGGAGCTTTTCCACTGAAATCCACTGAGGGGGTCTGTTAGTCCCTGTTCGGGCACCAAAATGTTGGGAGCTTTTTCTTC
The DNA here is from genome assembly GCF_016432865.1 of Antechinus flavipes. Taxonomy (NCBI): domain Eukaryota; kingdom Metazoa; phylum Chordata; class Mammalia; order Dasyuromorphia; family Dasyuridae; genus Antechinus; species Antechinus flavipes. Next base: position 626,852,611 of record NC_067398.1, read on the forward strand.
TCAAAAAGCAGCCAGGTGATAAAAGTTCAGATCTTTTATTATCTCCAATATAGCCCAGTTAGCTTAGAGGCCTATCTCTCTGCTTGGTTCCAAGAGCTCTCTCCAAATGTCTTTAAATCCAAAGGTCTGGTCCTTCAGCCTCTGCCTCTGCTTTCTTCAGCCTCCAGCCAGCTCCAGTCTTCATGTCATTCAGGTGAAATCTCGACTTGTAGCGTCTTCCTCTGAAGAACTTCGACTGGCCCATTGGCCTATTTATGCTCCTTCCAGAGAGAGGGATTATGGGTTTTCTCCCATAGTACTCTCTGGCCCAATGACTTCAAGGGAGGTGTGAACTCATTGAACTCCAATAAGTAAAGGTGTGAACACAAGCCTTGTATTGATTAGTTCTACTTAGTACCTTGTTTCAGATTCTGGCCAAAACATCTTCTTGTAAGATTAGATCAACTCTAATTAGTTAGCAGTTAATAAGGATTCCAACAAGTTGAAATTAAGTGAGAGAGGAATATTCAAGTGTCTTACTTTGCTTTCCCCTCAATAGTCATCTGGGTCCAGTAGCAAGATATAGATCAGAATGAATGAAGTTGGCCCTAGATGAAGTAGGGATACAAAAAGAGAGAAAAGCCAGTTCCTGCCCTTAAATAGCTTACAATGTATTGGGAGGAGACTATATTCAAATAAATACAGACAAAGCAAGCTATATGTGGTAAATAGGAAAGAATTAATAGGGAAGTTACTAGAATCAAGGGAACAGTTAAGTGGCACAGTGGATAGCATTCCAGGGCTAAAGTCAAGAAAAGTTATCTTTGTGAATTCAAATGTGGTCTCAGACACTTTAGTTGTATGATTTTGGACTCGTCACTTATCCCTGTTTGCCTCAGTTCCTCATCTATAAAATGAGCTGGAGAATAAGTGGCAAACTGCTTCAACATCTTTGCCAAGAAAACCCCAAATCAGGTCACAAAGAATCAGACACAACTGAAATTACAACTATAATCAAGAGAGCTTGAGGAAGCTTTCCAGTTTTAAAAAAAAAAGTTATTTTAGTTATTTAAAAGAACCCAAGGGAACCATTAGGTGGGGTGAGAGGAGAGAGGCATTCCAGGCATAAGGAATGACATAGAAAATGCCCATAGCTGAAAAGTGGAGTAGGTTATTTATGGAATAACCAAGAAGCTAGTCTTTGGATCAAAGAATACATGGTGAGCAGTAAGCTGGAAAGGTAGAATAGGATTAGTTTATGACAAATATAGCAGTTTGCATTTTATTTTGAAGACAACAAATATTTTGACCACATACACACACATATTCACATACACCAAGAGAATCTGAACTCCTAGGGAGCAGAGACTTCATTTCTGTCTCTCTCTCTTTTTTTTTTTAATTTGTATTCTTAGAGCTTAGGACTGCATCTGGAAGATAAAAAATGCTCAGCAAATGATTGTTGATTATCTGCCTATTGATAGACTGAATGACTGAGATTCTACTTGTCTTTAATAATAGTGAAAATCACAAGAGAAAAATAGCAAAATTTACAGTATGCTACAATTCAATAGTGTTCTAAATATCAAAGTACTGAAAAAAATATATAACAATGTGTCATTATACTATAAAGTGTCAAGGAGAGTATAGTTTGGTTGAGCTCAAAATTGATAATCCAAGCCACGAACTAGGAATCCACCAACAGTGAGAGTTCCACTGTACATAGGTATATGCACATGTCAACTAACAGATGCTGTCCTCACACCAATTTAGCTTGAAAAGATGACTAGCAGCATTGAGTACTAATCTGAGGTTCCATTGGAAAAAAATTGCCATTGACAGGGATACTTTAACCTGAGACCATAAATTATTTAAGTCTTACATGCTGAGACTTTAAATAGACCTTTTTCAGCAATATAATTCGTGAAATTAGAGAAGTAAAGAGGCCCAGGATTTTCAAGTATAATATATACCAAATGATAACATATTGTCCAGGGATTTCAGTATTGAGAAAGACAGATGAATTTGAACTGCACACCCTGCATGGATAATTTGAGATGGGCATTCAGTGGATGGAAGGAACAGAGTAACAATAATAAAATGGGAATTTCAGAAGCTGCAAGTGATGTGATCTGATCTGGTCACATTAGCAATGTATGTAAAGATAGTATGATACAGAATTACACTGTGAATAAATTTTTAAGATCTGATAATTATGGCATTCAAATCATGTGACTTTACTTCAATATGCCATGCATCTGAAATGTTATCACAGTACACAGAACAAGAACAAGAATTTCACCACTAGGCAAAACTGTTTGAGTAGATGTGAAAACATAAAGAGGAGAAGGATTAGGTCAGGTCAGGTCAGGGGATAGTCTGATTAAGTTGATTTCAGTTAAGATAAGGGTAAGTCCAACAGTGATATAGCAGTGCTACCCTTTCCATCAGCATTGGAGAATAGTGATGTGAGGAATGGGGGCTTTGTTCTCCACAGAAAAAACAAATTCAGTCTCCTGATTGTTTTTATATGTCCTGCAAGCTATTTGGGGGCAAAACCCTGTTTACCTTATTCCATTTTAAGCTCTAGTTATTAGTGTTCTCTCTACTGAAACAGACTATAATCTTTCTGTAATTGATTCAAAACTTGTTTCATGGTCAAGCCCAATGAGTAGTCATGAACTGACCAATGCTCACTTTCTGGCATGTCTCTAGTTGTGTTTCCCTGTGCTGTTCAGTGGTTTACAAATATCTTAAACAAATCCATAGAGAACATACTTACAAATTTTGCAAATAACACAAAGCCAAGCTAATAATTTAGGTGAAAGAACCAAGATCCAACAGAGTCTCAAAAGGACACAATTATGGACATAATTCAATACACTAAATTTCATAGAGATAAAAATACCAAACTTGTGTTCAAAAATCATAAGTATAGGATGGGGAAAGGAATAGCTAAAAGAAATTGATACAAATTTGGAATGTAGTGGATTTCAAAGGCAGAGAAACTTAACAGTAGGGCATGGTATCAAAAAAAAATTCAAAATGATCTATAATTTATTAATAAAGTAACAGTGTCCAAAACAACAAAGGAAATAATGTTCTATCTACACAATGTCCCATTCAGTACAAATCTGGAATACTTTGTCACATCTTCTTTAACACATATGGATCACTGGAATAGTCACGTAAAGGATGGCCAAAAGAATAAGGACCATATGATCAACCAATCAAAAAACTCTTATTAAATATGTATTACATATGAGGCCTCATAAAAGCACTGAGATTACAAATTTCAAACAAAAAGTCCTTGAAATCAGAGTTTCTATTCTAATAGAAGAGACAAAATGTACATATATAAAGATGTATTAAAAAGAATAAGAGATAATTTTGGAAAAGCATATGCTAGCAATAAGAGACATCAGTAAAGGATTCATATAAAAGGAAGTGCTTTAACTTTAAAATCTTAAAATCAATTGGAGTAGCAAGAAGTGAGGGGGAAAAGGATGGTATATTCCAGAAATGGGGTGAACATCATGGTGCAACCCAGAGATGGAGACAGAGACTGCATCATGATTTATATATACCTAATATCTAGCATAATTTTCCCCTACATTATGTTATATGTGCTTTGTGATATATATATATATATACATATATATCATATATAAGCTATATGAATGAGTGCTTTTGTATTTGCTGTATGTCTTCCACATAGGGAGCCATTGGATTTAGACCATCTCCCTGGACATTATCTTGTCAAATTCAATATTTTGTCATTTTTACTGAATCATTGTATCATGAACATATTAAAATAATGGAAGGTTGGTCTTAAATATCACAAATTTTAAAAATACCAGTCTAGACAGCTTGCAGGACTTCCCACAGAAACTATTTCTGAGGCAGGTAGGAGCTATTTCTTCCCCCAAGAAACCTGTTAAAGAAATTCAAAGGAATTAATTTTGTTTTCTCCTATTCATAGTTCCATTTGACTAGCTTCTGACTGGATTTTGAGATGGTTCTAGTTTGCTTTTGACCTAGATGGATACCTTTTGACCTTTGATGGATACCTTCAAATATGTATCATCCTCACTGAAAGGTTTTCTGGCCATTTTCATAAGAGATGGCCAGTGGACTCTGTCTTCTCTCAGAAGTAGTATCTTTGGCTCCATTAAAACCAATCAGAGAGCCCATAGCATATCTATGGGGAGCAAAAGTAAAATCAGTTTCTAGAACAATGACAAAGTGTTTTGGTAGTATAAAGGGACCACCAATAAACAAAGAAAATTCTTATTTGACATCCTTGTTAGGAGGTAAGACAGAAATAGTTGGAATTTTAGCTGTTTTATTTGTCTGAAGACCTTTTTTGAGGTCAAAGTGCAGAGCTTTTAATATTCAAAGTGAGAATATTAAATAATTTAACAGAAAAGTACCAGGATTATCCTCACCTTCGGTGAAGAAAGTCACCATTTATGGGCTGTGAAAATTAAGTTTGCTTTCCTTTTCCTTCCAAATACCTCAAATACTGTATCAGCACCTTTCTAGTTATATGAACTCAGGAAATAGGCCGCATCTGGTGACATAATAAATAGAACACTGACTCTAAAGTCAGGATTTGAAAATTGAATTAAGCCTCAGACAGTTGCTAGCTGTATTATCCTGGATAAATTGTTTAACTTCTGTATGCCTCAGTTTCTTTGATTATTAAATAGGGATACTAACAGCACCTGTCTCATAAGATTATTGTGGAGGACAAACGAGAAAAAAATTTAAAAAATTAGCACAGGTTCCTGGAACACAGTAGGTATATATAAAATATTTTCCACTTTCCATTTCCCAAAATAACTTTAACTGCTCTGTGCCTCAGTTTCCTTATCTATAAAATAAAAGTCAAAATTAATGGCCTTTAAGGTTCCTTCCAATTCTGAACTTATGATTCAGTAACCATCCCATATTTATGAATCAGAAAGGCTTGTTGATTTTATCTACCTTGTTCCCTTCCCTCTCTATTTTCACTACTATCACCATGTGTTATGCTCCAGAACTGCTCCTTTCCATAATTACAACAGTCTCCTATTTTGTTTTATTTTGTTTAGTTTTATATTAAAGGATCTTAGCATTTAAAACTAAAAGGAATCTTCCAAATCATTTGGTTCAAACCCTTAATTTTGCAGATAAGGAAAACAAAACTATTTTATTTGTTGTTTAGTAGTTTCCAACTCTCCATGACTCCATGGACCACAGCATACCAGGCCCTTCTCTCCTTCACTAACTCCCTAAGTCTGTTTAAGCTCATGTTCTTTACTTCTGTAATAATATCCATCATATCCTCTGTTGTCCCCTTCACCTTTTGCCTTCAATCTTTCCCAACATCCAGGTCTTTTCCAATTATTCTTCTCAATATGTATCTAAAGTATTTAAGCTTCAGCTTCATTATTTGACCCTACAATAATAGCCTGAATTAATTTCTTTAAGGATTGACTTGTTAGATCTTCACACTGTCTGAGAAACTCTCAAAAGTCTTCTCTTGCACCACAATTTAAAAACATCAATTGTGCAATTAAGTTTCTTTAATAGTCCAACTCCAAAAAATTGCTACTGGAAAAACTGTAGCTTTAACTATATTGACATTTGTCAATAAGGTAATGCCTTTGTTTTATAGTTTGTTGTTTAATTCAATAAGCAATCATTAAGCCCTTATTAAGTTTCAGAATCTGTGCTAAGAACTATTTAACCTTCTACAAAGAAGAGCAAACGACAGTTCCAGGCTTCCGTGAGTTCCTGTTCTTGTATAGTGAGAAAACATGTGAATTACTGTGCATAACCAAAATACATATTTATTCCAATCTTGTGCCTTTTTACTGGCTATCCTACATTCCTCCCTTCTGTCTTTCCTGGTTTCCTCTGAAATTCAGCTTTCTGTAAGAGATATCCTCTCCTAATTCCTTCGCTCCAAGAATATCTCCCATCTGTATATCTTGTACTTAAATTCCTCAATTAACTCAATTTCTAAGATTTGTTCCTCCAACACTTTTCAGCTACATATTATATATTGTCATATTTTTGATGTTTCTGTCATCCATAAGTGTATTATTTCCATGTTTGTGAACTCTAAAATTTAGATCATAATCTTTTATCATTTCATTTTATCATTTCCCTCTGTCTCCCAGCTCAAACGCCTGTCTCTTTGCCTTCATCTAATACAACTCATTCATCCCTCAATTCTTTTATAGGTCATTACTTCGCTAATTCCACATTATTTTCTTCCTTGTCTCAATATGATTTTGAATAGAACTGGGAAAAATTATGAAGTCTCATTAATTGGATCTGTTATGGTTTTATTTTACATAATGTCAACTGACCCCTCATTGTATTGAAGTAATCCTTTCACATTTTCTTAATTGATTCACCCTCACATCGAATTTGATATTTTAAACTTTTTCAGGGCAGAAACAATTGAAGAAATAAGAATTTGGTGAGTAAGGAAAATAAATATATTTCTTGAAGTCTTCTTATAACAGGCCAGAAGTTGAAGTAGAAAGTAGGGAGATGTACAATGGGCTCTTTGAAGAAAAAAAAGAATATCCTGGAAGGCCAGTAGATTATAGTCTTCAAAATATAGATTATGGAATAAATTTAGTTGAGTGAATCTCAGAGGAAAAAGTCTTGATAACATAATGGGTAAGGAACAATAAGGATCAAGGAATATTCAGATTTCTCTACCTATTGAAGACTTTAGTTTAAAAGACCAATCAATGAAGAATGAGTCCAAAAAGGATACCAATTTTTGAAAGAAATTCTGCTGAGGGGGGTAGATAATTAGATTGTTTAAGATGATTTCTTGTAGTATATCCTTAATCCAGGTAATAAGGATAGGTTTTGGAGGCCTGAATTATAACAGGAAGGAAATAATAAAGGGATGGCTGGAGAAGTATATAGGAGACAAGAGCTGGTAATTGATGTGGGTCTGATTCAAGAAAGTTCTTCTGAGTAGTGGAGAAGGGCTTGTGGCAAAGACAGAATTCATAGGCTAAAGCACTGTATTGGAATAATATAAAGATCCTTATTTTGTCTCAGAAGTGAAGGGACCATAGGTAGTGTCTCTCCAATCCCCACCTTTGCCAAAGATATGCAGGCAAAACCTGGATAAAGATCTGCTAAGAATGGTATAGAAGGGATTCTCAAACCAAAATTTAGTAATTCCTCCTAGAGTATTTTCCAATTCTGACATTTTATAAGCCGTTGTGATTATATTCCTCCTAGAGTCTTTTCCAATTCTGACATTTTATAAGCCATTGTGATTCTGTGACCTTACTGTATTATGAGAAAGCCAACCTTTGGTTGAAGGATGAAGACCTTACACTTTGCCCAGAAGACTCTGATTTTTTTTAGAATTTTTAATAAAAATTCCCAGACTTGCAGCAACAACTTTTAGACACAATAGGTTTTGTTTTTGTTTTGCTAAAATGGTTTATTGATATGTGTGCTGAATCCCATATTCTCTTTTCTATTGAGTTGCTTGGCTAAAGTACTTAAAGAAAAATAGGTGATTTCTGTTCTAAGAATTTTTAATGGAAACAATCAAAACCAAGTAGTTTACCTCTTCTTCAAAACTCAGCTTCTGGTTAATATTTAAGTATGAGGGATATGAACCTAATATAGAAATGGAACTAGACTTGGAGTAATGGTCTGAATACAGAAGGTATTTAATTGTTGAACTGAATTGAACTTAATTGAATTGAATTGGGTGTTCAAACTTTAGAATGCAGAACTTTAAGATGAGGTATATAGGGATTAAGAATTAAGCCGTTTTAGGGAGTTTTTATTGAAATACAATAGTAATCTTACACAGACACTGAAAATAAATACTTCTCTTAAAATAAGAGATTCTTTTAGTGTGGGTATAGACTTGAAGACTCCACAAGAAGGCAAGGATATCACTCTTATAAAATAGTGAATTCCTGGATCAAAAAATCATACCATCACAAAATGTGAAACCTGTGAAAGGCCTTAGATGTTTTTCCTCAAAACTCCTTCATTGTAAGAGATGAGGAAATTGAGGCACTGAAGAAACTGAGAAATTATTTGCCCAGGGTCACATATTTAGTTAATAGTGGAGCCAAATTTTAAACCCAGTTCTCATGTTTCTTTCTCCCTGTTTCTCTGACAACCCAACCTTCAATGCTCACATTATCCCTGGTTGGCAATTCCCCTGGTATTTCAGATCTCTAATTTTATTCCAGAGGGTTATATTTTCTAGCATCCCACTGCGAAAGTCAGTTTTTAACTATTTTGACACTACATTGACATAGGATTAGACCTGAACTGAGCAACTACTATTATTTGGCTACCTCCAAGCAGCCTTCACCTACAAAGTTCACTAAACATGAGAAATGTTTAGATATAATTCCAGTTTGAAATAGCTTACTAGATGGTTGTTTTGAAAAAAATGAGCTCAATTTGTGGTATAAGCTTTATTTTATTAGGTCAACAATTCAACAAATTGTTGTTGGTGAATTTTGGTACAGTTTTAGGGATGTCTGAAATCAACTTCTTTTCTCTTGTATATGCAACTCAGTCTCTCAGGAAAGGATTTTTCTATCATCTCACTAATTCATCACTCTTCATATGAGTTCTCCCATAATTCATAATTTTGTGAATCAATATTTTAGTGGATTTTTTTTTTGGATTTAGCACCCAACTGATACATCTATTTCCAAATGTATGAAAGAACAGGTAGATCCATCTCTTGGTTACAAATAAATTTAATTATCTTTTTTTGACCAACTCCAAATCTTCATTACATTTTCTAAGAAGAATCAACTAATGGAAGATAGAGAATGCCAGAATCTAATATTAGAGAGGAAGATGAGAATCTTTGTGTGGTACAATAATCTATACATTGCCAATAAAATGGTAATCTTAACAGCTCACATATTCACATAATTTTATGGTTTGAAAATAAGTCCTCAACAAATATGTGGAATAGATTCTATAAATGGCTATCACCATTATACAGATGCAAAAATTGCAGCCCAAAAAGAATATATTATTTATCAAAGGCTACACAGATATTACATATAGATGTAGAGATGAAAGATGAGGAAGATATGAGGGGAAGGAAGGGAAAAGAGAGAAAGAGATAAAAGCAGAAACAGAGTATGATAAGTGACATGATGTGATAAATTAAAGAGATGAGAAAGAGAGATAAGAAACAGAGAGCATAGTAAATGTTTACTGTGTGAGAGAGAGTAGGAGAGAGAGCAGACATTGTGCTAAATGCTGTTAACACAAAAACAAAAGAGAAGATGATTCTTCTCAAGTAGCTTGCATTCTAATAGGAAAGACAATACACAAAAGGGAGAAGAAAAGTGCTGGAGAGAAAGTAGGATACTTGAGTGAGAGCTAAGCAGCCTAGATAGAGGTGGACCTGATCAAGAGTGAGCAAGAAGTAGAAAGTAAACAATTTGGCTGGTCCTTCTCATGATATGGGAGTTCCAGGTAAGAACTTATCAGTCATTGAGTGGACCTTAAGATGAAACCACTCCCAATGAGGGTTAGAAAAGTGGGACAGGTCAGGGACTTTCACTTTTGCATTTGTGTCCCCATTGCCTAGTTATCTAATCTAATGCTTGGCATACAGCATGTGCTTTATAAATGTTTTTTGAATTCAATTTAATTATACATGAGTACCTCTTCATATTAATTGGACATGTTTGACCTGTAGAAGAAGAGACTTGAGGGAAAAGGTATGAAAACTATCTAAAAGTATTTGAAAGGCTGTCACATGGAAAAGAGCAGTAGTAAAATTCAGTGGAAATTTCAGAAAGGAAGATAAATATTGGTTCAACATAAGGAAAACTGAAATTTCCTAAAAATAGGAATTGTTCAAAAATGGAATGGATTGACTCAAAGGAGACTAAATTTCAATCATTAAACATCTCCAAAGTCATATTATCCCTTTCTAGAAATTATAGCATAGTTCTTTTTCATGTACTTTATTGGATAAAATAGGGGTTCTTAATGGGGAATTCATAGACATTATATATTTTATTTTAAAAACATATTTCAATATACTTATTTTTTTAATCCTATGCATTTATGCATTTAGAAACAACTTTCTGAGAAGGATCCCTAGACTTGACTAGAATGCCAGAGAACCATCTATCCCTCTGCTATGTCTCTGTCTGTCTCCTTGTCTCTGAGTTTGTTTCTCTATCTCTATCTCTGAGTTTCTGTCTCTCTCTTTGTTTCTGCCTCTGTTTCTCTGTCTCTGTCTTTCTGTTTCACTGTGTGTCTGTCTCTCTGTCTCTGTCTCTCTGTATCCCTCTGTCTCTGTCTCTCTCTCTGTCTCTTTCTCTGTCTCTCTCCCTCTTTCTCTCTACCTGTCTGTCTGTCTTTCCTACTAAAAATCCAGTTTTTCTCTGAAATTAACTTGTTACTCTGTTTCATATGCACATCACTCTAGTGGTTGCTGCCTTTCATTCTTGAAGAAAATCAAAATGGCATCACTGTGTTAGAGTTGAGTTATAGTATGTTTGACTATGGCCAATCAGACAAAATGAACTTGGAATGCTTTGCCAGATCAGACACAAATAGTCCCTGCAAACATTTGAGGTGGGTTCTCTAACTTTGCACATCTCTCATTTCTCCTGAACTAATTCAATTCTTCCTTGCTCAGAGAGGATAGCACCTTCTCAGATGAGGGCACACCATGATGGACTGTCCTGTGCCAGTGTCTCCCACATCATATAGTTAATTCTAAAGTTCTTAAGAGAGAAATTGAGATAGTCCTTGTATCACTTTTTTTCTGACCACTTTTGTGACTGCTTGCCTTATATGAGTTCACCATATTTTTTTTTTTTGGCAAGCATACATTTGGCATTTGAACAATGTGGCCAGCCTAGAGGACTTGTACTGTCTGCAGTAGAGTTGGAATGGTATGTAATGTACCTTACACCTCTAAGTCTTATACTTATAAGAGTAGATTATAAACAGAAAAGAAAAGAAGGATAATTGCACCTTAGTTACACCTACAATTAGGTTGTGGTACACAGATGATAATCCAACAAAGAAAAATCTTCCAGACAGAAAAGAGGAGAATCAAAAGAGAAGAATGTCACAAAAATCAAGTCAGGTGAGAGAGGGTAGTTAACAATGTTAAGTGATCCAGAGATCAAGAAGAATAAGATTGAGAAAATATAGTTTTGTTTGCCCATTAAGAAATCATTGATAACTTTGGAGAATTTGAATGATGAAATTAAAGACCAGATTTTGAAAGGTTGGGGAGAGGATAAATGGAGCCTTTGAGTATGTAATTATTCTTTGTTTTGTTTTCTCACATTCATAGAAGTGTAATTTGTAATATTTGTAATTACAAATTTATAATATTCCTCATTATTCTTTGTGTTATTTTCTCACATTTATGTATATAATTTGTAATATTTATAATTAGAAATTTGTAAAAAAAATGTGCTATTCTCTAATATTTGCATTGTGTAATTTCAGAAACAAAATGATATTTTAGAAAAAAAATCTTGATTTGGATTCAGAGAATCTGTATTTGAATCTTGGCTTTGTTACTTAATTCCTATGTATCTGTGGGTCAGTCACTTCTCTCTGCCTCAACTTACAGTAAAATTAAGATTCAACAAAATGACTTTTAAAGCAGAATGATACCAGGAATTCCTGTGCCAAGAGCAAATTCAGTTGAAAATGGGGAAAGATACAGCACAGCACATGATTTGCTAATGATCCATGATTTCAGAAACTTCAGATAGGGTAAAAGGGAGGTGGAAAGATGGGAGGCAAGGGAAATAATCGAAGATAAGCCCAGGAAGAAGAAACAGTTGGACTAGTAGGGGAACTACTAGGGACCATTGGAGAAAAGCTCCTTCATCTATTTGTTGACACAAACCCCTGATATATGTGCCCTAGTTAGGTTTCTGCTATAAGGATTAATTCCCAAGATCTTAAGATCTCTCTTCAAAAAAATGATAAGACCGTCTCACAGGCCACTATTCTGCCTTCTCCCACAAATCTTAGCTTCATATTAGTAGTTACTCTGCAAAGATAACAGGTTCATTTCCTCTAAGGCTTTGCTCTCTGCAAGATAACAATATGTGGTATTTGGGTTTTATTCAATAAATCCATGGCAGCATTTTAAATAACTCATATTTGGTCCTTTTCAGAAAACAAAGGTCTTTTCTAAATTTGTGATCATCCAACCAAGGCTAGGCTAACATTGGCCTTATACCGGTGAAGAACCTTATTGAGATTGTAATTAAGGTGATAATGGGACAATTTTAACCAAAGACTTTTTACATACTATTGAGTACCATTCATTATTAATTGTCCTATTCATTGAAATACTCTAAGAAGATGACTGAACTTATGTTAACCTGATTCATTCCTGTAACTATTTAGTGAGTACCTGTTTTGGCCCGTCACTGTATTAGTCTCTGAGGAAGCATACAAAGATAACCTAATGGAATTATGTCCACCATTCACCATCATAGGATGTTCTCTGTGACTTCATGTTGACTTCCTAGCTTTAGAACCTGTGGCAAATTCCCATTCTTACTTGCTTTCAAGATCTTCAGTTTGGTTATATGATACAAAATGACTTAACTTGGTGCAACCTTCTACTTTATTGAAACCTTTGAATATGCCATCTTTTCTCAGGAGAAGGTGCTTGAACTCCAGCATTATACCTGATCATGGTGCAACCCATCCTACATGGTAAGGAAACAAGATAAATTATAATTTATAATAAATATGCATAAGCAAGCTACAAAGCACCATATAAATACTAAAGAGGGGGAGATCACTTCCCACTATAGAACATAAAGGCTTCATATAACAAGATAGTATATGAAATGATAATTCGGATAGGATATAGTTTCCTCCAACAGTCTTCCTCCAAAGCCCTTAACTCAAAGTATTCTTCCTTACTATTTTATTTGATCTCAGGAGGAAATAAGGTATAATGTTCAGGGAACTAGAACTTACAAAGATACATCCAGCTGGATGGAGCCAAAATGGTGGAGAGGACAAATGTTTTTTTCTGAGCTCTTCCCACAACCCTCAGACTAACTAGCAAATCTAGTCTCTCAATAAGTACTGTACCTCCAAAAACCACAAATATTGGGAGTATAACAATAGATCTAGGAGAAACAATCTAAGAATTATTGGGTTTCCTAAAAATCATGTGAAAAAAGGAGCCTAAATGTTATTTTTCAGGAAATCATCAAAGAGAACTGCCCTGATGTACTAGGATCAGAAGATAAAATAACCATTGAAAGAATTCACCAAACACTTCCTGAAAGAGACCCCAAAATTAAAACTCCAATTTCAAAACTATTGGACCAAGATAAAAATATTGCAAGCAGACAGAAAGAAATAATTCAAATACCTAGGAGCCACAATAAGGATTACCCAGGATGTAGCAGCTTCCACTTTAAAAGATTAAAGGAGCTGGAATCTAATATTTCAAAAAAAATTCCAAAAATTTCAATTGCCTTGCTAAACTGCATATTTTCTTTCAGGGAAGAATATGGACATTCAATGAAACAGGTGAATTTCATTTATTTCTGATGAAAATACCAGAGTTGAACAAAAAAATTGACCTCAAAATATAGAACTCAAGAGAAGTATAAAAAGGTAAAAAGAAAAGAACTCTTGAGTACTGTATCTCTGTTATGGGCATAGATAGAGAGTTCATGTATAATTTGATTTGACAATTATAATATAAAAAAGAAACTAGAGGTAGAAAGGGGATTGTACAGAAAAAGAAGAAAGTGGAAGTAAAATGAGGGAAATTGAATCTCACAGAGTGAGAAAGAAAATTATAGACCAATTTCCCCAATGAATATTGATGCAAAAAATCTTAAATAAAATATTAGCAAGGCAATTAAAGAAAGTCATCCCCAGGATAATTCACCATGTCCAAGTAGGATTTATACCGGAATGCAAGGCTAATTCAATATTAAGAAAACTATTAGCATAATACCATATCAATAACCAAATTAACAAAAAAGTGACTATTTCAATAGATGCAGAAAAAGCATTTGATAAAATCCAACATTCATTCTTATTAAAAAAAACACTAGAGAGTATAGAAATAAATAGACTTAAAAAAAATCAGTAGCATCTATTTAAAACCATCAGCAAGTGTCATATATAATAGGGATAAACTAGAACCATTCCCAATAAGATCCGGGGTGAAACAAGGTTGCCCACTGTCACCATTACTATTCAAGAGTGTATTAGAAATGCTAATATCGGCAATAAGAGAAGAAAAAGAGATTAAAGGAATTAGAGTGGATAATGAGGAAACCAAATTATCCCTCTTTGTAGATGATGTGATGGTATACTTAAAGAACCCTAGAGAATCAACTAAAATTGTTTTAAAAATAATTCACAACTTTAGCAAAGTAGGAGGATACAAAATAAATCCACATAAATCATCAGCATTTTTACATATCACCAATAAAGTCCAACAGCAAGAGATATTTTTTTATTTCATTTATAATAACTGTCAATAGTATGAAATATTTGGGAATCTATCTCCCAAGGGAAAGTTAGGAACTACATGAACACAACTATAAAACACTTTCCACACAAATAAAGTCAAATCTAAACAATTGAAAAAATATCAAGTACTCTTGGATAGGTGAAGTGAATATAATAAAAATGACAATACTACCTAAACTAATTTATTTATTTAGTGCTACACCAAACTCCCCCCAAAAATATTTTACAGACCTAGAAAAAATAACTACAAAATTCATCTGAAAGAACAAAATTTCAAGGGAATTAATGGAAAAAAATGTAAATGAAGGTGGCCTAGCTGTATCAGATCTAAAACTATATTATAAAGCATTGCTCATCAACACTATTTGGTACTGGCTAAGAAATAGAGTAGTTGAGCAGTGATATAATTTAGGTTCACAAGGCAAAATAGTCAATGACTATAGCAATCTAGAATTTGACAAACCCAGAGTCCCCAACTTTTGGCATAAGAATTCACTATTTGACAAAAACTGCTGGGAAAATTGGAAACTAGTGTGGCAGAAACTAGACATTGACTTGCACCTAACACCATATACCAAGATAAGGTCAAAATAGGTTCATGATCTAGATATAAAGAATGATATAATAAGCAAATTAGAAGAACATAGAATAGTTTACCTCTCAGATCTGTGGAGGAGGAAGGAATTTGTGACCAAAAATAACTGGAGATCATTATTGATCACAAAATAGATAATTTTGATTATATTAAGAAATTTCTGTCCAAACAAAACTAATGCAGACAAGATTAGAAGGGAAACAAACTGAAAAAGCATTTTTACATTCAAGTGTTCTGATAAAGGCTTTATTTCTAAAATATATAGAGAATTGACTCAAATGTACAAGACATCAAGCCATTATCCAATTCACAAATGGTCAAAGATATGAACAGACAATTTTTGAATGAAGAAATAGAATTTAATTCTATTAATATGAAATTATTGATTATTATTTATCAGGGAAATGCAAATTAAGACAACTCTGAGATATCACTACACTCCTATCAGATTGGCTAAGATGAGAGGAAAAGATAATGATTAATGTTGGAGGGGAATGTTGGACGAATGTTGGGACACTGATACATTGTCAGTGGAACTGTGAATGCATCCAATCATTCTGGAGAGCAATTTGGAATTATGTTCAAAAAGTTATCAAACTGTGCATACTCTTTGATACAGCAGTGTTTTTACTGGGCTTATATCCCAAAAAGATCTTAAAGGAGGGAAAGGGACACACATGTTCAAAAATGTTTGTAGCAGCCCTTTTTGCAGTGGCAAGAAACTGGAAAGTTAGTGAATACCCATCAATTGGAGAATGGCTGAATAAGTTATGGTATATGAATGTTATGGAATATTATTGTTCTGTAAGAAATGACCAGAGAGACCTGGAGAAACTTACATGAACTGATGCTAAGTGAAAAGAGCAGAACCTGGAGATCATTATACATGGCAACAGCAAGATTATACAATGATCAATTCTGATGGATGTGGCTCTCTTCAATAATGAGGTGATTCAAACTAGTTCCAATTATTTAGTGATAATGAAAGCCATCTATACTTAGAGAGAGGACTGTGTGAACTGAGTATGGTTCACAACATTGCATTTTCACTCTTTTGGTTGTTGTTTGCTTGCATTTTATTTTGCTTCTCTTTTTTTTTTCTTGTTTGATTTAATTTGTGCAGCAAGATAATTGTATTAATGTGTATGCAAATATTGGATTTAACATATATTTCTATCATGTTTAACATATATTGGACTACTTGCCATTTAGGGGAAAGGGTAAATCTGTACACAAGGTTTTGCAAGAGCTTCTGTTGAAGGATTGTCCATGCAAATGTTTTGAAAAAATAAAAAGCTTTAATAAAGAAAACAAAAAGAATCCAAGACAAAAAAAAGATAGATCCAGGTTCAAATCTCTCACATAGTCATCATTGTTATGATTATGAACAAGTCATTTAACCTCTGTCTCCTGTCAAGATACTTTAATTTTACTTTGTTTATGTAATTTATATTTGTCTATGTTAACATGAATGCCACCCTCAGTAGAATGTAGTCTTCTTGAGCATGGGAATTTTTCTTACTTTGTCTTTATGTGTCTAATACTTAGCAAACTTACTGACACAGAAAAGTCCTTAGGAAATGATTGAGGAATTGAATTGAGTTGACTTTCAAGACTTTGGGAGCAAAAAGTTACAAAACCATAGATAGTCCCTGTGCCCTCAAAGTGCTTACATCCCAGTAGAAGGAAAAGAACAAAAAAATATAGTAATATTAAGAAGGTATATACATGTTCATCAGGGATAGTTAAGAAGTTTGGGGTGGGGGGGAAGAGTAACTGTGAATGAGAGGTTTCTATTTGTGAGCTGTTGAAAAAGGGGTATCTCACTACACACTTGTCAGATTGGCTAAGATGACAGGAAAAAATAAGGATGAATGTTGGAGGGGATGCGGGAAAACTGGGACACTAATGCATTGTTGGTGGAGTTGTGAACAAATCCAACCATTCTGGAGAGCAATCTGGAATTATGCCCAAAAAATTATCAAATTGTGCATACCCTTTGATCCAGCAGTGTTTCTATTGGGCTTATATCCCAAAGAAATACTAAAGAAGGGAAAGGGAGCTGTATGTACCAAAATGTTTGTAGCAGTCCTGTTTGTAGTGGCTAGAAACTGGAAAATGAATGGATGCCCATCAATTGGAGAATGGCTGGGTAAATTGTGGTATATGAATGTTATGGAATATTATTGTTCTGTAAGAAATGACCAGCAGGATGAATACAGAGAGGACTGGCAAGACTTACATGAACTGATGCTAAGTGAAATGAGCAGAACCAGGAGATCATTATACACTTCGACAACGATATTGTATGAGGACATATTTTGATGGAAGTGGATTTCTTTGACAAAGAGACCTGAGTTTCAATTGATAAATGACGGACAAAAGCAGCTACACCCAAAGAAAGAACACTGGGAAACGAATGTGAACTATCTGCATTTTTGTTTTTCTTCCCAGGTTATTTATACCTTCTGAATCCAATTCTCCCTATGCAACAAGAGAACTGTTCGGTTCTGCAAATATATATTGTATCTAGGATATACTGCAACATATCCAACATATAAAGGACTGCTTGCCATCTAGGGGAGGGGGTGGAGGGAGGGAGGGAAAAAAAATCGGAACAGAAACGAGTGTCAATATAAAGTAATTATTAAATAAAAATTTAAAAAAAAAAGAAAAAAGAAAAAGGGGTATCTCCACTCTTAAGTATCTTGGGAGCCAAGTTTTTTAGTGGTCAGGTATGTAATAATGTATAGTTTTTGGATTCTGTTGTATTATTATTATTGGATACATCAAAGGACATTGACTAGACATACCCATTTCCCTATATGGCTGTGTGTGTTTCGAAATGATTTTACAATTGTATGTCTGACAGATTATGACAATTTTCAATATCTGTTCATGGATGCCCTTCACAGAGATGAAAGGCTCAATTCTAGTTCGCTGTTAGCCATTTCTTTAAGTCACTGGAGCCTGGTGTTATATATTACAGGCTTCATAAACAAGAAGTCCAAATTCTTAGTCTATCTTTCCGGTGACAAAGACCAATTCTATTGTTCTCAAATGATTCTCATATGTAGAATGAATAGATAGGGGGAAAATAATATGGCCTTTTTGCACTAAGGGTATCTCTGTGAGAATTTCTTTTTTTTTTTTTTTGGAAAGTTGGAGATCTAGATAATGCTAGATGTGCTAGATAATGTTAAAATTAAATGGATTTGTAACTGATTTAATGGAAGGAATGCAAGAATAGTCATTAATAAATAGATGCTATTTAGGCAGGACATCTACAATGGAATACCTAAAATATCTGTGCTTGGCCCTGTGCTAGTTAATGTTTCTTATCAAAGATTTTCATGTAAATATAAATGATATGTGGGCAAATCTATTGATAGTGCAATGATGGGAGGAATGGCTAGCATTTATCATGTTTCAAAAAAATTTTGATACAGGGGCGGAGCCAAGATGGCAGAGAAGGCACACGTGACTTTCTAAGCTCCTCTCATTCCCCTCATAACCAACTATTTAATTCAGCTTCAAAAATAGCTCTTCACTGCTTAAATTCGTGAAGAGTAGAAGCACTACAATTTACCAGCTGAAGTCAATTTGGAAGATTGCCAGGAAAGGTTTGTCCTGAGGGGCCAGGAACAGACTAGCATAGGCAGCAAGAGGCTAGCAGCCTGAGCAGACCAGGGGTGGGGGTGATCTCTGTGGCTAGAGAAGTTATAGATACGACTCTGCTATAGGCTAACTACTCTGCCTTGACTACAAAGCAGTAAACCGGCAGAGAAATTAAAGCCTAAAACAGAGGGTACTCTAAAAAAAACGCCAGAACCTAACAAGATCTGGCTGTAACCACTCAAACCTGGAAGTGACTTAGACAGACTGTAATGCATCCCTGCAGCCACATCCTGCAGTTCGGGGCTTTTGTGCGGGGCAGTTACAAATCTGCATGGCAAGGGAGCACAGCCCGGGCAGCCTCTAATAGGCACAGTGTGGGGCACGGCCTGGGGCAATAGAACTTCTCCAGCAGACTGTGCTTTCCCGGCAGACACTTCCAGTCCCTGGAAATCCATTCACTGCTCAATTGCTAATACTCACAGCCCCAGGGCACTTTGGCTTGGGGTAGTGAAACTCCCATTGCTCAGTGTCTAGGGCAGCCATTATCTCACACAGCAGGGGTTCTTTGCAGGGCACTTTTCTAGCTTGGCCCTGCAAGCCTGAGTTGTGTTCTGGTGGGGAACTCTTTCCCAGAGCACTCCAGTACCTCACTGCTTTTTGTAGCCCACTGCCAGGACAGCTACCCATCCACATACCTTTCACTGCTCTGCAAAAGAAGCTGGTAACATCCTGGCGCTGAAGGCAGATGCTACATGCTTTAACAAAATGAGTAAAAAAATCAAAAGGACAATTGATAGTTTCTATACAGAAAGAGAACAGCTTTTCAACCCTGAAGAGACTAATAGCAGACAGTCTCCAGACAATTGTTGGTCCCCTATACAAAAGGCTCTCCTAGAAGAGACTATTAAAAACCTTAAAAGAAAACTAGAAGTAAAATGGGGAAAGGAAAGAGAAGATATGGAAGAGAGTGCAGAAAAGGCACATAACTCACCAAAAGAAAAATTTGATAAAGTGGTAAAAGAAAACAACTTCCTAAAATGTGAATTGGAAAAGGTAAAACTCTCCCAAGAAGTGCAGGGAAATAGAATTTGTGAATTGAGAAAAGAAAATAACTCACTAAAAAAAAAAAAAAAAAAAGAAAAAAGAAAAAAGAAAAAAGAAAAAAGAAAGTGAAATGGAAAAAAATTCCATAGAGCAAAACAACTCTTTTAAAAACTTAATTGGACATATACAAAAAGAAGTAAAAAAAAAAGCTAATGAAGACAATAACTCACTAAAAATCAGAACTGAACAAATAGAAATGACTGATTCATTGAGACATCAAGAATCTGTCAAGCAAAACCAAAAAAAAATGAAAGATTGGAAAAAATGTCAAATATTTACTTGGAAAAACAACAGACCTGGAAAATAGATCTAGGAGAGATAACCTGAGGATTATTAGACTACCTGAAAATTATGATGAAAAAAAGAGCCTAGAAACTATTTTTACAGGAAATCATCAAAGAGAAATGCCCAGAAGGAATAGAACCGGAAGGTAAAATAGGTGTTGAAAGAATTCATCTCACACCTTGTGAAAAAGACACTAAAATAAAGACTCTGAGGAATATTGTGACCAAACTTCAGAATTTTCAGACTAAAGAAAAAATTTTACAAGCAGCCAGGAAAAAACAGTTCAAATACCGAGGTGCCATAATAAGGGTCACGCAAGATCTGGCTGCTTCAACATTAAAGGATTGAAGTGCCTGGAATCAGATATTCCAAAAGGCAAAAGAACCTAAAATGCAGCCAAGAATAAACTACCCAGCTAAGCTGAGTATTTTTTTCCATGGAAGAAGATAGACATTTAATGAAACAGAGGAATTCCATTTGTTTCTAAGGAAAAAAACCAGAATTAAACAAAAAAAATTGATCTTCAACAACAGGACTCAAGAGAAGTAGAAAAAGATAAAAGGAAATCTTAAGAACTATATTTCTGTTGTGAATATACATAAAAACCATATGTATAATTTGATTTTACTGATGTAAAATAAAAAAAGGGAAGTAGAAATGGAAAGGGGATAGTGTCAGAAAAAGGGAAAAGGAGAGATAAAAAGAGGGAAACTACATGCAACAATGAGGCAAAGGAAACCTATCATATTTGAGGAAATTAGAGAGAGGAAGGAACATTATATGAATCCTACTGTCATGAGAGTTGGCTCAAAGAGGAAATAATTGACATATTTGTGTTACAGAGAATCTTCTCTCACCTCATTAAAAAGTGGGAGGGGGAAAGGGAAAAGGAAAAAGAGTAATAAGGGAAGGGTACAAGAAAGGAGAAGAGATTCAAAGGGAGGAGGGAGGGATTCTAAAGCGGGAGAACTGTGTGACACAAGTGGGACCAATAAGTTTAATACTAAGGAAGGAGGGAAGGAGGGCAAGAAAAAGAAAAGCATAATCTGGGTATATTAGGATGGCAGGAAATACAGAATTAGTAATTTTAACTGTAAATGTGAATGGGATGAACTCTCCCATAAAGAGGCGGATAGCAGACTGGATCAAAAGTCAGAACCCTACAATATGTTGTTTACAGGAAACACATTCAAAACAGGGAGATACATGCAGAGTAAAGGTAAAAGGCTGGAGCAGAATCTATTATGCTTCAGGTGAAGTTAAAAAAGCAGGGGTAGCCATCCTTATCTCAGATCAAGCAAAAGCAAAAATTGATCTAATCAAAAGAGATAAGGAAGGAAACTACATCTTGCTAAAGGGTACTATAGACAATGAAGCAATATCAGTATTAAACATATATGCACCAAGTGGTATAGCATCTAACTTCCTAAAGGATAAGTTAAGAGAGTTGCGAGAAAAAATAGACAACAAAACTATAATAATGGGAGATCTCAATCTTACACTCTTAGATTTAGACAAATCAAATCACAAAACAAATAAGAAAGAAATTAAAGAGGTAAATAGAATATTAGAAAAATTAGGTATGATAGATCTCTGGAGAAAACTGAATGGTGATAGAAAGGAGTATACTTTCTTCTCAGCAGTTCATGGAACCTACACAAAAATTGACCATATATTAGGACATAAAGACCTCAAAATTAAAGGCAGGAAGGCAGACATAGTAAATGCTTTCTTTTCAGATCACAATGCAATAAATATTAGGCACTAGGATAATATGGCAGACAAAACAAGATGCCTTTTCTAGAGCTGCACTAAATAGCACAATATTGGAATTGTCTTTGATTTTGCATTCTCCATTTTGGGAAAGCCATTGATCATTTGGAGAATATCCAGAGGAATATAACAAAGTGAGTAAAGGGTTTTTAGTCTATGCCATGTGAGGATCATCTATATATGACATTTATCCTGGAGAAATGAATACTGAGAGGAGCCATAACTACTTGAAAAAATTTAAAAGATAGACTCCTAGAAGTATGATTGGAGTTGTTCTATCTAGTATCAGAGTGCCAAAAAAAAAAAAAAAAAAACTATACATAAAAGTTAGAGAGGGGTAATTAGAGCTATCCAAAATTTAAGTGAGGTGCTTTAAGGGATAGCTCACTTTGAATATAAAGTAGATAATAGGGAATTATGTAAAATCAAGCTTGAATGATAGATTGTAACTAGATTGTGATGGACTTTATACATGAATTTTGTATTTTTTCTGGTAGGCAGTAGGAATCCATTAAATCTTTTTAAACAAATGAGTGGGACATTCATTTAGCTGGTATAGAGGCAAGATTTTGAAGTTCAGAATCCAGGCCTAGATGGGGATGAAAGCCAGATTGTATGTTTCTATAAAATGAGGGGTCTGGAAGGAACTCACTAACAATAGGAATTGGGTCTTACAAAGTTTGTTCAGTCATTCAGTCATGTCAGGATCCCCTGAACCATATTGTCCAGAGAGATTTATTTACAAAGATACTGGATGGGCTCATCATTTCCTTCTTCATGGGTTTAAAGTATACAGGAAAAATGACTTACTCAGTTATTAATAATTGGGTTATTAGCCAAATTAGCCAAAACTCTGTTTGCTTCAGTTTCCTCATTTGTAAAATAAACATTTCCTAAAAAGGAACTGACAAAAATTATTCCAGTATCCTTGCCTAGAAAATGCCAAATGGTGTTATGGAGAGTCAGACATGACTGAAAAATTAATGAACTTTCTAGTAAGTATCTATGGGTGGATTTGAACTCATATATTCCTGACTCCAGTTCTAGTATTCCATGCACTGAGCCATCATCTAATAATAAACTGATTATAATATAATATTATAATTATAATATATTATTATATATTATAATTGATATAATATATAATTATAATAAGTAATAAACTAAAAAACAATAAACTGACACCTAGTAGGGTTAAATGACCTGGCCAAAGTGGTACAGGTAGTAATCAGGGAAGCTTTTGAGATGCCAATTCTCTGACTCCAAATATAACTCTCTCTTTCCATGGCCCCATGTTTCTGGAAATACATATTTTTGCGACTTTTGAAACACAAATCATTACAGTTAATATGCTATAGCCTACCTGTAATCATTGTTACTTTTATGTACCTTTTAGGCAACCTGAAAATTTCATTCTTCTAAGGAATTATTTGAAGGAAATTCTTACTACTGGGAGAATATTGATGTTAAATAGAGGAATTTTTGAAGCATATGGCTTCTTTTAGTCATTGAAAGCATTATGCTGTATCCAAAATGTGATTCAACCTGATATCTTACTCTATTATATTATTCACCCAGCTGGATGCCACAGTACTAAGTTAAGACCTCAGTTCAAATCTCTCCCCAGACATTTACTAGATGTTTGATACTAGGTAAGTCACTTAATATCTCTCTGCCTCAGTTTTCTCATCTGTAAAATTGGAATAATAATAATACATACCTCTCATGGTTATTGTAAGGATCAAATAAGATAATATTTATAAAGTGCTTTGCAAACCACAAAGCACTATCTAAATGAGAGCCATTATTATTAGCTATAATTATTATCTAGTACATTTATGGACAGCTAGGTAGTGTAATAGATAGCAGGTGCAATACCTGTATGTAGTCAGCTAGAGTTAGAGGGTGGCAAGCCTATAGTTAGGAAGACTCATCATCCTAAGTTGAAATTTGGAATTTCAAACATTATTAGTTGTGTCACCCTAGGAAAGTCATTAACTTTGCTTGCTTCAGTTTCTCACTTATAAATCGGCTGGATAAGAAAATGGCAAACTACTCCACTATTTTTGCCAAGAAATTCCCAAGTGGGATCACAAAGAGTCAGACAGAACTGAAACAACTGAACAATAACAACACTACCAATTGTAAATGCTTGATAAATTTTCTGCTTATATATTTGTAGAAGGTACATATAAATACAGACACATGTATAAACATAGACAAGCAAAAATAAGGACAAATATTAAGGGGTTAAGTTGTTTGATTACCCATCTAAATGTTATCATAATCATTGAAATACTTTTTTTAAAAAAAAGACTATAACTTCATACCAGAAGCGAAACTGCAAATTAGAGAAGCTTCCATAGACAATCCCATTATTTGGATCTTTTGAAGGACAGCTTCCAATGCAAGAATCACAAGTATCTCCATACCTCATGATACACTTTATATTAAGGAAATAAGATGCATGACCTTGGAAAAGGCCAAGGTCTTGCCTAAAGATAATGACTGTCACTTCTATTCATCTTAAATGCAAAGATTCCATAACAAACTATGAACATTTCAAGAATCTCTGTTTTTATCATTATCAGTGCTGATATCCCCTCTTTGCTTTAGCAGTTTCACAAGTCATAATAATACCCTTTTCCTTTAACAGAAATCCTTTCTAAGATGGTATGCATAAAAAAAAAAAAGCATCACAAGTGTTTGGTTTTCCAGTGCTGAATCTCTATTGACTCCATATTGATCATCCTTAAGTGGAAGACATGTAGTTCATCGAAGGTATTATACTGATTGTATAACTTGGTCAGACCTTCAGAATTGTCCTGACCACTGTTATAGCCTTCAAGAATATCAAGGCAATTCCAGGACATCTAGAATTTATTAAGCATCTTCTAGGTACCAGACATGAACCATATAAAGTTCTGAGTAAAGCTAGGTTGACAGTTCTTTGGAAAGACTCTCTCCAAACATTGGTATTTGGAAAAAAGTAATTCCCTTGTAAAATTAATAATCAAACAAAATAACCCTAATCTGTATTATAGCATGAATCATTCAAAGACTCACAATGATTTACTTATGATAACATTTAATGTTCTTTAATTACTGAAAAATAATAAGAAAATTTTGATTTAGCTTTTCACTTTCAGAAGTTTCATGATGACTGTTCCCAGCAACTTGAAAAGCAACAATCAATAGAATAATTCCATGATTTTTGCTCCATCTTTTGAGGAATTCTGTGGTTCTGAGAAAGCATAATCCCATTCCTTTCCCCTTTTTTCCAGAACCCTTGCAAATTTTGTATGTTATAGATTCCAAATAGAATTAGAGTTGTCAATTCCTACTGAAAAAATATAGGCTATCTTTGTACTTGGAATTCAGCATGCCATAGAAATTAGCCAGCTGGTTTCAGAACCAAGAAGAAGTGAATTCTAATCTTGTCTCAAATAATAACTTATTCTGTGATTTAGATCAAATATGTTAAGTTTACTGAGTCTTTGTTTCCTCATATGTAAAATGAAGAAAATAATAGCACTTACTTTACAGACTTAGTATAAGGATTAAATGCCATAATTATACACTTTGCAAAGCTTTAAGAACTATAAAAAATGTTATTGTTATTAAGTGAACCAAGACTATTGCTCTCAAAAATTATGGTAGAGCTCCCTCTCTTACTGCCGTTTCAACCTACTGCTAACTAACTGCTAAAAAAAAAAAAGATATAATTTTATTACCTATAGTGTTTAATGTGTATATATCTAAAGTGTCCCTGATCTCAATTTAACAAAAATGGATTTTAACACCAAAAAGTTAAATTTTGTGGTAGGCAATGAGCTATTATATTTCATGGGAACTCTAGTAATTTCTGTAAATGACTAGTGTGGTCCTAGTAATCAATCCAGAAGTTAAAATACCAAATTCTGCAATTCAGGATAGAATATTTATAGAGTTCTCATAATTCTGGGAGAGGGAAAAAAGTAAAGGAAGGAAACAAATATTTATTAAGCATCTTGTACTGGACACTATGCTAAAAGCTTTAAAAATATTACTTCATTTAATTCTCACAGCAAAATTATAAATTAGGTGCTATGATTAACTCCATTTTACAACTGAAGAAGTTAAATTTAACAAAGGTTAAGTGTTGTGCCTAAGGTCACACATATAGTAGTATCTGAGGGCAGATTTGAATTCAAAGCTTCATAACTTGAGGTCCAGTACTCTATCCACGGTTCAACTTAATTTTGCACTCATGAAGAAAATGAAAGTTTTTAGTGGAGAATAATCTCAATATGAGTCAATAATGGGACATGGCAGGCAATTGAAACAGTTGATTGTAGATTACATTGAGTGGAAGAAGAGGTGCCCATTAATAGGTAATGGCTGAACAAATTATGATATGTGAATGATATATGAATATAATGAAAATTATTTTGCTACAAGAATGCAAAAATTTGTTAGTAACTAATGTAGAATAAAGGAGGACCACTTATTTAATGCTAAGAAGTCACTTATAATTTTGAAAATTTTCTGATCAAAACCATGACTAATCATAATTCTACAAAACGCATGATGAAATATGCTGCCCACACCATAAAAAAAGGTGATTGACATAGAGTACATACTGGAGCAGACTACTTTTTGGATAGAACCAATGTAGGAATTTGTTTAATTCAACAATGCATACTTGTTACAAGAGTTTTACTTTGTTTCCTTTTATTATTTTTTTTAATAAGAGAAGACATAAGGGAAAGGACTTAGATTTTTGTTCTCTAAAAAGGAAAGAGAAACAAAAATAAATTGAGATATTTTAGGAGGTCTTAGAAATTTCCAGCATATTATATGGACAATAATTGGTTTATGACATCATAGAGGAGATTCTTGGTCAGACACAATTTAGATGGGTTCTGAGATTTATTCTAATTCTTAGTTTCAGTAATAAGAATTATCTAGTCCAAAATGAGGGATGTAAGATACCCATTCCCTTCAACTGTGGCCAGGCTACATATTAAATATTATGAATAGTTGCCACTTCACAAAGAAATTGGTCCCACATCTTAGGAAGAAAATATATAAGCTCAAGTGCATCCAGCAGACAGCAATGAGTGTCTAAGGCCTCAATATATAAAGATTTTAAAAAGATATGATAGTTCTTTTCAGATATATGAGACATTGTAAAAAATCAATTAAATTTGATTTGTTTGATTCAAGGGAGCATAAATCAGAATCACAGGGTGGAATTTGCAGAGATATGCATTTCATCTTTATCAATAGGGTGGGGTGAGAGGATTCTTAACAATTAGATCTTTATAAACTTGGAATTAATCCATTGGACTGAAACACCAAATGGGGATCCTGGGGTAAGCTAGGTTTGGTTAGAGTCTCAGCAAGAATCACAGGAACTTTTACCTCCTAGAAAGCATAAGGAGTCAGGGTTTGAGATCCAGAAGAATGAGGGACTCTCAGCTGATCAGGAACACTAGGTCTAATTGTTCTGCTGAAACACAAGAAAGGACTTTCCTGAGTAAGAAGGAATCAACTCCTTAGGGATGCAGAAGCAGTGGGACAGGGACACTATTGGCTGCCAGCACTTAAAAGAAGGGAAGCTTTTGGTTTGGGATTCCAGGTCATAGAGGAGAGTTGAAGTGAAGTTAGAGGCACTATTTCTCACCCTGCCTTTCCCCTACTTTTCATTAAAAATGAACTAGCAAAGAAGAAAGAACCCAACCACAGAAACTTACTATGGGAATAGGAAAGACCAAGGTTCATCTTCAGAGGAGGATTGAGAAATTTAAAAAAAGCTTCTTCTATCCTAAAGAGTAATGCTTCCTGCCCAGAGACAATTTATAGAAGATCTCAAAAACAACTTAAAAAATAAAATGAGAGACATTGAGGAAAAACTAAAAAACAAAAACATTAAAACCATTGAATGAAAAAAAAAGTTAATCAATTAGAAAAGGAGAAAAAGAGTCTTAAAGAAGAAAAAAAAATCTTTTGAAATTAGAATTGCTATAAAAAGTAAAGCTATAAAAGAATAAAATAAAACTTATCAGCAGCCAAAATAAATGACCACAGGTCCTGGAATCATATATACCAGCAATCAAAAGAATCAGACCTGCAACTAAAAACATCATATTCAGCAAAATTATCCATAATATTGAATGAAAAAAAAAAAAGACTTTTAACGAATTTGGAGATTTTCAGGAATTTCAACAAAAACTGAACTTCATAGAAAATTTAACCTATACAAGCAAATATCAAAGATTAATTTGAAGGAATTTAACATGGACAATATTTTTCTAAAACATGGAAATATATATTGTGCTTTTAAGACAAACATCAGTAATTGAATATCTTAAAAGAAAGATTAGGGCAGAGTTGAGTATGATTTGACTCTAAAAAGCAAAACTGACTAGGAATAGGTAAAAATAGTAGTTATTTATACAAATGAGGTGCAGAAGAAGAATAGACAAGAGATATTAGAAGGGATGGGGGTCTTGAAATTTTGAAAACCTACTCGTATCAGGAATAGATTAAAAGTCAACCCTACATATATACCATGAAGGGCATTACATTCTCCAAAATCTATAATGAAATAAGGAAAGGCAGATATGGGAACAAAATAGGACAAGGTGGGCTATAGAAAGGTGTGGGATTTATGGCAGTGGGCATAATGAGCAAGAGATAAAGAATAAGGTGGAATATAGAAGGGTGTGTAGAGTAATGGTACTGGGAAAAGGTGTGTAGGTTAATGGGAATATGATAAAGAGGAAAGGAAAGAATGGGGGGGGGAGGTTAAGTAAATAGCAAGGCACATTAAGGAGCAGAATTAAAGTAGAACACTTAACAGGAATAGGAAATAAGAGATATTCAGAAACACTACAACAAAATCAGTAGTAGAATTTATTAAAAAAGGGGGGAGGGGCTAGTAATCTTTGATCTTAGATAAAATCAAACTAAATGATTCAATCAAGAGAGAAATTTACATTATATGCCAGCTATATTATTATTGTTTTAGATGCATGTTTATATACTAGTAAATACATATACATATATATGTATCTGAACATATGTGGATATATATGCATGCAAGTCTATATATACAGATATATGTATATATGTGTAGTTTTGTGGATGTGTGTAAACATATTTTATGTATGTGTGTATATATTTATGTGTGTGTATACATATACTTATATATGTATATTATATATATGTGTGTGTGTGTGTGTGTGTGTGTGTGTGTGTGCTTAACTGTAACCTGCTTGAGGGAGGGGAAGAAAAAAGAATAAAGTAAAAAGTGCTCAGCAGAGAGCAAAATAATAACATACTAGGAATCAAAGAAAAGATGGACACTCATGAATATAATTTCTTCTATGGAAATTTATGTTTATATATTTTGAATCCTCCCTGATGTTCTTCTAGACACATGACACTTTTTTTGCTTTGTTTTTTTATTTTCCTTTTCTGTCTTTCTTTTTGCTATTTTGTTTTTTTTTTTCCTGTCTTGCATTTAATTCACAAAAAAAGACATAAGGGAAGAGGGAACAGGATAAGGTGGGGTATAGAAAGGTGTATAGATTTACTACAGTGGGATAAGGTTTGTAGATTAATGGGAATGGGACAGAAAGGAAGGAAAGAGTGATAAGAGAAAATAAAAAAGGGATCCATGGTAGGGGAAGGTTAATTAATAGCAAGGCAAGTTAAGAAGAAGAACTAAAGTAAAAGAGTTAGCAGGATTAGGAAATAAGAGATATACACAAATACAGCAACAAGAATCAGGAGTAGAATTTATTAGGGAAAAAAATAGAGCTAGTAAACACTGATCTCAAACAAAATCAAACTTAAAAACTCAATCAAGAGAGAAATCTACATTAATATCAACTAATATTGTTTTAAATGTGTCTATGTATATGTACTTACATATGTATCTATGTTTCTGGTGTGTATGTGATTAGGTATGAATATAAATGTTTATAAATGTGTATATCAATATGTGTAAGTTTTTAGGTATATATCTATGTATGTACTTATATACTTAGATACATACATAGGTACATAAATATATCCATGCTTAACTGTGGCCTGTTCAGGGGAGGTAAAAGGATAAAAGAAGGGGGAAAATAATAAAGTAAAAAAGAACAGCATAGAATTTAAAAATTACCAACAAAGAAAAGATGAACAGTCATGAATATAATGTCTTCTTTTATTATATATGTTACCTTGAAATGGAAATTTATTGTTATATATTTTAAATCCTCCCTGCTGTTCTGCTGGTCACATGACAATTATTTTTCCTTTTCTGTCTTATTTTATTTGGGTTTTTCTTATTTTTATTTAGTTTTAAATATATAAATTTAAATTTAAAAAATATATATAAAATACTTTGTAAACCTGAAATTGCTATTCAGTATCAGGTAGGAGGAAAATGATGATGAAGATTAGAATTTTTTTGCTTTAGTTGAAGAATAATGACTCAATATGGGGGCAGGGAGAGTTATGAATATGGATTCTAACATTATCAAAAATGTAAGTCAACATTTTTTCTGCTAATGGAAGTAAACGGGTAGAATTAGAATCTAAGAGAAACCTCTTTCCCCACTACTTAATGAAGATACAACAGCATTAAAGTGCCAGAGGCAGCTATTACAGGTTATTAACTTCTTTCTAGTTAGGAGCACATATTTTCATTTGCATAATCCTGAATATGCATGAGGTCTTTCCCACTGAAAGGCAGAGCTTTGCCAGTTGTGACAAAGCTCCCACCTAAACTGTGACATGAGTGTTAAATGATGATGAAGTGGAGTTCCCTTCTTGAACAAAGGTTGAAGAGTCCTTCAAAAGCTCTGGCACTGATTTTCTCCAAGGGCCATGTGGGTTTGGCTCTCTCTAACAACCTTCAAAAACAAAATCAATTTAGACTTGCTTCTCCAGGACTAGAATTTCAGCTGCTTTGTTCTCTTTGCTGGTAACCTCAAGCACTATAATATGGGATCAGTGCATCTGATTTTGAGACTTGGGCTCAACCCACTTTGCCACTAACCAATTCTGTAACCATAGCAAAGTTAGTAAATAAATAGGTCAGAATAGAAATTTTTCTATTGTAATTTTTTGCATATATATTTTCTATATACATTCTTTCTCTACCTAATTTGGGCTCAGAAGACCAAGATTCAAATAGTTTTTGCCATATATTAACAGTGTGATCCTGGGTAAGGCATTTAAAGTCTCATCTTTATCTGTCTAATGTGGGGGAATAGAACAAGATGGATGAGTTATAAGATCTCTCCTAAGCTTTAAAGCTATTCTCCAATGATTCAATGAAGTCTCATAAGTGAAATCATTTTGAAAGAAAAAAACAGAAAAGGGCTATGCCAATGTGAGATATTAATATTAGTATTTTAAAGGGTGAAATGTAAAAACCAACGTGTTGCTATTAGTGATTAAAACAATATAGAAAAAAAGAATTTCGAAAGTTATGAAGGATATGAAGGCAATCTGATGCAGGCAAATGTAAAAAGGGAAGGATAAGGACCATATCAAATGAACTTCATCTATATTACTTCGTGAATCTATGATCACATATACTCAAGTACTCCTTCCATTTGTGAATTCTTACTCATTCATATCTTCTTATCCTATGAAATGTAAATATACATTTTCTACTGATCCTCTACAAAAGTTCTAATACTGAAGACCTTCCTCTATCACCCAACTTCTTGAATTGTGGTTTGTGACTCCATATGGGGTCTAATAACTGAATGTAAATGATGAATTATTATAAGTAATATTAATATTATATAATAATATTAACAACAATAATAACATTAATAATAATCAATAATATACTTATTTTATATATCCATATACCCAGAGTTATGTAAAAAATTTTCAAATAAAAAGTGGTGGCAAATGGAAAAAGCTCAAACCCTACATACCAAAGAAAGACTTCCTTCCCTCTCACTATACAGCTAACCTATCTCTTTATCTTATTACACGTATTCCTAAGTCTACTTATTGAGTCTAAGACATCCATCTTTGGAAGTATGTCAAAACCTAGGTTTACTCCCCTCCCCATAATTTTTTCTATTGCTATTTAGGTCATCCACATTATTTGTTCCCAAGATATTGTTATATTCCAAGATTGTCAGCTAAGCAAATAACTGAGAGAATTTAAAAAGATGGTTGGTTGCCCCAGTGCAACTCACCTAGTTCACAAATAATACTAATGGATTTGTTTATTTAACAAACATTTTTCTTCATGCAAAGACCTATGCTATGCAAAGTTCAGAGAAAGTTTAAAATGTTGCTAATAGTTTAAAATAATAAGACAGCACATTTGTATTATAATTTATGGTTCACAAAGCTTTATTTTTTTTTCTTTTCAAAACAAATCTGACAGGTAATATGAGTATTAAACTCCCATTTTAAAGGTGAGAAAACATCAATTTCTATAATAAATAATTTATCATGATAAGAACATTTGAAAATGTCAAAGTACTATGTGAGATTGAAGATGATTAACAATTGAAAATATCATGGAGAAGGTTTCATTTGAGTTGGATTTTAAAGGATATATAGTGATTCAGCAAGTAAAAATTCAGTCCAAAACATGCCAGTTATGGAACATTGCCAGTCAGAAAACATTTATGAAGAACTTACCTTGTACCAGACTAAGAACTGTGAATACAAATATGTGGAGAGAAGGAAAGAAAGAGGAGAGAGATGGAGAGAGTCCTTGCCCTCAAGGAGTTTACAATCTATTTGGGGAAAACATCATATAAAAGGAAGTTGAAAAGTGGTTGGGGAAAAAAGGCACTTGCCCTGATGTGATAGAGTATAAAGTTCTCTGTTGAGAACCGTAGTAAATAGTAATCCTTCAACGTAAGTTCTGAGAGGAATCTTACAGTCAGAGGGACAGATTGCATGGACTGAAGGTACTTCTTAAATGTGAATTCTCTCATGACATGATCTTTGATGAAGAGTTTGGGTGAAGGCACATTGGAGGAATACAAATTGCAGTTGTTTGAGCTACCAGAAACCTGGGGATAGAGTAATCATGGAGCTACAAATAAACTACAGCTAGCTTCAATAGAAACAGCATGAGAAAAGATGTGAAGTTAGAAAAGTACAAGTTGTTTGGGAGAACACAAAATATGAGTGGACTAGACTGGAAAATTTTACTGGATAGGAAGGGGTTAATATAAGACTGAAAAGGGAGCCTGGCACTTAGATAGCTAAGAAAAGATGCTACATTTTACTGCCTAGAAATTGGGGAATCTCTGAATATTTTGAGTTATGACGTGACCAGATCTATTAAGAGAAAAAATGATTCTGTAATAAGTCAAGCTTTCAAACACCGAAGAATGAATGAATGCCTTTGTTGATAAAAAATAAAATAAAAAATAAATAAAAAATAAAGTCAGAAGAGGCTTAGCTGGAAATAGAATAAATTTAGTTTTTGACATGTTGAGTTTGAGGTACTGGTGTAATATATAGCTAGAAATTCAATTCAATATGCATTTTAAGTACCTACTAGATACCAGATAGTATACTAGAATTGCCTGTGAGGTACAAAGACAAAAAATTTAAATAGAATAACCTTTGAAGTATTTACACATTCTGTTAAGAAATAATAAAAGACAAATACAAAAAGTTGTATATAAGACATATGTAAAGCAATGGGAGACAGTAACATTTTGCGGTACAAGAAAGGTTTTGTGTAGGAGATGGCATTTGGGGCACCTAGGTGGTACAGAGAATAGAGTGTACAGTCTGGAATCAAGAAGTTCAAATCTGACTTCAGACATTTATTGAGCAAGTCAATTAACCCTGTATGCCTCAGTTTCCTTATCTGTAAAGTCAATTGGAGAAGAAAATAACAAACCATTCCACTATCTCTGCCAAGAAAACTCCTAATTGGGTCATGAAGAGCAGTATACAACTGAAAAAAAAAAAAAGACTAAACAAAGATTTCAAGGGGCAGATGTGAGGAAAGACAGAATTTTAGCCATGATAAAATACAGGGATGAGAGAGAGAATGTTTTATTTTATGAAAGACAGATTAGAGAGGAGGAACTTGTTGCAACTATAAGGAAGCTAGTGCCATAGCCAAAGTGTAATGTGAAGTATTAAAGGCAAGTGGTAATAAAGGTTGATAGCGCAGAAGACAAATCAAGACCAGAGATATAGATTTGATAGTCTTAAAGTCAGAGAATGTTCCAAGCTGGAAGGGATTTACTTTGGAGCCCAGTTAGTCTAACATGTCCCCTATACCACATAATCACCAAATGTTCATTCTTACCCCTGTGTGTGACATTAAAAAAAAAAAAGAAAAAAATATATGTGAAAAGATGAGAAAAGGGAGTGGGAAAAAAGGGAGATGGTTAAGAAGCGAAGAAAGAAGAGAAAGAGTTTGAAAAAATGAAAGATGAAAGGAGAAAAATATGTAAGAATAGAGGGAGAAGGTGGAAAGGAGGAAAAAGTTATGGGATAGGAGGAAAGATAAAGGGAGCAGAAAGGAAGTAGGAGAGTAGGGCAAGTGAGAGAAAATAAAGGGAAGTAACAAAAGATAGAAGGAAAAAAGAAAGTAAAGAAGGAATTTTCCATCAGTTTAACCCGCTTTGTTTAATTTTGTTTCTCTGGTAGAGGTTATCAGACTGTAGGTTGAAAACAGTAACAGGATGGGATTTTAATTTTCTTTCTCTCCACTGAAGCATTGAATAAATTCAGAATATGCAAATCTGACTAGCATCTCATCTCCCAATTTGTGATGTTTTGCTTTGGGCTGCCAGCAATCAGTTCTGTGACTTGGAAAGAGCATACCTTTGAGACATGGCTCGCTTTCTGGCAGAGTAGTCCTGTAGCTCAACAGAAAGCCTGACAGCTGCTTGGGTATGCCCCCAATGGTGCCATATTTTTTTTCTTTTTTTTTTTTTTTTTTTTGCAATGGAAACTGATTACAAAGGAATTTCAGCTGTTCCCCTCACAATCACGAGGGTTAGTGTGTATATTTATGTGGGCACTTCATCGAAAGTCCGTGCTGCTTTCCAGAGCATCCAAAGATCCAAATGTGTCTGGGAATCAAGACTATGTTTGACAGGTAGTAATAATGCCTGCTGAAAGCATGATGGAAGCCCAGCTATACAGATCTGAATTTTACAGCTTCACTCACTTGAGCTGCTTATGAGGACAGAAGAAATAAGCAGCTAAAACCAAGCATGTCTTATCCTGATATGCTTGCTATGCACTTGCTATATATGAATCTAATTTCTGAAGGCTATCAATTTTAGAGAGAAAATTTAAGATGTGGTTCCTGTCATCAATGAAATTATAATAGACAGGTGGTATGGTGGAATTGTAGACTTAGACTCAGAAAGATTAGATTAGAGTTTGAATCTGATCTCTGATGTTAACTGACTGTACAATCATAGATAAGTCATTTAACTTCTCAAACACCTCACTCTCAGTTTGCTCATCTATAATATGAGCAGGATATACTAGATGTCCTCCAAGGTATTTGACAGCTCTAAATCTATGATTTATTCTAGAATGTAGCTGAGAAGACAAAATGACCATATAGGATATTGTTGGATAATAGTAACAATAACAATAATAACAACATTTTATAGCACTTACTATGTGCAAGATGCTGTACTAAGCACCTTATAATTATTATCTAATTTGATCCTCACAACAATATTGAGAGGGAGATAATATTGTTATCCCCATTTTATAGATGAGAAAACTGAGGCAAACATAGGTGAAATGACTGGCCCAGATCCATGTAGCAAATAAGTATTTGAGGCTGGATTTCAACTCAGGTCTTCCTGACTCCTGGCCCAGCTCTCTATCCCGTATTCTACTTGCCTAAAGAACAACTGAACACTGAACTGTATTATAAAAGGAAACTTGATTTAAGTATGAGATAGATTATGATCTCTAAGGTGTTTTCTATCTCTTAGGTTATGGAAAAATAAGTCACATTTCTGGAACATATTATAAGAAACTTTCCTTCTTCACTCCTCCCTTACCAGCTATATAATGCTGAGTAAGTTTCTAATCCTTTATAAGACTGGGCTTTCTAACCATAAAAGTGATCTAGAGTTAAGGGATCAGTATATTTAATGACTCAAGCCTCACAGTCTTTCCCATATCTAACATATCTAATACTATCACCTTATGAGATAAGTAACTTAAGTACTTTGTTGTTCCCAGTTTACATATGAGCAAACAGAGACCTATGAAAATGAGGTGACAATCATAGTTACATAGCTAGAAAATATCAGAGTTTAGGAGGATTCGAACACAAGGCTCCTAAGTTCCTTAAACCTCTTAAACATGAGGAAACTAAATGCACCATAATACGCTCCTTATTGATGTTATTGCTGTTGTTGCTATTCAGATGTTTTCAGCCATGTCCATATTTCTTGGCAAAGATATTAGCATAGTTTACCATTTTCTTCTCCAGCTCATTTTACAGATAAGGAAACTGAGGCAACTGCTATTAAGATATTTGCCAAGAGTCACACAGCTAGTGTCTGAGGCTAGATTTGAATTCATTAAGATGAGTCTTCCTGACTTCCAGCACTATCCTCTATCCACTTTGTTACCAGACTACCTAAGTACCATGCTATCCCTCTCCCTATGATTCTGCAGAATGAGTGAATTCCACAGGTCAATTAATCCAAACTAGAGGAAATCCAGGAGATTTCCCACACAATCAGTCCTTGAAAAATAAATTTGTCCTTTAAGTTTCTACTTGCTTCTCTCTTCCTTTTCTTCCTCATTCTATACATTCTCCTCTTTATACTGCTTCAGCTCTTCCTCTTTTCCTAATTTGACCTGTCCATCTCTGCCCTTGCTCCCCAATTGCTATTTCGACAGGACATTTCTTGTTGTCTTACCTAAATTGGTAGTAAATGCCAGTAGAAGGTAATACGCTTAATGCCAATTTTCAAATTTGTTTTCCTCTTCCCAATACTTAGTATAGTGCCGGCCTAGTGTAAGGAAATGAATGGTATATTTTAGGTCCATTATCTAAACTTGCATTTCTTCACCAGCAAAATCAGGGACTTGGACCAGATTGTTGCAAATGTCCTTTCCAATGATAATGTTCTATGGGATGGGATTATCATCATGCATCATCATCAGGTTCACTGAATCACAGGATTGGAGCTATAAGGGACCCTAGAAATAATATAGTTCCAAATGTTCAACTTGAAGATAAAGAAATTGACAGTAAGAATCAGTGACTTAGCTAAGGTCACTCAGGTCAGTGTCAGATCTGCGATTTGTACTCAGGTCCTATTACTTCAACCCACTGCCATTTAATACTTCTCCAAGTAGTTTGATCCTTTATTTAGGATAATTACATGCTTTGAGCATATCCATTCCCCAACTCCCACTGCCACACATATATTCTCTTTAAAATCTCGAATGATGAATACAACCTATTTTTTGTCAATGATTTGATCTGGTTAACTTGTTCTGATACCATGTATATTCATGAAAAAACAAAGGAGAAAATTGCTCCCTGCCCAATATATCCTAATAAGACTTTGATAAACAGAACAATCACTTAATTGGCACATTTCTATTTCTGCTTATGCTAGGACTGTGACAAGACACTACTGATGTAAATCAAAAAGGTCTGGTAAAATAGATGCTGATTCTCAGCATCAAAACAACAAGTTCTGACCTTGGAAATCTAGTTCAGTCAAAGAAGCAGTGTCAAAACCAAAAGCTTTAAAACAGAAGAAACACTTAAGAAGGGGACAGGTGCCTGCTAGGGTGCCTGAAACACTTCTATTTAAAATTACTTTTGCAGGGACACTGATACATTGTTGGTGGAATTGTGAACACATCCAGCCATTCTGGAGAGCAATTTTGAACTATGCTCAAAAAGTTATCAAACTGTGCATACCCTTTGATCCAGCAGTGTTTCTACTGAGCTTATACCCCAAAGAGATACTAAAGAAAAGAAAAGGACCTGTATGTGCCAAAATGTTTGTGGCAGCCCTGTTTGTAGTGGCTAGAAGCTGGAAAATGAAAGGATGCCCATCAATTGGAGAATGGTTGAGTAAATTGTGGTATATGAATGTTATGGAATATTATTGTTCTGTAAGGAATGACCAGCAGGATGAATACAGAGGACTGGCGAGACTTACATGAACTGATGCTAAGTGAAATGAGCAGAACTAGGAGATCATTATATACCGCAACAACGATACTGTTTGAGGATGTATTCTGATGGAAGTGGATCTCTTCGATAAAGAGAGCTTTAATTGATCAAAGATGGACAGAAGCAGCTACACCCAAAGAAAGAACACTGGGAAATGAATATAAACTGCTTGCATTTTTGTTTTTCTTCCCAAGTTATTTATACCTTCTGAATTCAATTCTCCCTGTGCAACAAGAAAACTGTTCAGTTCTGCACACATATATTGTATCTAGGATATACTGTAACCTATTCAACATGTAAAGGGCTGCTTGCCATTTGGGGGAGGGGGTGGAGAGAGGGAGGGGAAAAATAGGAACAGAAGTGAATGCAAGGGATAATGCTGTAAAAAATTACCCTGGCATGGGTTCTATCAATAAAAAGTTATTATATATATATATATATATATATACATATAAACAAACAAACAAATGAATGAATGAATGAATGAGTAAATGAATAAATAAATAAATAAAAATGAAATTACTTTTGATTAAGGCATCTGCTACTTAAAGTTTATATGACCTTGAGCAAATGATTTAGTCACTGTATGCCTCAGTCTTAATCTTTTTTTTAAACTTTTTTAAAATAGCTTTTTATTCACAAGTTATATGCATGGGTAATTTTACAGCATTGACAATTGCTAAACCTTTTGTTCCAATTTTTCCCCTCTTTCTCCCCACCCCCTCCCCCAGATGGCAGGATGACCAGTAGATGTTAAATATATTAAAGTATAAATTAAATGCAAAATAAGTTTACATGACCAAACCATTATTTTGCTGTACAAAAAGAATCAGACTCTGAAATATTGTACAATTAGCCGGTGAAGGAAATCCAAAATATGGGCAGGCAAAAATATAGAGATTGGGAATTCAATGTAATGGTTCTTAGTCATCTCCCAGAGTTCTTTCACTGGGTGTAGCTGGTTCAATTCATTACTGTTCCACGAGAACTATTTGGTTCATCTCATTGCTGAAGATGGCCAGGTCCATCAGAATTGATCATCATATATATATATATATATATATATATATATATATATATATATATATATGTTGTTGAAGTATATGATGATCTCCTGGCCCTGCTCGTTTCACTCAGCATCAGTTTGTGTAAGTCTCTCCAGGCCTTTCTGAAATCATTCTGTTGGTCATTTCTTACCGAACAATAATATTCCATAATATTCATATACCACAATTTATTCAGCCATTCTCCAATTGATGGGCATCTATTCAGTTTCCAGTTTCTGGCCACTACAAAGAGGGCTGCCCAAACATTCTTGCACATGCAGATCCCTTTCCCTTCTTTATGATCTCAGATATAAGCCCAGTAGTAACACTGCTGGATCAAAGGGTATGCACAGTTTGATAACCTATTGAGGATAGTTCCAAATTGTTCTCCAGAATGGTTAGACGTATTCACACTTCCACCAACGATGTATCAGTGTCCCTGTTTTCCCACATCCCCTCCAACATTCCACATTATCTTTCCCTATCATTCTAGCCAGTCTGACAGGTGTGTAGTGGTATCTCATAGTTGTCTTAATTTGCATTTCTCTGATTAATAATGACTTGGAGCATCTTTTCATATGGGTAGAAATAGTTTCAATTTCTTTGTCTGAGAATTGTCTGTTCATATCCTTTGTCCATTTATCAATTGGAGAATGGCTTGATTTCCTTATAAATTAGAGTCAATTCTCTATATATTTTGGAAATGAGGCCTTTAGCAGAACCTTTGACTGTAAAAATGTTTTCCCAGTTTATTGCTTCCCTTCTGATCTTGTCTGCATTAGTTTTGTTTGTACAAAACTTTTCATTTTCATATAATCAAAATTTTCTATTTTGTGATCAATAATGATCTCTAGTTCTTCTTTGGTCATAAATTCCTTCCTCTTCCACAGGTCTCAATTTTAACCTTTAAAAACACATTTATGTGTCATAGTCAAGTGCTGGACTTAGGATCAGGAAGACTTGAATTCAAATTTAGTCTTAGGCACTTCCTAGCTATATGACTTGGGAAAATTATCTGCCCTTGTTTTTTTTTTTTTTTTTTTTTTTTTTTTGTTTGTTTGTTTGTTTTTTGGTTTTGTTTTTGTTTTTGTTTTTTTTTTGTTTTTGTTTTTGTTTTTGTTTTCAGTTCCTTCAATTGTAAAACAGGATAATAACAGCACATATCTCCCATGGGAGTTGGGAGGATCAAGCAAGATAATAAAGTAATTATCATGGTACATGACACTTAGTAGATACTTAATAAATTCTCGTCCTCTTCCCTTCCCCTCTTAAAATAAGTGATTTATGCAAGTCTGTAAAGTCTCTTTCAGATTTAAGGTACTGTGATTTATACTATGTTCTATCACTCTTTGTTTTTATTGGCCTGTGGTTAGAGAGATGCTAGAGTAGGAATTGGGAAACCATGAAAGCCATACTACATTGTCTACAAATATAATAGGAATTTCGTGCCTTTTCTTTGCCAATCTGTGCCTTTCCCAGTATTTTATTACTCAGTTGACACTAATCTCTTTTTTCTTGATCTTCAATACTCTCATGCATTTTCTGCTGTTATTTTAATGCATTATCTATAATCATTGTTCTATTTTCTATCAGGGTAACAAGGGTAGAGGGTGGAAATATATATTTTAATTATTTTTTTCAGTTGACAAGTGTTTTTTTTTTCTTTTTCTTTCATGTGTCCATTAGGGAAAATGGAAAAGAAAAAAAAAACTGATAATGAAATGCATATTCAAGCAAAACCAGTTTCTAAACTGGCTACGTCCAATAATGTACATCTTACTGTTTTTTTTAAAAAAATTATTTCATCACCTCTAGAAGGAAATAGGTAATCAAAACAAAATTTATTTTTTTTTTAAATTTTTATTTAATAATTACTTTATAGTGACAGAATCCATGCCAGGGTAATTTTTTTTTTTTACAACATTATCCTTTGCACTCGTTTCTGTTCCAATTTTTTTCCCCTCCCTCCCTCCACCCCCTCCCCTAGATGGCAAGCAGTCCTTTATATGTTGGATATGTTGCAGTATATCTTAGATACAATATATGTTTGCAGAACCGAACAGTTCTCTTGTTGCATAGGGAGAATTGAATTCAGAAGGTATAAATAACCCGGGAAGAAAAACAAAAATGCAGATAGTTCACATTCGTTTCCCAGTGTTCTTTCTTTGGGTATAGCTGCTTTTGTCCGTCATTTATCAATTGAAACTCAGTTAGGTCTCTTTGTCAAAGAAATCTACTTCCATCAAAATATGTCCTCATACAATATCGTTGTCGAAGTGTATAATGATCTCCTGGTTCTGCTCATTTCACTTAGCATCAGTTCATGCAAGTCTTGTCAGTCCTCTCTGTATTCATCCTGCTGGTCATTTCTTACAGAACAATAATATTCCATAACATTCATATACCACAATTTACCCAGCCATTCTCCAATTGATGGGCATCCATTCATTTTCCAGTTTCTAG
Source organism: Antechinus flavipes (assembly GCF_016432865.1). Classification (NCBI taxonomy): domain Eukaryota; kingdom Metazoa; phylum Chordata; class Mammalia; order Dasyuromorphia; family Dasyuridae; genus Antechinus; species Antechinus flavipes. Next base: position 626,894,189 of record NC_067398.1, read on the forward strand.
CCACTACAAATAGGACTGCTACAAACATTTTGGCACATACAGGTCCCTTTCCCTTCTTTAGTATTTCTTTGGGATATAAGCCCAATAGAAACACTGCTGGATCAAAGGGTATGCACAATTTGATAATTTTTTGGGCATAATTCCAGATTGCTCTCCAGAATGGTTGGATTCGTTCACAACTCCACCAACAATGCATTAGTGTCCCAGTTTTCCCGCATCCCCTCCAACATTCATCATTATTTTTTCCTGTCATCTTAGCCAATCTGACAGGTGTGTAGTGGTATCTCAGAGTTGTCTTAATTTGCATTTCTCTGATCAATAATGATTTGGAACACTCTTTCATATGAGTGGTAATAGTTTCAATTTCATCCTCTGAAAATTGTCTGTTCATATCCTTTGACCATTTATCAATTGGAGAATGGCTTGATTTCTTATAAATTTGAGTCAGTTCTGTATATATTTTGGAAATGAGGCCTTTATCAGAACCTTTAACTGTGAGATGCAAAACAAAATTTATTAAGCAAGTTGTTTATATATTATTATTGTTTTGTATAAATCATTTTTAATTGTCATTTTACTATACTTCAGTTCATACAAGTCTTCGATGATCTCTCTGAAAACAGTGGGTTTTTTTCTATATATTTCTTACTTCCTAAGGTATCTCATTCCCACAATTATCCCCAAAACAACAATGACAACAATTTATTAAATGCCTAACAATGTTCTGTATTAAGGACCAAGAATACACAGAAAGGTAGGTAAAAATTTCTCAAGGATCTCATAATCTAATGGAAAAAAAGGCAAACAATAATGTACAAACAAAGTGTATCCATATTAATATGTATACAAATGTGTGCATGATGATAGTCTCAGAGAGAAAGCATTAGGATTAAAAGAAACAGAAAAGACTTTCTGTAGAAGATGGGATTTTTACTAAAAACTCAAAAGAAACCAGGAGACAGACAAGAAGAAAATGAATGCATTGAGGACAGCCAATAGAAATTCAAGGATTTAGAATATGGGATATGTTTAATTTTAAGAGAACAATATCACCAGATAATATAGTTAGTTTGTGGAGAAAAAGAAGGTATAAAAAGGGAGGAAAGATAGAAAGAGATAAAATTATAAAGGGCTTTAAAAGTCAGAGGATTTTATATTTGATTCCAGAAATGACAGAGAGTCACTGGAATTTAATAGGGCAGAGGAAGGAGAAATGGCATCATCAAGCATGATTTAGGAAGATTAATTTGTTAACTGATTGTAGAATGGGGAATCTAGAAATAGACTTGAGGAGGAGAAATCTATTAGTAGGGTATTGCAATAAGCCAGAAATTAAGTAATAAGTAGCTGATCTAAAGTGATGGTAGTTTTTTAGAAGAGAAGCACTGTATACACGAGAGGTTTTGAATATAGAATTGAAAAGATTTGGCAACTAGTTAAATATAAGGGAAGAGAGATGCAGAGAAAGAGATAGACATAAAAAAGATAGTTTGCCATAGTCAATCTCTTATGTTCTGTTGGGGTTGTTTTCCTACCTTAGGAGGTGAATATTTTTTTTATTATTATGAAAAATAACAGCAAAAATTTAGATGTATGTCTGTATATATATATATTTCCCTTAACATAGTTTCTTGTCTAGCTACCGTTCTATCAGTATCCTTCCTACAATTGTCAAATTTAAGTGATACTAATTCATAGTCTCTCTACCCAATCTTGACACAGTTCTTGTATATCCCCAACACTCTGCTAAAATACTGTCTAGTTGCTGCATCTTAATGAGGAGTTAGCTTTGTCTTGCTAAAGATTTAGCCAATAGAATGTAGGCTTTACCAGGTCCTACTGAAAATTGAAAAGACTGAGCATATATGGACACAGTGACACACTATATGTGGCCTAAGAATCAGGCTAGTTAAGTTTTAAATGGCTACCAGAAGGTTGGCTGAAAACCAACTAATTAATTAAACTAATTCTAAAATATCTGCCAAATCAAAGAAGGATTGATATCTATGCCACTGGAAAAGGTAAGTGGCCAAACTGACAAAATCATAATAAAGGTTAATTCTCCTCTACTAACATACAGACTCCTCAGGAGTAAGACTTTATTTTATTCCTTAATATATCCAAATAACATAGAGTATGGTGGGGTATGCAATTAGTATTCAATTGATATTTAATTGAGACAATTTGTACCTTAGAAGCAAAATGAGATTAGCAATAGAAAGAACCAGCAGGATTCTAATGTTTGGACATGTGTAATCCTGGGCAGCTCTTAGATTACCAACAATTTGGATATTAATCATTTGTCATCATTAGGACCTTGGACTTGTTAAAGTTCAAGCATATAAAATCTAGGTGATCTTGGAGTATGCACCCATTTTCCCTCATTACTATGAGTGTCATTTCCAGTTTAGGCTATCTGCTTAGTTCATAATGCATAACACTCTGAAAATGCTTACTTTAGATTAGTGTCCATTTTGTTATTAGATTCAACAGTGTTACTTTAGCTGTTATTCTTCTATCAAGACAATTACTGATTTACTTTAAATATCCTGAAGAGGGAAGGGAAGTAAAGAAAGTAGAGGAAGAGAGATAATTGGATTTTGTGATACCTTTCCAATATGGAGGTTTTCTTTCATGAAGAAGAGAAATTGAAACCCTTAAGGTAGGACCATTATATTGCATGTTTGGTTCATTTTGTGAGAAAAGAAATAGTTGAGAAAATTAAAAGTTACCTCACTAGTAACTCCAAGTTCCTATGCTTCTAGGGGGTCCTGAGTTAGCAGAATAAGATCTTAGTAATTGCAATGTTTTTTTCTAGTTCCCCAGAATAATAGTAAAATGCATTAACATATTGAAGGTTTCCTGTTTTTGAAACTCTAAGTATATTTGACTTCCCTGGAAAATCCAAAGCCTTATAATAGTACTGTATGACTTATATAGATCCATAGGTCTTACCATTAGTAAATTTTCTAATTGATGTGTTAGTATCTGTCCTAGAATATCCAAATACCATTCAAGTTCAATGACAAAGTTCAACATTTCTTGTAAATTTCTGGAGTACAATTAGAAGACTTAGACTTGACTCCTAGCCCCATTAGTTACCAGAAAGTGGCCCATAGACAAATCCCATAATTTCAGATCTTGTTTTCTCATTTATTATAATACCTGTCCCATGTATCTCACAAGACTGGTAGGAATTAATAAGCATAAGGGATTCTGCCTGGGATGACAAATATAAAGTTACAAGTAGCTTTAAAGCTCTTCTAGATTAGAGGTGCCAAACACATTTACAAGACTCCTGAGCATGACCCAATTCAGAACAAAATGTAATTGAGAAAAATATTTAACAAAATGAATAAATTATAGTAAAAACATAAATAATATTATATTTTAAAACTATGGCAATGTATGGCCAGCAGGAATCCTTATTTATAGATTAATGGCCCATTTCTATTTGAGTGTGACTCCACTCATTCATACCATTTCTTCAATTTACAGATGAAGAAGCTGAGGCCCAGAGAGGTTAAGTGGCTTGCCCAAGCTCACATAGAAGATAAGAAGCACAACTGGTTTTTGAACTCAGGATCCTGAATTCTAGAACAAATGATTTTCACATGGTACAATGCTGCTTCTCTCTATACAGCTGCAAAAGTGCTTTGTGACTAGAAATTTTGATATAAAAGTGAGTGGGAGACAGGTAGGTGATTCCATAGTGCATAGAGGATAGGGTCTGGAGTCGATAAAGCTCATCTTCCTGAGTTCAAATGTGGCTTCAGACAATTACTAGCTGTGTGATCCTGGATAAATTACATAATCCTGTTTGCTTCAGTTTCATTGTCTATAAAATGCACTGGAGAAGGAAATAGAAAATCACTCCAATATCTTTGTCAAGAAAACCCAAAAACTGATCATGAAGAAGCAGACACAACTGAAAACAAATAAAAACTAGACAACATAAAAATGAGTAGTTGTTAGTGAGGTAGCATGAGTGAATCAATCCTGGAGCAATTCTACGTGACTTTCCATCTGGACATTGACATTCAATTGAATCTAGATACTATTTCCTCAACTCCCAATGTTACACTGGTCTCCCTAATTCAAATGTTCATTCTGATTTAATGAATTTGAATCCCCAGGTTCACATGAATTATATTACATGACATGTAATAATTTGAGCTAACTTCTAAATAGGACTTAACATACACTATCTGATTTGTTCCTCACTAAATCTTATAAGTGTCTACAAATTTCCCTATCCCTGTTTGCAGATAAAAAAACTTAGGCTCAAAGCAGAAAATATTTTCCCAAGATGATAAATCTTGGAAGTATCAAAGATGGAATTTAAATGTAGATGTTTTCTGATTATATTGAGAGTTTTCGATTATATCATATGTTATTCTATTTCATGCTATACTGTATTATGGCATTCTATACCATTCTACACCATATAATACCATATCATGCTATGTTGTACAACCATACCTTACTATCATAAATGATCTCATCTCATTCTATATTTTTTAGTATACTAGACTATATTATACTGCACTATACCATAACAATATATCTTACCTAGCATACCATATATTGAGTAAATACAAGATAAACAGGCTTCAAATGATCATGGGATGTGGAGTAAAAATAAATCTTAGAGATCATTGAAACCAGAAGTTCTTAGTCTTTATGTGTTATGAATTCCTTTGATAATTTGGTAAAGCCTATGACCTATTTCTCAGAATAATGTTTTAAAAAGATACAATATCATTAGGGTAACCAATTATTTAAAAAACAGTTATTAAAATACTTAAATCAAGTTCACAAATGATAGGTTAGAAATCCCTGATTTAAACTACCACTCACTCCCTCGTCTTCATTTTTTAGAAAATGAGGCCATGAGAAATTAAGTGATTTGGACAGGACCACAAAATTTGTAAGTGGTCCAGGATTTGAACTCATTTTCTTCCTTCATATGTAGAACTCTTTTCTCTATATCAGTCTGCCTGTATCTGTCCAGCATCATAATCTGTACTGGAATTTAAATCTTATAATTCCTGGTCTCATGCTTGATCTGCTAAAACAGAAATAGTAAAATCTGTTGTAATCTATAGGAATTTGAAAAATAATTTATATACTATTTAGCTTGAGTATTAAAATAACTTTAACAGGTAGGTACTACCCATTTTGCAGAAGATGAAACTGAGTCTTAAAGAGTTTAAGTGAATTGTCTGTTATAACACAGAATCATAATATTTTAAAATTTCTATGTTAAAAGAGTTCCGAGCAGACATTCAACCCACATTCAAAAAAGCATCTCATCTATAACATACCTAACAAGTTTTCAACCAGCTTTTAACTGAAGACTTTATAATAGGAGAAAATCACTACTACCTGAAATAGCTCATTCCACTTTTAGATGGCATCATATGGAAAATTTTTCCTTACACCTTGCCTAAATTGCTTCTTTGCAACTCCAGCCCACCATCCTTAGATCTGCCTTCTGGAGCCAAGCAAAACAAATCTTTTGTTTGTTTGTTTTGTTTTGTTTTGTTTTTAATAACATTTATTTAAAGTTACTTTTTTATTTTATTTTTATTATAGCTTTTTATATACAAAACATATGCATGGGTAATTTTTCAACACTGACCCTTGCAAAAACTTCTGTTCCAACTTTTCCCCTCCTTCCTCCCACCTCCTCCCCTAGATGCCAGGTAGTCCCATACATGTTAAATATGTTAAAGTATATGTTAAATACTATATACGTACACATATTTATGAAGTTATCTTGTTGCACAGGAAAGATCGGATTTAAAAAGAAGGTAAAAATAACTTGAGAAGAAAAAACAAAAAATGCAAGCAAACAGTAATAAAAAGAGTGGAAATCTTATGTTGTGGTCCATTCTCATTTCCCAGTGTTCTTTCTCTGGGTAGCTGGTTCTGTTCATTACAGATCAATCAGTACTGATTTGAATCCTCTCATTGTTGAAGAGAGCCACGTCCATCAGAATTGATCATCTTGTAATATTGTTGTTGAAATATAAAGATCTCCTGATTCTCAAGCAAAACAAATCTAATCTTTCTTCCACATAGTCATTCAGTTACTTAAAGATAGCTATTCCTCTTCTACCTCAGAAACATTTTTTTTAACTAGAGTCAGAACCTAAATTCAAATTTCGACTTTGGCACTTTCCACATAGGGAAATCATTTAACTAGGCTGTCACTTTCATCAAATGAGTGTTGGACCATGTGACATGTAAAATGGCCTTCCCAATTCTAAATTTCTAAAACTGGGATCTTATTTATCACCACTACCATCCCAAAACTGTTTTCTTATCCAGACAGAATATCCCCAACTCTTTTAAAAGATCCTTCACTCAAATCCAATTAACTTTTATGTCTTAGTATTACTTCCCTGATGTCATGATCTTCTTTAAGAATGAAGGACAAACAACCTCTCTGAGTAAAGTTGGCCCACAAACTGGAATTGGTCAATTAAAAGATTCCTTCTTTTATTCCCTCTTTCCTTCCTCCCTTCCTTCTTTTTTTGTGAAAGTCAATTCTCTGAGAGCCTCCACAGCTATGGATCATAACATCTGAAGGAGTTGCAAAGTAGTCTTTGCTGAGACAGATGTTGCAAACTGGAAATGAGATAAATTGGAGCCATAAGGAAGAGGAGAGAGGTCATACAATGCAACAGCCTCTCAGTGGAGAGGTCAGAGAGTGTAGATGCCTCTCAGTCTCTTTGTATCATCCTCTCACAAGAGGAGATCCATTCTGTGGGTCTGGATTGGATCTCTAGCAGCCACTATCAGGTAGCTCCTGTGTATTCCAACATTTCCTTCCTTCCCCCTTCCTTCTTCCCTTCCTTTCTTCCTTTCTCCCTTGCTTCCTTCCTTCTCCTCTTCCTCTTATTACTTCTTCCTTCCTCCCTTTCTTCCTCTTGTCCTGCTTTCCTTCCTTCCCCCTTTCCTTCTTTTTTTCCTTCTTCCCTTGCTTCCTTCCTTCTTTTCTTCCTCCTTCTGTCCCTCCTACCTTTCTCCCCTTCTTCCTCCTTTCCTTCCTTCCTTCCTTCCTTCCTTCCTTCCTTGTTTCTTTCCTTCCTGCCAGCCTTTCCTCCTTCCTTTCTTCCTTTCCTCCTTCCTTCTCTGCTTCTTTCATTCTTTCCCTCCTTCTTTTCTTCCTTCCATTTTTCTTCATTATTTACTTCTATTTTCTTCTCTCCTTCCTTCTCTCTTTCTTTCCTTCCTTGCATACCTTCTTTCCTTTTTCCTTCCTTCCTTCTTTCCTCCTTCTTTTGCCCTTTCCCTCCTTCCTTCCTTTCTTCCCTTCTTCCTTTCTTCTCTCCTTTCTTCCCTCTGTCCACATAAGGTATTATATCTTTTTCTATAGATACTCCTAATAGCATTTTTTCTTTCTTTGGCACCTCTGAATTCTCCCAACATATCTTGTGGTTACTGGCTAGATTTCTTTTTTAAGGTTCAGATCTTAGACCAAAACCAATGTGATTCTCATTAGGCACCAATAGGTCCTAGGCCAGGTTCCATTTGCTCAATATTTTGGTTTTGATTGACTCATTTTGAATGTAAATAGCAATCATTTCTGCTTTGGTGAGAAACTCTGAGATTTTTCCCTCCCAGATTTATTTTTTAAATTTATTTAGAATTATTGGATTAGGTGAAAGAGGAGATTCTTTGCCTCATTTGCTAACTAGTCTTAATCACTGAGTGCCTCAATCAAACTGAGACCTGTTGAAGACCTTAGCTTAGCTTAAAGATGGCATCCTGGGCCATCTTCAGTCATCCGGATCTGTATCTTGCCACTAGTTCTAGATGTTCTAGAGGGAAAAGTAATTCAAGTGACCTTGCCCAGTCCTTTCTTATTTAAATCCAATTCACTTGCATGTCCTGGTTCCCTCCTCCCTCCACCCCACCCCCACCGCCCACCCCACCCCCACCAATGTCATTGTCTTCTTCAAGAATAAAGGACAAAAATAACTACAACAACAATGAATTGGAGGGATTTTGCTATCCTAGCTGCCCTACTCCAGGTACTCTCTATCAGTGTCCTTCCTAAAATGAACTGAACAGAATAACCCAGATGAATTCTAATTGGGACAATGTATACACAGGCCATCTCCTTAACTTGGATCCTGTGCTTCCCTTGATTAGTGCCTAAGGTCACATTACTTTCTTGGCTTTCACATCACATTGTTGAATGTGTAAATTCAATACCCAAAAAACAAATCAAAAAGATCTTTTTCATCCAAACTGCTTCTGAACTACAGACCTTGCAAACTTTTTCTGACCTAGAAGTCTGAATATTCTCATGCTACAAAAGAAAGAAATGAACACAACCCAAGTGTCTGACAGCACACAATATTCTATTCTCCTAATCTCTTTCCATTAAACATTGGATTTGTACTCAATGAGAACAAGAACTCTGATCCATGACAAAGTTAAAGTTTGTTATTGCCAAGGAAAACATTTGCAGTCTACACACATGTAAGAGCAACACAAAGAAATTCTTCCATTGATCTTTCGGAGCAACCTCCATTGAGCCCAATTTACATGTCAACCATGATTTACTAGAATCATTACATGATCCTGTGAATAGATGAAGTAGCTCATTATTGGAGGTTTCAACTAAGAAATGGTAATATCATAACTTATAAATGTGGTTCACTTTAAAAAAAAGTGATCACTAGCAAATAATGATCATAGCACAAAGAACTGTCAAGCAACTCTCAGCTAACTCCCAGAGATACTCATACATGCCAAAAACATTTGGCTGATTCAAAGCAATTTGGGGTGGCTGTCTGATTTGCATGTTCCTGAATGATCTTAGGGAAAACAATTTTACCTTCTATGTTAATTATACTCATTTTTTCTGATTTTCATCCTTTGCAAAGATCCCATTATTCAATTGATATTAATGGAAGTTCTGCACCTGCAGAAACAGTGATTGATACAGAGGGAACTTAAAGACATGATGGGAAAAATAATGAGGAAACAAGAACCAAAAAACACCCGGAAATTGTTGCATTGTTTATTGAACAGAATACTCTCCCACTTTGATTAAAGGGAAGAACTTAATTTCTAAATCTGTCATTACTTTAATAGCCATTTGTTAAATTCCTACTGTGTATGCTATACTGGATCCTGGGGAGATTAAAAGTGTAACATTTAGATAATATACAGTCCTTCCTCTCATTTCATTTATAGTCTAGTGGGAGGATGACAGCAAAGTAAAGAATTATGTTATCCAATAATGTTACAAGACTAGTAGAGGGAGTTCAAGATTAAGTACTCAAGTGAATTACTTTATTCTCAGAATGAATAGGGGAAGACTTTCCAGAAAAAGAACTATTTAAATTGATTTTAAAAAATTGTTACACTCCAATAAGAAGAGTGAGCACATTCTAAGGGGATACAGGCAAGCAGGTGATACAGAAACAGAGAGACAAAGACAAACAAATAGAAAAAGAGAGCATGTACATTAAAGAAAGCATTTGGTAAACACTTATTTTGCTATTATCTGTAAGGCACTGTGCTAAGTGCTGGAACACAAGGAAAATACAAAAAAAAAAAAAACTGCACCCTCAAGATTTCATTTTTAAGCAGGAAGATAGGCTATAAAATAGAATTTGAGGAAAGGGGTGTGGATAAGGAAACAATGTTACCATTGAAGAAATAGAAAGTGGAAGGAATCAGGAATGGGGCAAAGAAAAGTGAATATAAATAGCCTAAGCAAAGCATAATAAGCATTACATTTTTCTGGTTCTAAAGGATATAGGTATATCTAATTTAATCTTAATTATTTTGTATTTGCTCCATTTTGAGTTCTATAGAATGTATGGATCCAAATTCTTCTATTTAATGGATGGATGTCCTAACTTCTATCTTTATCTTAGATAAGCATTTAGTGAAGATTGTCTTGGAAGAGTTGAATTATATATTTAGGGCATGGATAGTCTCATAAGGGTTAAGATGTGGTCAAATAGCTGAATAGGTGGGGCCTTGTCAACAGTCAAAAGCAGTTGTATGTCATCAAACAGAGAGAACTAAATGTTACAAAATAAGTAGTCAAAATATAAAGTCAAGGTTAGAACTAGAGAGTGAAAAAGTGCTGCCATATTGTGAAGAGAAAGCAGAAGGGAAATCACATGAGCACACACCATAAAGATGGCAGCAGCACAGGAATCATTTATTCCAACCCAAATTTTTTTACAGATGACTAAACAAAATTTCAGATCAGCAAAAAGATTTGTTGCATGTGATAAGATGATGGAGTCTCATTGTCAAGACACGAAGTTGAATATTTTGATTGGTATATCCACTCTTTTCTCATGTCTTATTTCAAATAACTTATTTCTATTTCTTCTCATGCTTTCTCCTGCAATAAGTATCTAGTTTTACTGGTGCTGTGATTTCATTGGTTTTGTTGTTGTTCAGTGGTATCCCACTCTTTGCAAGACCATTTAAAGTTTTCTTGGCAAAAACATTAGAATGGTTTTCCATTTCCTTTGCCAGCCCATTTTACACATGAGGAAATTAAGGCAAACATGGTTAGGTGATAGACTAGTAGGTGTCTGAGGCCAGATTTGAACTCAAGAAAATGAGTTTTCTTGACATCAGACCTGGCACTGTGCCATCTAGCTGGAACCTCCCAATGAGAAAATTTCTACCAATATAGATAGTTATAATGCTGGAGAAGTTGCTCAGGCTTCAAGATGATAAATGATTTGCCTAAAGTCACATAATTAGGCTATTGCAGCTAGTTCTTTCTTATTCTAGAGCCTATTCTGTCTCTGTTTTGTAATGCTGTCTTGTGTATGTGTGTGCATACACATATTCATGTTTTCATGCATGCATGTATATGTGTACATACATACATAGGTCATAACTACATGCGTATGTATATTATGCATATGCATGTATATTATTTTAACCTGGTTTTCTATCTTTATAGGAAATCCTCAGATAGAACTTCCTTTACCAATGCCATTGATGGCTTCTCTATAATTTGTAGTCTTAAAATTTTCATCTATTTATATGTATGAATGTACTAACTATATATGTATGTGTGTGTTTATGTTTATGTATATGGGTGTACATATATTGCACATAACTAGATAATCAATTATATAGTTAGCTTTCACATTCCAATAAATGTTCTTTATATATCTTAATAACACGAACCAGTACAAAACAGTGATTTATGTACCAACATGCCCATGCATAGAAATAAGGAAGCTTACCCTTCCTATCTTTAATCAGCTAGATAGTATAATAGCTAAAATGCCAAGCCTAGCATTAGGAAAATCTAAGTTCAAATATGATCTGAAAAACTGATTAGTTGTGTCATTTAACCTCTGTCTGCCTTAGTTTTCTCAACTGGAAAATGGGAATCACAATAGTATCTACTTCCCAGGGGTTGTTGTGAAGATCAAATGAAAAATCATTTATAAAGTGCTTATCATAGCATCTGGTGCATAGTAGGTGCTTTGCAAATGCTTATTCTTTTTTCCTTTCTTTTAGGAAGGTGTAGAAAAACAGTTTTACAAATAATATCTATGAACTTTTTGGTAGCCCCCAAATCCTTTTGGGAGGTTGAAAATATTTTTATAATATTAAAATATTTTAATTTCCAATATAGTAAATATCAACAGGTTCAAAAAACATGAAAGTTATTTGGCGATGAGTCCTCAATATTTGAGTACTAAAGGATCAGTAATATCATGTACATTCAGCAAAATCAGGAGAATTATTCAATGGCAATAATATTTTAAAAATAATGAATTTTAAAAGACAATAATTGATCAACAAAATAACCAATCACTGTCCCAAATAATGAAACGTTATTCAGTTCCAGATAGAAAAATGATATACTCAGTGTACACACTCAAGCATATTTTTCTTTCTTTTTTTTTTCTTCCTTCGTTTGTTCCTTCCCTCTTTCCTTGCTTCTTCATTTTTTTTCCCTTTCTCTGATATGGCTAATCCACGACAATCCATGACATGGCTAATTTCACACAACTATATTTATTTGTTAGTGACTTTTTTGCCTTCTCAATAGATAAGTAAGTAGAATGAATGAGAGAGAGACTTTGTAACTGAAAATAAAATAAAATTTAAAAAAATTTAAAGAGTATAAAGCATACAGAAACCAAAATATTTTGGCTAGGTATTGAGGCACAGATGATATCAAATCTAAGAAGAAATGATTGTCAGGACATGAAATTCAGGACTTGGGCCATTTAGAGACTGACCAACTAATCATCATTTCAATAAATAATCTGTATTATGAAACATTGCTCTCCTGGACTCTTCTTCCTCTAGTGAAATTCTGAAAGAGGCCTCCAATTAAGAAGACTGAAGAAGACTATCCTCATTTCCCCATCCTTTACATTGGGAAGATATCGGATTTCCTGGCTATGTAGACCTAAAATCAAGTATCCTATTATTCTAGGGTCCAAGAATAGAGAACTAAAGGGGCTTGAATACTTATCTAACTTTCCTCTATGATTGTCATTACATGATGCAATCTTTGTGTTGTGTATAATGTAGTGTTCCTTTTCTCAGACTTTTGAAAGGATCTGATGTTACAGACTAGTTAAAGGATATACTGTTGGATTAAATCCAATAGGTCAGAAAATATAGAAAAGCTAATGTAGGCATGAGTAAGGTTAACAGCTAAATGAGTTTTCTGGTTTCTAATGAAACATCTTTTTTATAGTGGATCAATATTTGCTACTTTCCTCCTTTCTTCCATTCTTGAAACAGGAAGAACTTTCAGTTACTAAGGCACCTAGCCTCATGACCAGGGTGCATCCAGCAGAATACAGGGGAGTATTAACAGCTGCTGTTTTTTTGATAGTCTATGATTTACAGAATAGCCATGATGACAGGTAGCATAGTGTCAAAGATGAGGAGCAAGGCTTAAAGTCAGAATGTAGATCTGCATTCAAGTTCTACTTGGCATATTCCAGGTAAATGACCTTGGGCAAATCACTTACTTTCTCTGTATACTAATAAATCTTTAACTCTGAATTTCATGGTAAGAGCCAATCTGCATTATGAAAGAGAATTTTATTAGTAGGAATTTGTTGTATCTTGGCTTCTTAAACTTTTTCCATCCATAACCTGTTTTCACCTGAGAAATTTTTATGTAACTCCAACTATAGGTATAAAAATAAGTATACAAATCAAACATTTACTGATAATGAATTACAAGTTCATGACCCTGACATGAATTTCAATTTAAGAAACTGGGCTCTTTATCAATAATATGAAATACCAACAGAAAAGCATACTATTAAACCATACATAAGAATCTCTGTAGTCTCATGTTGACTTAGAAAATCACGTATAACTATTATCTGTTTTATTTCATATTTATTTATTTTTTAAAGTATTTTCTAATTGCATTTTAATTTGATTCTGACAGAATAGTGATACACCTCATGTCTGGCACCTCTGATCTAAGGAAATCATATCTGTTCTGAAAGAAATATTTTACTAAGCACTTGAAACACACAGAGTTCCTCATCCAACAATATTAACAATTTGTCCTTTGTGTGCAATTATATGTGTTCAAAATTAGTAATTAATACCGGGATTTGAGTCCAGATCCTTTGACTTCAAGGCATGCAATCCAATAATGATTTATTAAGCACCTATTCCATGCCAGGGACTTGTTAGATACAATTAATAACGAGACATGGTCTCTGCTCTCTGTGAGCGTACAATCTAAAGGGGGTGACAATACACAGAAGGAAGCTAGAAAGGAGAGTGTTTGAAGATAGGATACCATAGGATACCCAGATGGTTGGAAGAGAACACATTTTATTGAATGAAAAGGAAATCAGTCAGGGCAGCAGATACAAAGTGCACTGATCTGAGAAGCCATTTTCTGATTTCTATTAAAAAAAAAGAAAAAGAAAAGGCATTTGGAGGGGGGGACAGGAATCTGAAGAAGATGGTGATCAATCAAGACTTGAGTTAGTAGCACAGTGTGAGTTGAGAAGTAATGAGCTTATCCTAAGAGGGATTTCTTATTCATTGGAGCTGAAACCAGGATGGACAACAGATGCAAAAGGGGGCCTTCTCACTTCAGTAAAATCAAGTCACTATTGCAAGACATTTAAATTCAGTGGGGTTGTGAAAATGAGTAAAGTCACTTTTTCTTTTGTATTGTTCATTGTAACTGTATGTTCTGTTCCAGTTTTAGCCAGATAATTAACACCAAGAAAACAGAAATTCTCTACTAGTCAGCATCCTATCCCCTATGTATGCAATCATTGATTACAAGAAATGGAGAAATTTTAAATTCTGGAGATAAGTTCACTTACCTGAGCAGCATATTTTCTGGGGTCATACACTTAGATGACAAGGTTGATGCATACCTTGTCAGAGCTTGTTAAATATTTGGGATACTCCAAAAGAAAGTATATTAGAGAGAAGAGGTATTAGACTGTCTGCCAAGCTAAAGGTCTATAGAATTGTTGTGCTGATCTCATTACTATATGCCCATAAAACCTGAACAGGATAACAACACCATGCCAAAAAACTGAATTGCTACCAATTGAATTGTCTTAGGAAGATTTTGAAGATCACTTTGCAAGATAAGGTTACCAGACACTGAGGTCATTTCTTCAGCTGAATTGCCAAGAATTCAAACTCTGCTGCATAGAATACAACTCTGATACATTGGCCACATGGCTCAAATGCTAAATGTACATATTCCCAAAAGACTATTTTATGGAAAACTCACGCAAGGCAAACACTGACAAGGAAGTCAGAAGAAGTGATATTAGAATGTTCTCAAGATCTCTCTGAAGAACTTTGGTATTGAGAATCGTAGGAAATGCTGATACAGTGCCATCCAGCATGGCCTGCCAACATCAAGGTATTGTGCTTTATAAGCAAAGCAGAATTGTAGCATCTCAAAAGAAATGTAAAATGCATGAATTTAAAGACATTTCTATCCCCATTTGTGCCTGACTTGTGGTATAGCCTTCTAGTTCTACTTACTTTGATCAGCCACAGTTAGATATACTGATTGCAATAGCATGAGGTCATTTTGGTCCTCTTGGGCTACTAAGGACAACTATTATTAGTACTATGTTCAGTGAGCTCATTCACTTAAATCCTATGATACTACCACAAACATTTAAAAGTCAGATGTCTTTAAATTATTTTAAAAGAAACATTTGGAGGGTAATGTCATTGGTTCAAATTCTAAATGAAATCTAGAAATGAATAGTTTATAAGTATGCAAGAGAGTACTGAGTATGTAAATGAATGTACCTCAGTGAATGGTAGAACTAATAAAGAGTGAAATGTATGTCATTCACAAAGCTATTAAACATATCAGGAGTTTCAGAGATCAGATAATTTGTAATTTAGTCTCAGTGCATTCATGATTCATTCATCAATAAAGCGTCTTTGTATTGACATTACATATCATCAGGCCAACTGAAGAATTTGAGTTTTCCTCTATCTCTGTTCTATGGAAGGCAGGTGAAGTATTTATTAAGTGCTTACTATGAGGCAGGAACTGTGCTAAGTACTTTATGAATATTATCTCATTTGATCTTTACAAAACCTTGTGAGGTAGAAGCTCTTACTATGTTCATTTTCTAATTGAGACAACTGAGACAGGTTAAGTGACTTTCTCAGGATCATATAGTAGATAAATAATATGCTGATTTTACAGTGAGAATATGAGACTGTGAAAGCTTATAGATCATCAAGTCACTTTAGAATACAATTACTGAGACCCAGAAAAGTAATATAATAGCCCTACTGTCATGCAGCTAATATGTAACAGAACCAGAACTAAAATGCAGGATTCTTGATTCATTTACCTTTCTACTGTGCCACTTTGCTATTCAATGTGTCCTTGGTCCCTCATCAAGACATGGACGTAGGCCATTATAACTTTGTAGCAACAGTACTTCTAGTCATTGGTACTCAATGCCCTGATTCCCATCTACTCAGGTTTCCAGGACTTTTTAACTATAACACTTTAACCTGACATGAACCGTTTGGCCAAACTGCATGGAATAGTTTGTTCTGATTTTTTAACTCCTTCCTAGACACTTTATTTGACAATCTAAGCCATAAGGGTATGTTAATGGGAGAATAGGACTTAATGTGTTACTTCTCCCAAGTAATACATTGCCTCCATAACTCTTTTCTCCATTTCTGCTGCTAACATCTTAATTTAGACCTTCATATCCATTCACTTGTATTACTCTGATAGCTTGCTAAGTAATCTTTCTGCCTATACTCCCTCTATCTCCAATTTTTTCTTCATATGCTTCCAAATTAATCTTCCTAATGCATAAATTGGTACAAATCACTAATGTTCTTAAAAAACCTTTAGTGGCTTCTACTTATCTCCCAAATAGTATTCAAATTTCTTAGCCTGATATTCAAAGCTCTTCATAATCACACAGCACTCTACTTTTTCAGGCTTATCTCAGTGCCATATTTTGTATTCTCTTTATTCTAGCCAAATTGAACTGCTTATTGTTTCCTACATATGTATCATCTTATTTTCACCATGTGTTTTTACTTATGATAAGATTCTGTACTCTGATAAGTGAGCTTTTACCTTTTTCTGTCCAGAATCAGGTTTCCATGCCACAGAACACCATTTCCAGCTCTTCTTTCCATTAGAAAAGAAAAAGAAAAGAAAATTTTCTTTACCCATTAGAATATAAACTATTTGAGCATAAGGGCTACCTGGCTTCCTTATGTTTGTATCCTCAGTGTCAAATGCCACCTCTTACATGTAATGGTTTCTTCTTCTCTATTAAGAGCTTACAATCTTAGCTGTCTTTGGAAACATCTAAATTATCCAAAAAGTAGCTTACCTAGTCCTGGGCTTAGAGACAGAAACATGCAGATTCAAATTCTGGCTGTGACTTTTTTCATGAAAAACACATATATTTTTATTAGCCATGTTGCAAAATACAAACAAAAAAAAAAAAAAAAGAAAAGAAAAGAAAAGAAAATGAAAGCTAAAAAAATATGTTCCAATCTGTATTTAGAGTTCATCACCTTTTTCTCTAGAGGCAGACAGCATTTTTTTTCTTCATGGTTCCCTTAGAATTGTTTTAATTGGAGTTTTTCAAAGTTGTTTATACTTACTGAACACCCTATTGCTCTTAATGTGTATAATGTTCTCCTGTTCCTGTTAGCTTAACTTTGCATTAATTCATATGTTTGCCCAAATGTTTCTGAAATATCTTGTTCATAATTTTTTGTAGCACAGTAGTGTTCCATCACAATCAGTTATCACACATTATTTGGCCATTCCCCAATTAATGGGCATTCCCTCTATTTCCAATTCCTTCACACCACAAAAAAATAGTAGGTATAAATACTTTTGTACTATTAGTACTTTTTTTTCTTTAATCTCTTTGGGACACAGATCTAGTAATGATATTGCTGGGTCAAAGGATGTGCACAGTTTTATAATCCTTTGGTCATATTTTCAAATTCTCTACAATTATGACTAGTTCACAAGTCTACCAACAGTGCATTAATATTCCAATTTTTTCCATATTTCATCCAGTTTTGACACTTTTTTCTATCTTTTTAACCAATCTGAAAAATAATAGCATTGTATTATCAGCACTTAGTATAGACATAAGACTAGTATAGACTTGAGAAATGATTTAATTGAATTGAATTAATTCTCCCCTTTTAGGATATGTTTTACTTAGCTACCCTTGCCTTCCTGAAGTTGGAGGGCTTTGGCGATGAATAACTGTAATTTTCCTTACTGTTTAAATGATTAGGCCATCTTTCCATTTGGAAATTCTGTTTTTTAACCCCATATCATCAGGAACTCTTTTTTTCTGCATTGGTGTCAACACATGGCTACATTTAATATCCATTAACTAAATGGTACTATAAAGACTCTATTCTTGGTCATCTTTCTAGACACTTCACCTAGTCTAGTGAAGAGCTGCTCACCCAATCAACTAAAATAGGTTATAATTTATTCTTTGGGAGTGGAAAAGAGACCTGCTTCATTTATTTAGTGAAAAGCTTGACTGTGAGTCTCCCAGGGAGCAGGAGTTGGTGTACTTATGGACATTATTTGTAAAGCTGATTTAGGCAGTTCTTTACAAGATTGGCAGGGAAGCTTGGTATGATGGGAATCTTGATACATTTTCATCTGAGTCATGGCTCTATTATTTACTAGCTGTGTGACCCTAGACAAATTATTTAGCCCCTCAGATTCCATTTATTCATCTATAATAATAATTTTGCCTCCAATAATTGTACAGAATAGCTGCAAAAAAAAAAAAAAGGCATTTTGTCAACATTTAAGCATTCATTATACAGAGGAAGCCAAATGGTTCAGGAGACTGAGTGATCCACCTGGAGTCAGAAAGAATTGAATTTAAATGTGACTTTAGACCCTAACTGGCTATATTAGCTGGTTGGACTAGTTAATTTTTCTCTTTGTACTTCAATTTCCTCAACTATTAAAGGGGAATTATAATAGTACCTTCCTCCTAGGATTGTTGTAAAGTTCAAATGAAATAATATTTGTTAAATCTTTAGTACAGTGATTGGCACATAGTAGGCAGTATATCAGTGTTGGCTATTATTATAATTATGAATGAATTTATTTATTTATTCAATAAACTTTATTTAATGCACTATCCTAGGCATTATAGAAGATACAAATTTTAAATAAGATAAAAATCTGCTTTACTATTCCATTCAAATCAGCTCACAAAATAGAAATAAATCTGTTTTGGCTTTTCCATCAGCTAGAGAAAGAAAATGGTAAAGTATAAAAAGCATAAGCTTAAGAATCAGAAAACCTTGGTTATAAGGTTAGACTTCTTCATTATGTGACCTAAGACAAATTATTTCATCTTTATACAGCTTCATCATCTGTAAAATGGTAAGTTGACTGACATAATTCAATTTAACAGACATTTATTAAGAATTTACTATATGCTAGACATTATCTTAGGTGCTAAGTAGATAGAGACAAAAATATAAATAATTCTTGTCCTCAAAGATTTTATAGAGTCGCATTCAGGACATTGTTCTCTAGGGCTGGAGTCAGGAAGAACTGAGTTAAACTGTTGCTTCAGACACTAGATATAGAAGCAGGGTAATAATAATAATAATAACAACAACAATAATGAAGATTTATATATCCTTATATATCCTTTCTATGTCAAATGTTTTGCTAAGCAATTTATAACTATTATCTCATTTGATCTTCACAACAACTCTGGAAGGTAGGTGCTATTAATATTAATATCCCTATTTTACAGGTGAGGAAATTGTGACAAACATAGCCTGGGGTCATATCTGTAATATTAATAGCCAGTATTTATATAATACTTTAATATTTGCCAGGTGCTTTAAATACATTTTTAGCCATTGAATCCTCACAATACTGTGAGTTTTAACCCCTATTTTACAGATGAAAGTACTGAGGTACAAAGAAGTTGTGTCTGAGGTAGGATTCTTACTCAGACTTCCTGACTTCCAATTTGTGTTCTCTATCCACTGAATCACCTAATTATCTCATCTGTAAAACAGAAGGGATTAAACTTGAAGATCTTTTAGGTTTCATCCAGTTTTGAATCAATATTTTTTAAAAATTCTCCACAGAAGTATATATATAAGAAAATCCAAACTGCATACAAGGAATACTAAAAAATTACAGAATGGTGGAAGTTTCACTTGAGAAGAATCAGAAAAGATTGTTGGAGAAGGCAGTAGGGGCTCCAGAGAGAAAGATGGAGACAGTAGCTAATTGGAGCAATGGATAGAGTGTTAGGCCTGGAATCAGAAAGACTTATCTTCCTGGATTCAAATTCGGACTCAGAGACATTCAGTCCCTTGCCTAGGGACACACAGCTAGCAATTGTCTCCCAATTTCCTCCACTCTAACATGTAGATATTAGCACCCACTACCCAGAGTTGTGAGGATTAAATGACAAAAATTATTGTGAAGTGCTTATCACAGTGCCTGGCATATAATAAGAACTACGTAAATGTTAATTTTGTTGTTATTATATTGAGCCTTGAAGAGAACTAGAGGTTCCAAGAACTGGAGATGAGATAAGAAAGCATTCTAAAATTGTCAGCAGAGGGAACAGGCTGTGCAAAGGCATGGAACCATGGGCACAGTAGGCCAGTGTGGTTTGGAACATAGCATGTGTGAGGAGAAAATGATGTGTAATTAACCTAGAAAGATATTTTAAATTCAGATTATACAGAACTTTGAATGTCAGAGAAGTTTGAATTTTATCTTAGATTTTTATGATCTCTTCTAGCCCTAAAATTCTATCTCCAGTTTTGCTCCCTCAAGCTCTGCTTCAAGACTATTGTCAAACATACTTTCCTAGGATACTACCTTGTTGATCCAAGAGATAGAGCTTGGAGATGGGGAGGGATTGGAAGATGGGTCTCCAGAACTGCCTATATCCTGTTGTCATTATAGTAGCAAGAGAACTAGAAAAACAGATAAGGAGACCTGGTTTCAGAACTGAGACTGAAATAATTTTTTCCTCTTTAGTTTCATTCTATGCAAAATAATGGAGTTGAATTAGGTGATTACTTCTAACTTTTTTATATTTTATTGAAGCTAAAGACAGGTATGGAATCCATCATTGTTTCCTCAGCCTTGCTCTAAGAAAGCATAAAACTCTTTTGAATGTCAAGTGCCCAAAGAAACCTCCATGTTTCATATCGAAAATAGCAGATAAGTCCCAACAGCTTAAATGACTATCTAAAACAGAAAAGCACCCTGCGGGATGGATAGAAGTCAATATTGCCATACCAGTCAAACTAGCATCACTCCCTTAACTAGAATCTCCACTGAAGCCCAGGTGGAGATAATCCAGTGTTTTCCAGACCACTCATTTTACTTCCTGCCTAATCCCCACAAAAAACAGGGAAACAGGCCCTATAAAGAAGACAAGCCATCCTCACCAATTACTGATCAGCTCCTACCAATGTGGCAAGTAAATCAGCCTGATTGAAGTAGCAAGGTACTCTGAGGGACATTATGTCAAAAAAGTCAAGTCACCACCACCATCACTTAAACCACTATCCCAAGATTCTAAACCCCATCACTTTGGGAATTGTGATGCCATTTAGACCAGAGATCTTGTTGCCAATTCAAGTCCAATAGCCATCATTGGGGCAAAGGTCAAGGAATCATTATAGAGAAGTGAGTGAACCTTTTTCACCAACACAAAACCAGCACCAACTTCTAATCAACTGCCTCCAATGGGCAAGTAGGCCCAAGAGCTCTGAGAGTGATAGCCAATTTCTCACAACCATCAATCTGGGAATGAAGTCTATGGAGGGAAGAGGATTCTGGGAAGATGGTGAAGTAGTCTGGAAAATTTCAAGCTTTCCAGATTTCCCCCACATACAGAACAAATTTGCACCTCAGGGCAAACATAGACTGCTGAAAAATCAAGAGAACTTGGGGCAGAACTGGAATGGTCCTGATATAGCCCAAGAAGATCTGAAGAAAGATTCAGAGCCAGAGGTTAACCAGTCTGAAGTACAAACACATCCAGGCTAGCTCCCCGAATCACCAGGTGGGGAGCCCTGGGGCAAAATGGGTTTGACTGGAGCCTCAGCAAGAACCATAGAGACTTACACCTTTGGGAACTGCAAGTGGAGTTGGAGAATCTGAATCCACAAAGACTAAGTAAACCTCAGCTGATGAGAAACATCAGACCCAGCTGGGCTGCAGGCCTTGCTTGAAAAAGAACTAGCACACCCAAAAAGTGCAGAAGCAGTGGGGCAGGGATGCTGCTGGCTGCCAGCACTTACAATAGAGTGGAGCTCTTGATTTGGGATTCCAGTCCAGAGAAAAGAGTTGAAGTGAAACTACAGACACCATATCCACACCCCTCCATTAGAGGTGCTTACACTAATACTTATTTAAAAAAAAAAATAACTAGCAAAGAGGAAAGAACCCCACCACTGGAATTTACTATGGGAACAGAGAAAAATGGGGTTCATCTTCAGAGGAAGGCGCTGAAGTTAAAAAAAGAAGAAGAAAAAAGCTATCCAAAAGAGTAATGCTAAATGACTCCCTTTCCAGAGAGAATTTATAGATCTAAAAACAAACAAACAAGCAAATAAACAAAAAAAAAAAAAAAAAAAAAAAAACAGGTCCTGGAATTATATATACCAACTATCAAAAGAACTATATCTGCAGCCAAAAAAAATATCATATTCAGCAAAACTATCCATAATATTGAGTTAGAATGAATGAATATTCAATAAACTTACAGATTTTCAACCAAATCCAAACTCAATAGAAAATTTAACATATAAGAGTCAATATCAAAGATCAATTTCAATGAATTTGTCTGTTCATGAAAATGTGTACCAAATGTTTAAGATTGACATCAGCAATTGAGTAGCTCAAAAGAAAGATTGGAACAAAGTTAACATAAAAATAGTAGTCATGTTACATAAGTGACGTGTAGAGAAAGAATAGACAGGGAGGCATTAGAGGGGAGCAAAGGACTTGTAGTTTTGAAAACCTACTCATATCAGAATGGGTTAAATAGACAAAACTATATATAATGTGTTAAATAGATAAAAAAAAAAAATCTATGTCTATATCATGTATATACCGTGTGTGTGTCTGTGTGTGTGTGTGTGTGTGTGTGTGTGTGTGTGTGTATCATAAAGCTTATACCACCCTCCAAAATCTATAAAGAAATAAGAGAAGAGGGATGAGCAGAGAGAAAAGCAAAGGATGGGAGAATTAGGTAAGTGAGGGATCCATGGGTGGGAGAGGTTAAATAATACAGAGGAAAGTTAGGAAGTAGAATTAAAGCAAAGATTTTACAGAGATAGGAAAAATATGTGTGTGTGTGTGCATTGAGGGGTTGTGTGTGTGTGTGTGTGTGTGTGTGTGTGTGTGTGTTTGTGTGTTTAGAGGAAATGGGAGCAATGAAAGGGGAAAAAAAGAATAAAGTAAAAAAAGTGTGCTGCAAGAACAAAGTGAATCACTCACAAGGAAGTAAAGAAAATATTAATTCTCATAAATATAATTTCTTCCACTAATATATATCCTTTCTTGTACTGGTAATTTATTGTTATATATTTTGAATCCTCTATGATGTATTGCTGGACACATGATAATATTCTGTTTTGTTTTATTTTCTTTTCTTTTATAGTTCTTTTCTGTTTTTCTTTTTTCTTATTCTGTTTTTTAATAAAATAAATATAAATTAAAATAATAAAACCTATGAAGATGAAGCCTACAAATGGAACAGAAATTATTATTATCTTATTGGTGAAATAACATTAAAGAAAAAGCATAAACATCTCCTTTACTGCTGCAGGCTAAAGACTGGCGTTTTCCATCTGATTTGCCTCTGAAATCTATCTGTATTGTCTCCCTCCGTGGAATGTGAGTCCTTGAGAGAAAGGATTTTCCTATGCATATCCCCAGTGCTCAGTAGAGCTTTGCAAACAGTCTTTTTCATTCATTCAGGAAGTCTGTGGCAAAGAACATAATCTTACTGCATGCATAATCTAATAATTTCAAAATGGTTTGTCTTCCTTCTTAGAATTCCCCTGACTTTCGAAATCTAGCAATCTCAGATAGTAAGGGCACCTTTTTATTATAAGTTCCTAAGTAGTGCTTTTACTTATTTACTGATATTTTGTTGCAGCAAACAATCCCCTCTTAAACTCATCCTGCTCTTTTTATGTCCATGACTTTGCTAACACTGCCACATACCTAGATATTTGTCCTCTGTCCAAGCCTTTGTTTTTTGTTGTCCTTTCCCTATATTCCAGGGCCAAATAGTCAATCAAAAAGTATGGATCTAACCATATAGTATCAACTCTCTATGCATTTAGTAGGCTAGTCCTCTGGGAACAACCTAAAGATATATCTTGATTCCAGTGCCCAAACTTTTGTCTCTTATGGTACGGCATCTCACAATTCCCTGCACCTTTTCAAGGATATCATATTGTCAGAGTGTCTCAAATTAAATTCCATAAATGTTTATTGAACCCCTGTTGTGTACAAGGTAAGGCAATATGTTAGATTCTAAGGATAAAAAATAGAATAAAACGATTTCTCACTTTACAAGGTTTACATTCTATTGGGAGTTATAATATTTACATGGATAAGTACAAGGAATAATAGTCTGAGGTGGGAGAAAGTACTGACAAAGGGAGAAATTTCTTTGAAAAGAACTTGGGTATCATATTTCAAGAAAGTCACTCATACATATCAGAACAGAAGGGTAATTTGAATATCTGATCACCACTGATCACTAAAGGAAACTCCAAAGTGAAATATCTCAGGAATGAAAAAAATTCATATAGAAATAATTCACACAGCAAAAAATCACAATTGGAATCATACAAGATTTAATAGCTGCCACTAAAGAGAGAATAAAATATAGAATGAAGTATTTCAAAAGATAAAAAAGGTCTGAAACCAAACCTACATTACCCAGCAAAGCTCAGTATAATCTAATATGGGAAAAAATGAATCTTCAATGACATAGAGAACTTTCAAACATTCCAATTTTTTTTTCGAAATAGTTTTATTTTTAATGGAGCTTTAAAAAACTTTAAAATACAAATATGGGATTCAAAAAAATGGTAAATATAAGAGAATGATAAGAAAGGATATTATAAGGAAGGAATATTTTTATTTTAATGAAATGGAATATGATAAAATAATTTTTTCAAAATCCTAAAGTTCTAAGATTTCATAAAGATGGTCAAATGTGAAAATCTTTTATAGCTATTTTTGGTGTATTTTTACTATGCTATAATAGAAAAGAAAAGAGAGGGGAAAGTATACACTTGGGGAAAGGTGGAAGGAAGGATGAGGGAGCTTAAGTCACATAATTTGGTTGCACAAACAAAATTATATATAAAAATGGAAGGAGCATGAGAAATAGATGTAATTGTATTTTACTTTCATTTAAATCAGTCAAAACATGGCAGAACATACACACACATAGAAAACATTAAATGTAATAGCTAGAACATAAAAAAGGCAGTTAGGTGGCATTGTAGAGAGAGTGCTGGTTCTAGAGTTAGAAGGACTCCTTTAAACACTAACTAGCTGTGTGACCCTGGGCAAGTCACTTAATTCTGTTTTCCTCAGTTTTCTCATCTATAAAAAAAGCTGGAGAAGAAAATGGCAAATCACTCTAATATCCTTGCCAAGAAAATAGTAAAAGGGGTCACAAAGAGTCAAACATGACTAATTGACATAACAACAACAAAGAAGAGAGGAAAAGAGTATAAAAAAGGAAGATAGAATCAGGGAGAAATTAGTTATAAGCAAAAAAAAATTAACTTTGGAGAAAGGATAGTGAAAAATATTTAAAGGAAAGCAAGAAAGAATAAAAACCTGCAGTTAAAAAAAGAATGAGAAATCTGTAGTTTCTTATTCATAAATCTTTAGACTAAGAAAATAGGATGGAGGGAAATACACAATTAACTATCATAACTGTGAATGTGAATTGAATAAAGTTTTCCACAAAATAAAAATGTAATATAAGAGATTAAAAGCAACATCCAAGAATGGTTGGTTACAAGAAATAATTTGAAAAATAAACATTTGAGGTCAGAAAAAACCTGGACTTTAATCAAATTCCTGATATGAATTAGATCTGAGGATATTGGCAAATCACTCTGAACCTCTGTAAACTTTGCTCATCTATAAAAGAGTTATAATGACTATAGTACTTGCCTCATTATATCAATGTGAGAAAAAAAGAGATGATGCACATAATATTCTCTGTAAAATGTAAAAAGGATATTTAAATTTCTCAACTAAAGTAATTTCTTTGTACATGAGAGTACTGGGCAAATGAAAGTGGTTGAGGGAATATGAAATCCCTCCAAAAAAAGTAAAAAAATATGACACAAGTTGCAAGGGAATAGAGGTTTCAGAAATATACTCCATCTGCTTCATAACTAAAGAGTTTAGTAGCCATTTGATTATACAAATTCCCTAGCTTTTACCCAAATAGTGACTGATCTAGTTTTGGTTATACTACTTAGTGAAATCAGAGAAATGATACATTTGTAGTCTTTCCACCATTCACATCTTGTTCTGACTCGAAATTACAATCAGAATTTAGTGCTACCTTGTAAGTGAATTCAGTTTTAAGACTATCACCAAGAAGAGGTTAACCCTAGGAAATTGCAACTTAAAATTTCTAAACTCTGCTTTCCTCTAACTTAAGGATTATTTTTAAGGAAAAGATAAAGTAACAAAAATTATAAATGTTTTCCCTACAATTATGATCCCATAATTCCATTTTGTGCCTCTAAGGACATTCACACAGTTATTTCATAGAATGGAAACTTTTTAGATCAGGGACTTTGTGCCTAAAATAATGCCTATCATATATAGTAGATGCTTATTAAAAACTTGTTGATTATTTCATTGATTATCTAATTACTTATCTCTTTCACACCTTTTTTGAGGTAACTAGGGACTTATTAGTACAGTACTTGGCACATGATAAATGTATAATAAACATTTATTGACTATTATGATCCACCTTATTAAGATTATTACAGCAAGAAAAAGCCACTTCATTACAAGTTAAACTATGATAGTAAAAAGCTTTATTTATCATGTATACTTACTACCAACCTAGACAGGGAGAAATATCAGTTAACTTATAGCAAAATAGGTCTGCATAGGTCAAGTAAACTGTTACATACAAGCCATTTCCCATAGGAATTCATAGTGTACCAAAAACATATTGTTAAATTGGATGCATAAATCAACCACTGACAATAGTGACAATTTATTGTGATTCATGTGAGAAGAAAAATAAATTTTCTAATGTGCTAGGGTGACATTGGGTTAGAGTGCTTAAAATACAGTAGGCCCTGTTTGTATTTTGTTAATTGGAGTATTGGAAGTATAACATAGAGTTGAGATATGAATACAAGTTTTCTCTTGAATTAAAAACTTTCTAAGATGGTATCACATGTCAAGAAAAGGAGAATGCAATATTTCTGCGTCTCTCATCACAAAATACTAATGATGTATGAATTTCTATTTGTAGGAATAAGGTTTAGTAATGGACTGTGCTCCTGGGACACAGTCTCCATTATCTTTACTGTTTACTGAAATGAAAAGTACAAACCAATTTTGTGAAATACTTTCTCTAAGTATATCACATCATTTACTGTAATCTTTTTGGCTTATGAATTCAAAGTCACAAATTTTGTTTGAAGTAAAGATGTTTGTGACCTCATAGTATATATAAGAAAAGTTTAAGAGTTTTCCCCTCTTTTGCATTTATTTTCAGGAAATAATCCTAAGCAAGCTGTCTGCTTATTCTGAGATAATCTACTTCTAGATCCCACTCAGGATAATTGTTAGTACCTGACCAATCATACTGCCTACCCTGAGAAAATAGCTTCCTCTAACGTCAATAAATATAATTTGTGTTTAGTCTAATTACTGAAAAAAAAAATAAAAAGTTCCAAAGGTGGTCTACTTCCTGATAGTTAGAACCAATATTTGAGAGCACAGATATAGCTGTATGTATAAAACAAGGCCAAGTAATAAAAATTCAATCATACATATACAGTGTAATTAACACTCCTAAATACTCAAGGTCCAACTTTCATTTATTATTAACATTTTTACATGCTAAAACAAGTTAAGATGTACTTGCTGTCACAAAAGTTGTAAAGGAATGAAACTCTTGAGTTCATGCACTAAGGTTCAGACAAGCAAGCACTTAAGGCTAATTACCAATTGGACAATATTCTATTAGCATTTGCTTGGAAAATGGCCCACCCCACCATTCTGTGCTGGCTTGATTGGTTGATGTATAGGGAAAAAGGGTGGAGTAGGACAAGTGAGGGTGACTTCAGAGGGTAGAAGAAAGAGGAGATTCCTGTGTCCACTCTCTCTCCTCTTCTTTCGATAAAGAATAAAGATCAAGGACTTTTGCTTATCCTGACTCTGGCTGATTTTAAAGTATCCAGGGTGCTAACACAGTCATCACATTTGGCACCCAATGTGTCTACAAAAGACCATAGAAACCCTAAGGAACTACAAATTGCACATAGTTCCAGAAAAAATTCAAAGACATGCTCCTTTTCAATATTTAGGATATGAAGTATACCCTAAAGTACTTACAGTACAAAAACTGTCCTTAGGAACAGAGAAACTAAACACCTTAAATGACTTTCAGAAATTGTTAGGAGATATCCAAAGGATGTGTCCAGTGTTAGACTTGACTACCTATCAATTGGAACCATTATATAACATTTTAAGGAGAGACAGAGCTTTAAATTCACCACATCAGCTTACAAAAGAAGCTCAAGAGGCTTTGAGAGAAGTTGAACTGGCTTTATCTAATGTGGCTGAAAGAATCACTCAAAAACCCTTGGAAATATTGGTTTTTGCTACACAAGAGATACCCACAGCAGTCCTTCATCGAGGAGACAGTGTGATAGAGTGGGTGAACCTCCCATCACAACTAGAGCAAAGCCTTACTCTTTACCCAGTGCTTGTGGCTAGAATTTTATTAAAGGCCATGAAGGGAGCAGTACAATTATCTGGGATAAGCCCTGACAAGATATACACCCTTTATACTAATACACAAATTAATGTATGCAGTGAAACCATACCAGAGTGGCAAATTTTATTGGCCATGGCTCCAAATTTTACACACGGGTCTCCATTAAAGATAGCCAGACTATTACATAATTGACAATGGATTCCTGAAGAAAAGGTTTCTAAAGTTCCTCTTAAAGTATCAACTATCTTTATAGATGCATCCAAACATAATATTTGCACTGTATACTCTCGTGACTTAACTATAAAGAGAGTAGTCTGAACTCCTTTTCAGTCCACTCAGCAGAATGAATTGTATGCAATCATACTAGCTCTTACTTATTATTCAGGAGATATAAATATAAAATCTGATTTGGCCTATTCAGTAGATGTGGCACAAAGAACTGCCACAGCCCAAATAAAATTTGTAGCCTCTAATATATATCAGCTCTTTAAGGAACTTCAAGAGCAAGTGATAAAGCATCCAGGTAAGATTTATATCTTGCACGTGCACTCTCATAGTGGACTTCCAGGTCCTATTTTTTATGGTAATTCAAAGGCACATAGACTTTTAACTATGTTGGTCAATACTCCTTTATTCCAAGAAGGCCAGGAATTTCATTTTAAATATCATCAGGCTGCTTGAGCTTTACATTTACAATTTGGAATAATAAGAGAGGAAGCTAGGGGCATAATAAAAGCCTGTATAACTTGCCTTCCTTTCCACGCTCCTACACTGCCTCCAGGAAAGGACCTTTGTGGTTTAAAACCCAATGAAATTTGGCAAATGGATGTGACCCATTATAAATCTTTTGGTCATCTATCTTTTATCCATGTTGTGGTAGATACCTTTTCAGGATTCACTTTTGCAATACCAACAGCAAAAGAGACAGCCCGAGTGGTCATTGAATTCCTAATACAAGCATTTGCAATTATGGATGTGCCACAAGCAATAAAAACAGATAATGGATCTGCATGTACTTCTAAACATTTTGCACACTTTTGTACACAGTATAAGATTTTGCACACCACTGGCATACTCTTTAATCCTCAAGGACAGGCAATAGTAGAGAGGAGAAATGGAGACATTAAGACTCTCCTCCAAAAAGAAAAGAAAGGGGGAGCCACAGGCAACCCTAGACAACTTCTAAATCTAGCCCTTTATACTATTAACTTCTTGATTTTTAACAAAGATGAACTGGCTCCAGCAGACAGGTTTTATAACCCACCGGAAGGGCAGTGTCCAGTGCGAACAGCTCTACTATCTTTAGATAATCACCAGGTGATATGAAGAAATCCAGAAAGTGGTGAATGGAAGAGACCAGGTAAGTTAATTGCTTAGGGGAGAGGATTTGCTTGTATCTCTACAGGTGGAGAAGGAATCAAATGGGTGCCAATGAGCCTTATTCATCTTGTCCATCAGAGAGAGACTGAACAGACCCTTGAAACGAAGGAGAAGACCTAAGAAACATCGGGTGGTTCCATTGCTGACTGTGCTCACCACTGAAGGAGCATGGCAGTTATGGCATTTGAATCATGGACATCAAAAATTATTGGACTTGAAAACCTTCAGGAATCATTGGATTCTCTGAGACATAAGACTGTTGTAGGACTTGAAAACCCTCAGGAATCATTGGATTCTCTGAGACATGATAAGACTGTTGTAGGACTTCAAAATCTGCTGGAATCATTGGATTCTCTAACACATAAAAAGACTGTTGCAGGACTTCAAAAACTTGCGGGGATCATTGGATTCCCTGGCATGTGAAGCAATGGACAATAGATTGGTTTTGGACTATCTCTTGGCTGCTGAAGAAGCCATAGGTATGACTGTTGTTTATATATCCTCCTTCTGGGATTTCTGGAAATCTTTTACAATACCATGTTGATTTACATTGTTTGTTATACCACTATTTGCATATACAATTCATATTTATTACACCACATTGAGCCTGCACTGACTGTGAAGAGAATCATCACTAATAGCCTGTGCATTATTGCTATGTGCTTGTGTAATACCTCCCATGCTGATGGGTTTGTGAATACCTGTTTCTAATAATTTCCTTCAGCCCAAAAACCTGCTAGCAATCCCCACTTCCCTGAGATGTCAGGGAGGACATGGTCATCTCCTTTTTAGTGCTTTCACCTCCCTTCCTGAGAAGTCAGAGGGGACATGATCACCTCCTTTTCGGTGTTTTCACCTCCTTTTCTGAAAAGTTAGGGCGGGCATGATCACCTCCCTTTGGGGGCTCTCACCTCCCTGAGAAATCAGGGATGGTGTGACTACCTGTGTTCTAAAACAAAAGAAAGTGGGAAATATAAAGGGCTAAAACTCTTGAGTTCATGCACTGAGTTTTGGACAAGCAAGCACTTAAGGCTAATTACCAATTGGACAATACTCTGTTAGCATTTGCTTGGAAAATGGCCCACCCCACCATTCTGTGCTGGTTTGATTGGTTGGTGTATAGGGGGATTAGGAGGAGAGAAAAAAGTTGGAGTAGGACAAGTGAGGGTGATTCCAGGGGGTAGAAGAAAGAGGAGATTCCTGTGTCCACTCTCTCTCCTCTCCCTTCAATAAAGAATAAAGATCAAGGACTTTTGCTTATCCTGACTCCAGCTGATTTTAAAGTATCCAGGGTGCTAAGATGGTCATCACAAAAAGTCATTATGTGATATTCATGTGAATTCTTGGTGTAATCTAAATATATTGATGGCCAGAGTATATCCAAGAGTTGTACAAATCCAGAAGAGCTACTTCTTTACTTAAAAGCCCTCCTAGGGGCCTTGGCAGCCTTCACACTCACACTGTATGTTCATCCTATAATCCATATATCTAGTTAATATGCTACAATAAAATTCTCTGAAATATAGATGCTTTACTTTCAACTTTTGATGGTGCAGCAGTTATATTTATAAACATTTATTTAGGATACTATTTAATGATAAATATTGGGAAATGAATGAGAAGACCAATTACCTTTCCAACCCTTAACTAAATATAACACACATATGACTATTTGATGATGATAATAATAACAATAATTGGAATTTATATAGTATTTTAAATCATTTTAGAAATATTATCGCATATAAATATCATTTCATCCTCACAACTCTGAGAGACAGAAGTTATAATTAGACATTTTACAGATGTATTATAATTTTGTCTGCCTCTGTTTCCTCATTTTACAGATGAGGAAACAGAGGCAGACAAAATTTAATTAATTTGCCTAGGGTCACATAGCTTGTAAAATATCTAAGCCTTGATTTGAATTCATATTTTCCTGATTATCAGGATATTCAAATTTTCATACAAATATCATACACTATGAATGGGTGGAATTTGTACCAGGAATAATTAACAACTTCAGGAAGTTGTAGTTTATAAAATAAATTCACATAAATCATCAGTATTTCTATAGAATACTAAGAAAAGTTATCAAAAAAGAGATAGAAACAAATTCATTTCAAAATAACATAGACAATAAGAAATACTTGGGAGTCTTACCTGCCAAACAAACCCAGGAACTATATGGGGAAAAAGTACAAATTCTAATACATACCAGTTTCTTGATGAATTTTAGTTGAATGGATGAGAAAACTTAGTGTAGACATAAGAACCACCTTCAAGCATTCATAAAGCTGTTCAGTGGAAGATACATTGGTTTTATCTGTTTAATCCCAAGTTCTCCAAGGAAGACTATGATGGTACAGATGCCTCCAATTCCCAAGAACAATGCTTCTAAATGGAGCCTAAGATACCATTAGCTCTTTGATGAATAACATTTGCTGATTATCAAGGTTATAGCCTATGTAATTATGCAGATCTTTTTCATATGAAATATATTCTTACCATACCCCCCCTTCTATTATCTATATAACTATCACTTCTATCCTGAGTAAAACACTTTGCATTTATTCCTAGTAAATTTTATCCAATTAGATTGGGCCATGTTTTCAGAATGACAGGATTCTGAGGATTCTTGGGAGTCTGAGTCTGACATCCAATGTGCCACCTTTCCTTTTCAACTTGGTATTATCTGTAAATTTGAAAATCTATACTTTCATTTAATTCATCAGCAATGACAGCACAAAACTAAGGACAAATTCTGGGGCTACCCACCATATAGACTTCCTTCTTAGTAGACATCCACCTATACCACTCATATGAAAGAGTGTTCCAAATCATTATTGATCAGAGAAATGCAAATTAAGACAACTCTGAGATACCACTACACACCTGTCAGATTGGCTAAGATGACAGGAAAAAATAATGATGAATGTTGGAGGGGATGCGGGAAAACTGGGACACTAATGCATTGTTGGTGGAGTTGTGAATGAATCCAACCATTCTGGAGAGCAATCTGGAATTATGCCCAAAAAATTATCAAATTGTGCATACCCTTTGATCCAGCAGTGTTTCTATTGGGCTTATATCCCAAAGAAATACTAAAGAAGGGAAAGGGACCTGTATGTGCCAAAATGTTTGTAGCAGCCCTGTTTGTAGTGGCTAGAAACTGGAAAATGAATGGATGCCCATCAATTGGAGAATGGCTGGGTAAATTGTGGTATATGAATGTTATGGAATATTATTGTTCTGTAAGAAATGACCAGCAGGATGAATACAGAGAGGACTGGCGAGACTTACATGAACTGATGCTAAGTGAAATGAGCAGAACCAGGAGATCATTATACACTTCGACAACGATATTGTATGAGGACATATTTTGATGGAAGTGGATTTCTTTGACAAAGAGACCTGAGTTTCAATTGATAAATGACGGACAAAAGCAGCTACACCCAAAGAAAGAACACTGGGAAACGAATGTAAACTATCTGCATTTTTGTTTCTCTTCCCGGATTATTTATACCTTCTGATTCCAATTCTCCCTACGCAACAAGAGAACTGTTCGGTTCTGCAAACATATATTGTATCTAGGATATACTGCAACATATCCAACATATAAAGGACTGCTTGCCATCTAGGGGAGGGGGTGGAGGGAGGGAGGGGGAAAAAAATCGGAACAGAAACGAGTGTCAATATAATGTAATTATTAAATAAAAAATTTAAAATAAAAAAATAAATAAATAAATAAATAAAAAGTAGACATCCACCTATTAATAGATACTTTTTGGTTTGAGTTATTCAATTACTATTCAAATTCATCTAATTGTTCATTCATACAGTCTACATCTTGATAATATGACACTGTCAAATGCCTTTTTTATATTCATATGTGCTATGTGTTTTTAATTTTTTTGATCTACAAGCTTAACAAATTTGTTAAGAAAAAATAAAATCAATCTAACATAGTCTCTTCTTGATGAAGTCATGCTAAATTATAGTGATCGCTATTTCTGTATCATAATGCTTTCAGATCACTCCTTAAATAAACTTTTGTTATGAATTTAAACTCAAGCTCACTTGCTTATAATTTAAACTCATTTTTAAAAAATCAGAGCATTTACTCACTTACACTTTGTAAGTCTCTTTTTTTTCAAAGATCACTTACAGTGAATCAGCAATTACAAATACAATTCCAGTATTCTGGAAATTAATTAGTATCTCCTTTGGGTTTTGTACCTTGAATTCAGTAGAACTAATAATAGGTGCTTCTTCCCAACTCTTCACTGCACCTGGAATCCAACTATTTGCTGACTTTTTTTTAGCTATCTTTCCTAGATCAAATATCATTTCCCTTGGCAGTCAACCATTACTATTGTGTTAAGTCCTGAGCAATAGTCCTTTATTCTTTGTGTCCCTTACTCTTGTCCTCATCATAGCCACAAAAGCCCTTTTATTTATCTTTTGCATTCATTGCCAAACCAAACTTATTCTGAGCCTTAATTTTCCTGACATTATTATTAAATTATTGCATTACTTATTCATTCTCCATGTCACTGAAGTAAAAGGAAGAATTTGTTTTATTTCTTAGAATGTATAATATACATTACATACACATATTTTCTTGATCTAAAATGCTAATTGAGTACCTCTCCTAATTGACCTTTATTTTTATCCAAGGTTTTTCCTTTCATTTATCATATTCTAGTCATCTTATCTCACTTAGTGCATATAATACATAAAATATTGTTTTTTTCTACTTCCACACCACTTTCATTAAAAATTCAAGTTGATTTTTTATTATTTTTTATTCTTTGCTGTAACATATTAATACATGAGTTTGTCAAGATTGTTTCTGAAACCTCTTATTGATAACCATAAAATGGTAACATTGGTCAGTGTCTTAGAAGTCATAATCATTTTATTGATGAGGAAATTGAGAAGCAGAGAAGTGAAATGGTTTGTCTGAGGCAAACCATTAGACATACTCCAGATTTATATTCAAGTTTGGAATGATATTATTATTTTTATTTTATAAATAATTGGAGAAATGATACAGTGTCCTCAAGAAATTAAAAATCTATATATCAATGTTTTTACATATTAGACATCAATTTTATAATAAAACCTATTCATAAATCATACTTCTACATAATATTTTAAATAATTTGTATTTCATCTTTGAATTATCCCTTTTCATTTGTGCATTGTTGATAATGTATATAATGTATTAGTACAGTAGTTCTTATATGCAACATAAAAGTAAGTAACTTATGCCATTATCAGTGATCTATGAAAAAATTAAATGTGTGTAAATATATATATATATTTATAAATTATGTATAAGTACTACTGTGCTATTGTGTATATTATGAACCAAATACATAAAAATAGACACTAAAAAGGATGAAGTAAATTAAATAAATATTCTAAAATATTCATCATATTTCTTAATAAGACAAAAACATTTTTGCTTTCACTATGATTCTTAAGATTACTAATAAGATCAATGTAACTGAATAAGCTCATTATTTTTAAAATCCCAATATATATTCTAAACTCTAATTATCCAATTACTTTGATCAATATAGCTACCCAAGCAAGTTAATTTCTCTTTTTTATTGTTGTTAAAAGGTACACAAAAACCAAATAATATGTCATTGTCATTGAACATAATAGCTTTGCATAATAATAGCTATCTGCATAGCTGTGTAAGTTTTGCAAAGTACTTTACAAATACTATCTCATCTGGTCTTCACAACAATTCTGAGAGGTAGATTCTATTATTATCATCATTTTACAGTTGAAGAAACTGGCATATAGAAGTTAAATGTCTTGCCAGGTGGGGTCACACAGCTAATAAGTATTTAAGGCTATATTTGAACTCGAATCATCCTAACTCCAGGCTAACACTCTATTGCTTGCCACAAAACAGCTTCTAATGCTAGAATCATGTTCTTGTCTGTGTAGACACTTGCTATATACAAGGCAAAAGCAATAAGCAAAAAAGAATTATCTTTGATTTCAATGAAAGAGAAAGTTTTCAAAATCAAATTTAGAGAAGTTGCTGCTAAAAGTTGAGGGTTAGAGGCTTGAAATAGTTTCTGTTTTGTATCATATCATTCAGGTTTACTCTGAATTAATTCATCATCCCTACATCAATCTAATGTACATCAGTCTACCTACAATTTAAGGAATTAGGCTTCCCATATTTAAATTCCTTGACTTCATTTAGACGAAAAAAACTAGACAATAGATGGCTTTTGCCTAGAATTTCTGCCAAAAAAAAAAAAAAGTAGAAAAACAAAGATTACACAGCAGTATAAATTAGGGACAGAAATGTATTGTTATGTGGAAACCAATGATAAGTATAGAAAAGAATCATTGTGTGCTTTACAGGATGATTAGAATAGAATTCTGTAACTCAATTTGTAGCTACAGTTTTAGAATTCTGGGACACTAAAAGAGAAGCCTAGTCAGAACATAAAATATTTTTTCACGGCTTCTAAGTAGCCAGTTTTCATTTTCCTCTCCACTTGGTAGCCTTTATCCTATTGACCAAGTTTAATCTTTTTGGTTCTCTCTCTTTCTTTTCCCCCCTCTTCTCCTCTCCCCCCTCTCTCTTTCCCTCTGTTTCTCTCTGTGTGTCTCTTTCTCTCTGTTTCTCCCTCTCTCTCTCAATGTCTCTGTCTCTGTCTCTCAATGTTTCTGTCTTTGCCTCTTTTTGTCTCTGTCTCTCTCACTACCTATGTTTCTCTGTCTCTGTCTTTCTCTGTGTGTGTGTGTGTGTCTCTCTCTGTGTCTCTTTGTCAATCTGTCTCTCTATCTCTATCTCTCTCTCCTTCCCTCCCTCCCTTCCCCCCTGCCACTGCTGTTACTGCTAAAACCACTACCACACTGGTAAATTTTATGATCACTATGACTAACTAGCAAAAACTTTAGTCCTTTCAAGTTCACTAGATCACCCACTCAGGAAAAGGAAATACAGAAGACAAAAGACACCTAGAGGCCCAAGAACAGCCTCACCTTAGAAAGCCGCTTTGCTTTAGTTTCCAGATGGGTGGGACCACCATGACACTGGAGTACAAAAAGATTCTGCCTTTTCACAACCATCTATTGAAGTCCAACATTTAGGCATATTTCCTCTTTTAACAAATGTGGCACCCAACCTTCTTGTGGCATCCTTCCTTCTCTCATGAGGCAGGAGAATAGACAGCAGACCACTTACTATCTTTTTCATCACCCTAAAATACCAAGGTTTTCAGCAACAAGTCATGACATAACCAGGACTAAAGGTCCTACACAGTCTGAAAGCAGACGTATACATATTTCTTCTTTGTAAGCCCCCAACATACATGGAAATCTTTTCCTCTTTATGTGGTTTTGCCTAATGGATCTTATCAAACCTTAGTTTCCTATTTCTGTTTCACTACTTGTGTCTTTATATGAGTGTGAGGGATAGCAAAATTATTAAAAAAAAAAAAAAAAAGTTTGGTTGGACCATAGATTGCATAGCGGGGAATCATTTATATTAAATTTAGAAAGTTTGCGATCAGATTCTGAAAGACTTTCTATGTTATATTTGACTAAAGAGGTAATAGGGAATGAAAGAGATGGATAATATGATCAGATTTGTATATAACAAGAATCATATTTGCAGCTATGTGAAGGAATGAGTAGAATGGTGATAAATGAGGCAGAAAGAGCAATTAAGAAGTCATTGTTAAAAAGTCTGACTCTTTGTGACCCCACCTGGAGCTTTCTTGGTCAGGATACTGGACTGGTTTGCCAGTTCCTTTTCCAAATCATTTTGTAGATGAGGAAACTGAAATAAGTATAGTTAAGTTTACTTTCATTGAGCCATATATCTACTTACTGCCTGAAGTCAAATCTGAATTTATAAAAATGAATCTTCCTACTTCCAAGTCCAAAAAAAGGTAGATGGATGCTTGGAAAAAACAAGATAGACATGAAAGACAAGAGCTGACATCTGATTTGTGTGGTGACAGAAAGTATGGTAAACTAGAAGTATGGCAATAGACTTGAGAACAATACAAAAGACTAGATGTAGGATAAATTTGGGGTAAGGAAGAGCATATAAATGAGACCTTGCTGCACTTCCTAGTGCATAATTGGGGTTTAATAAATACTAGTTGGTTGATTAATTATTGTAGATTGTAACTTACTTATGCCTGTTCATTCTGTTGTAAGAAAAAATGGAGCAGAGGTGAAGGATTTACTCACTGATTATTGTCCTGGAGATCAGAGTTCATTTTTAAACGATGTTTCCTATAACATCAAGGTCTTAGAGTGAGGGAGTAATTATGCTGAAATTGGGGAATTTTCCCAATGACACCTGCATAGAGCTGTTGTTGTTAGATGTCTAATCTCAATTAGGTCACAACTTCCCTAAGGGGCCAACACCAGGTGCAGAAGGGAAGAAGTTGACAGCTTGCACATAATAAGAAGGGGTCATAGTAGAGAGTTTTGGGTAATCATGAGTGAAGGATAGATATGGTTGTAACAAAGATAAGCTCCACAATTGGCTCTGACAGGTTCTGTGAGATGAAATCTCTCTAATGACAGATTTTGGGTCATAACCCAGCCCTCTTTTTGTTGACCATTGATCAAGACAACACTGTTTTAACTCACTTTTATGATTAAAAGAAAAACATTTTAAGTTAAAAAATTCCAGACTAAATATAGTGGATAGTAGCTACTAGAGGATCTTGGGAAATTATGCCCACAGTGAGTAAAGGAAAGAACATATCTTAAAGCAATTGAAATAAGATGAGGCAATCTAATTAGGGAGTGTTTAGAATAGAAAGCAATTCCATCTTTCTACTTTCCTCTTTATTTTAGGTAGCCCTCTCCAAGAAATCTCTATTGGCAAAGATTATAATTTTAGTGTTAGTCTTGGGAAAGAGAAAAAAAGAATATCTAGAATCCTTTACAAATAAATCATTTCCCTTTTATTTTCCTTGAAAAAGAAGGGTTATCAAAGAGCTCCTTTTCTTCAAGCTATGAAACTGAAGAAACAGAGATATGGTCCTCTCAGAGGGAAGCCTGAGGTTCCATAATTGGATTTTTTTTAATGGTAAAGAAAAGATGCTCCACACTCAATTCTACTGCCCAAGAAAAACATGTTTTGAGAGACTGGCAGTATTTATTAGCATTCAAATAAGCAGTTCCTCTTATAGATTTGACCTACATGGTTTCACTGATTTGCGGTCCTTCACTAATGAATATAATAATAAATCACATTGGCATAATATTTATGATTATTTTCCCAACAATAATCATGTAAATTAAGTACCATCGATAGCTTTAGATGTGGGTTGCTTTCTGCTGTTGTTGTTTTGTTTTGTTGCTAAGGCAATTGGGGTTAAGTGACTTGCCCAGGATCACACTGCTAGGAAATGTTAGGCGTCTGAGACCAGATTTGAACTCAGGTCCTCCTGACTTCAAGACTGACACTCTATCCACTGAACCACCTAGCTGCCCCAGCTTTAGATTTGTTTTGCAAGGACACCGAAATACCTTAAGCCAAAATGACTTATCCATGCTATTCAATGACAAGTCAGCTTTAAGTTAAATCTCCTGACACTATTGCTAGTTCTCTTTCTATTGAACTAGTAGATTGCTACTCAAACAACATTATTGCCTTCTTTGGCAAAAATAGCCAAATGTTTTAAGGAATAGGTATAGTCCATGTGTAGAGTCACTTTGCTGTTCTCCCCATATGAATGATTTGTTATTCTACTCAGACACAGAGTGTAAGAACAAGGAAGAGATCTGTATTTGCAAAACAAAAAGGAAAGTTTTCTTTTAAATTGATGGAAAGAGGCAGAAAGGAAGGAGAGAGAAGAGGGAGGATAAAAAGTATGTAATAATGCTAATGGCAGATAAAAGGCACTTTTACAGGCATTATCTCATTTATGTTGCTATTCTAGGAGCTGGTTTGATGACATTGGGTACATCACAACTATCTTAAGTTATGAAATCTAAGTAAGCTGATCTTTCTCCTCTTCCCCTGGAAAGCCAGGTCATCTTCTATCTTTGCTCATTATTATAATTTCTCCCATTTCAACTGTTCTTCCCTCTTTCCTCACCCTATAAAAATTCTTTCAGCCTTCAAGGCCTAGTTGAGTTGAAACTCATAGATAAATCTTTTGTTTCTATACTCCTAAAGAACTTTCTATGTGTATCACTCACATCATCTAACAATGTCTTTGCTTTTTTCCCCCAACAGACTGTCTCCAAACCACTTAATATGGTATTTTCTTCAATAGACAGTGTTCATTTTGTTAGTTGAATTGATAAATGAATGAAGACATATCTTTTGGCACTTATCACACTAACATTTTTATCTGACACTTCACATGCATATAACATCTCCCCAACACATAACATTTCAACTCAGGTTTCCTTCTCAGTAATGCTCTACCTATACTCAGTCACAGAATAAGAACATCTTATGATGACCTATTATTTTTTAACATAGCACTCATTCATCTCTAATTTCACAAGGGAGAATATTTCGAGTACATTCTGTAAATGCAACTTGGGTCCTCAGTCTTTGCAAGGAACAAGTTAATTTTTTCTCCTATCAACAAGAACATGAAGATCTCATGTTATTTTTATTTGAACACATAAATGATTCTTCTACTTTTATCTGACTTTCCCCCCTGATTCCATTTGGCATTCAAAGTCTTTTATAACCCATCTACCCTTCACTTTTCCAGGGTTCATATACTTTATGCTCTTCCTTATACTCTTTGATCCAGTAACTCTGGCCTCTTTGTGCTTCCTCAAACACTCTTATCTTTCTCAATTCTTTGAATTTTCATTAGCTATTCCGAAAGTAAGCAATACCCTTCTTCTTCATCTTTGCCTTCTGGCTTTCCTGGATTCCTTCAAGTCCCAATGATAATCCCAACATCTATAAGAAGATTTTTTCCAGTTCTTCTTAATTCTAGTTATTATTATTCAATTGTTTCAGTGGTGTCAGATTCTGTGACCTCATTTGGGATTTTCTTATCATTTCATAGATAAGGAACTAAAGGAACAAGAAGTAAGTCATTTGTATTATCACACAGCTAGTGAGTGTTGAAAGTTAGAGGTAAACTTCAGGCCCAGCCCAGGCTTCAGGGCCCAGGTCCTTACTGCTCATTCACAGAGCTACCTAGTCAGTCCTTTAATTCTAGTACTTTCTTTCTATTGATTATTTCCCATTTATCCTGTATTTAATTATTTGCATATTCCATTCTCCTTTAAAATGAGAACTAGTTGAGGGTAGGGATATCTTTTGACTTTCTTTGTATCTCTGGTACTTAAAATTGTGCCTAAAATAGAGTTATTCAGTCATTTTATTCTGTCTATGAGCAGGTCATCAATCAATCAATATTTAATTTTATTTTATGTAAATGCAAAGATTTACATAAAATATTTAAAATAAAATATTATTTTACCAGATCTACTGTGCCAAACACTATTCTAAGCACTGGGGGTACAGAGAAAAGCAAAATATTCCCAAACTCAAGAAATTCACAATCTGATGGGGGAGAGGGAATGTGTAAACAGTTAAGTAAAACAAACTAGGTACAGTATAAATAGAAAATAAATAACAGAGGGGAGGTCTGGGATTAAAAGACATTGAAAAAAAGCTTCCTATGTTTGGGCAGTAGGACAGAAACAAGTACAGTAACAGGCCAGATGGCTCCTTACTAAGAGGAGTATGTTCTTTGGGGTGTTGAGTTGAATTGTGAGAAAACAGTACTGCCTGCTCCCTGATGAAGATTCTAGTACCAAAATAGGCATACCCATTAATGGAAATTATGTAACTAAAGATGGATGAGCCATGGATACAAGAAAACATGAAATGATACCTGCATATGTTATGTTGTTAGTGGTAATAAATGGTGTAAGGTTTTCTGCAAGGATCATCAAAAATAAGTTAACTTTAGAGTATGTATTAAGCCATTTCCTTAATGAGCTTCAGACTGTGGAATTGTTTACATCATAAAGTGTCCAAGTTTCTCTGTGGAACAAAAAAGGTTATTAAATGTTATCTTCAAAAGTCTCAGGCTCTATGCTACACTGAAACCCAAATCTCTACAGGAAATGACAGAGAAGCTCTGCACAGAAAAGAGGTTAGAGTGTTATCAGATTTAAATCTTCACCAAAACATACAGTTCTCAAATAGAATATTTATGTTCTTTGCATGTGATAAACTTCTCAGTAATAACCAGGTGTCCTGATACAAAATTCTAAACAAACCAAGATATGTTGTAGGAAGGAAATTGGTTTGAGAGTAAGTAGACCTGAGACCAAGTATTAGAATCATATGACCAATAGGAAGGAATTTCATCATTGAGAGCTCCATTTTTCTTTATCACTAGGATGTGGGATTTGAATTAGATTGTCTTTAAGTTCTTTCTTTTTAATATATTTTTATTTATTTCATCAAATATTTCCCAATTACATGTAAATAAATTTAAATAATCATTTTTTAAAAATTGACTTCCAAATTCTCTCCCTCTGTCCTGCCTTTCTCCCTTCCTTATGAAGTCAAGCAATTTGATATTGACGGTACATGTGAAGGCATGCAAAACATATTTCCTTATTAACCAATCTTTTCAGATTTTTCTGAAATTATCCCGCTCAGTATTTCTTATTTCATAGTAGAACTGCATTACAATCATATATCACAATTTGTTTATCTAGTTCCCAATTGAAGGGCATCCCTTTGATTTCTAATTCTTTGCCATTACACACTCAAAAACAAAACAAAACAAAACAAAACAACAACAACAACAACAACAACAACAACAAAAAAAACCCTGCTGTAGATATTTTTGTAAAAAAAAAAAAAAAGCCTTT
The DNA here is from genome assembly GCF_016432865.1 of Antechinus flavipes. Taxonomy (NCBI): domain Eukaryota; kingdom Metazoa; phylum Chordata; class Mammalia; order Dasyuromorphia; family Dasyuridae; genus Antechinus; species Antechinus flavipes. The sequence goes on from NC_067398.1 coordinate 626,937,019, forward strand.
TATTTCCTTTTCTTTACTCTCTTTGGGATAAATACTACTGTATTGGTGGTGAAAGAATATGCATACTATAGTCCTTTGAGCATAGTCCCAAATTATACTCCAAAATTATTAGATGAGTTAAAAACTCCACTGCATTAATGTCCCAATTTTTATACACAACCTTCAATATGTGCTATTTTCTTTTTCTGTCATGTTATTTTGTCTGGTAGATATGATAACTCAGAGTTGTTTACATTTCTCTAACCAGTAGTGATTTAGAGCACTTCTTTTGACTATTGCTAGCTTTGATTTCTCCTTCTGTAAACTTCCAAGTCATAGATTTTCACCATTTATCAATTGGAGAATATTTCTTACTTTTACAAATTTATCCTGGTTCTCCATATAATTGAAAAATTATGTCTTTATCAAAGAAAATTGCTGTACATTTTCCCCAGTTTCTTGTTTTTCATCTAATGTTGTCTACATGTTTTTGTTTATGCAAAAGTTTTTAATTTCATGTAATCAAAATTGTCTATTTTACTTCCCATGATCCTATCTTTTTTATGGTCATTGTATTCTTCTCTTCTCCATAGATCTGATAGGTACATTTTTCAAGGCTCCTCTAACTTACTTATGATATCACCCTTTTATATCTAAATTATTTGTCCATTTTGAGCTTATTTTGTTATATAGTGTGAAATGTTAATCTACATTTAGTTTTTCTCAAACTGTTCTCCAGTTTTTCCACCAATTTTTGTCAAATGATGAATCCTTACACAAAAACTTAGATCTTTGCATTTACCAAATAGTAGATTACAAATATTAGATCACTTACTAGTGAGTATTGTATAATCTATTCCATTGATCCCTCAATCTATTTCTTAGCCATATAGTTAAGATAATTACTATTCTGTAAGATAACTTGAAATCTATTACTCTTAAGCCATCTTCCTTCACATTTGTTTGATTGATTTCCTTGACATTATGACCTCTGATTCTTCAATATGAATTTAGTTATTTTTTTTTTTTGCTAGCACTAAAAAACATTATTTGATTTGGTATAGCACTAAATAAGTAAATTTATTTAGGTAGAAATTCCATTTTTATTATATTGACTCAGCCTTCTCATGAGCAATTTATATTTCTCCAAATGTTTAGAGCTGTCTTTATTTGTGTGAAAAGTGTTTTGTAATTGTGTTCATATAATCCCTGGATTTGTTTGGCAAGTAGACTCCCACATATTTTATATTGCCTGCAATTATTATAAATGTAATTTCTTTTTCTATCTCGTCCTACTCAGCCTTGTTGCTAATATGTAGAAATATTAATGACTTATATGCTTTGTTTTATTTCCTGGGGATATGTGTTGCAGTGGTTAAAATGCCAAGCCTGAGTCAGGAGGACTCATCTTCCTGGGTTCAAAATCTGTTCTCAAAAACTTGTTAATGTACCTGTGTACCTAAATTTACTCACCTCTAAAACAAACTGGAGAACTGAAATGGCAAGCCACTCCAATTTCTTTGCTAAGAAAACCTAAAAATGTTTCATGAAGAGTCAGCTGTGACTAAAAAAACAATTACACAATAACTACAAACATTTTACATGTTGCAACTTTGTTAAAGTTGTTCTTTCAACTAACTTAAATTGATTTTCTAGAATTGTCTAAGTATGTCATCACATCATATTTTGTTATTGTAAGTTTATTTTTAATATACATTGTATTATCTCATCTTCAAAGAGTGATACTTTTGTTTCCTCCTTGTTATTATTCTTTCAATTTTTTCCCTCCTCTTATTGCTATGGCTAGTATTTCTCATACAATATTGAATATTAGTGGTGATGACATCCTTACTTCACTCCAGATCTTAGTGGAAAAGCTTCAAACTTATTCCTGTTATAGAAAATGTTTCTTCTTGGTTTTAGATAGATACTATTTAACATTTTAAGAAAGGCTCTGTTTATTCCTATGCTTTCTAGTCTTTTTAATAAAAATGAGTGTTGTATTTGGTCCAAGACATTTTCTTCATTTATTGATGTAATCATAAAATTTTTGTTTTTGTCAGTTACATTGCTAATTTTCCTGATATTCAACCAGCCTGTCATTCCTGGTATAAATTTCACCTGGTCATAGTATATGATTTTTATGATATACAGCTGGAATCAAAATTTCTCCTATTTTATTTGAGTTTTTTAATTGATATTCATGAAGGAAATTGTTCTATACTTTTCTTTCTGGTTTTGCTCTCCATGGAATAGATATCAAAAATCATATTTGTGTCATAAAAGGAATTTTATATGATTCATTATTGATCTGATATGATTGTTACATAATACTTTATGTAGTATTAAATGAAGCTCATTGTTCCTTAAATATTTGGTGGAAATCAATTATGAATTCATATGACTGGATATTTTTTATTATAAAACTAATTTATGACTTACCTAATTTTTTTTCCTAAGATAGGGTTATTTTGTTTTGTAAATTTTCATCCATTGCACTTAGGTTATTAATTTTACTTTCACACAATAGGATAAAATAATCTTTAATAAATGCTTTAATTTCATCTTTATTAGTTAGCAATAACCTTTTCAATGATAAGTAATTTGTTTTTTTTTCAATCAAATAAACTAATATCTGTATTCTTTATTTTTTTGGCTGAGGCAATTAGGGTTAAATGGCTTACCTAAATCACACAGCTACTAAATGTTGTGTCTGAGGCCATTTTTTTATTTTTTAATTATAGCTTTTTATTGACAGAACATATGCATGAGTAACTTTTACAACATTGTCCCGTGCAGTCACTTATGTTCCAACTTTTCCCTTCCTTCCCTCTACCCCCTCCTCTAGATGGCAGGCAGTCTTATAAATGTTAAAAATATTAAAGTATATCCTAGATGCAATATGTGTGTGCAGATCCATATAGTTCTCTTATTGCACAAGAAAAATCAGATACAGAAGGTTAAAAATAACCTGGGGAGAAAAACAAAAATGCAAGTAGTCCATATTCATTTCCCAGTGTTCCTTCTCTGGGTGTACCTGATTCTGCCCATCCTTAATCAATTGGAACTGAATTAGATCTTCTCTTTTTCGAAGATAACCACTTCCATCTGAGGCCAACTCAGATCTTCCTGACTTCAGGATCAGTGCTCTATCTACTGTAACAACTAGATAACCCAAATTAACTAATGTTTTAGCTTATTTTATTATTTGTGGATTTTTTGTTTTTGTTTTTACTTTTTTTAAAATAAAATCAGGACTTCCGGTTAAGATGGCGGAGAGGAGGCACACAGCTGTGTAAGCTCCACGCTTTCTCTCACTATCCATTTCATTACAAGCCTCTGAATTAATGCTTGACTGAAAAAAAAAAAAACCCACAAATAGTTACCAAGAGAAGCCATCCTTGAGATTCGCCAAGAAAGGTCTGTCTTTACTGGAGGGCTGGAACGGTTTTAGATCGGGCACAGGCGGCGGGCAGCGGCAGTGAGAGCTCAGGAGCGGACTGGAGAGGGGGTGGGGAGAGCTTCGCTACAGGACTGGATACTTTGCTCCGGCAGCAAGTCAGCAGCCCAGCAGAGAAGCTAAAAACACCGGGGGTGAAGAATACAACCCCAAACAGCTGGAGTCTCCCGAGACCTGGCCGCCTCCTCCCTTCCTCCCCCCACAATGACTCAGCACGCTCTGGGATCTCAGAGCCCAGGCACAGCACAGTCCTGCTAGTGCCTCACTGCTGCCACCCTCAGTCTGTAGAGAAAGCTCGGTAACACACCCAGCCCCTTCCCCAAAGAAAGACTCCAGTTTTTTCTGTTTTTCTTTGCTAGTTTGTCTTTGATTATTAGACAGAATGAGCAAGAAATTGAAGAGGACTTTAACCCTTGACAGCTTCTATACAGATAGAGAGCAGACTCTAAATCCTGAGGAGACTAAAAACAGACTGTCTCCAGGTGAATCCCCAAAGGAGCAGATCATCTGTTCCTCAGCACAGATGAACCTCATAGAAGTAATTAAAAAGGCTCTCACAAGGGAGCTAGAAGAAAAATGGGAAAAGCAGAGTGAGGCTTGCAAAAGGAGAGGGAAGCTTGGGAAAAGGAGAGGGAGGCTTGGCAAAAGAGCCTGGAGAAGTCAGTTAAAGAGAGAGTGGATAAAGAAGTAAAATCCTTGAAAAATAGGATTGGTGAACTGAAAAACAAAATTGGCGAAATGGAAAAAAATTCCACAGAACAAAAGAACTCAATGGGACAATTGGAAAAAGATTTTAAAAAGTGAGTGAAGAAAATACTTCACTGAAAATCAGAATTGAACAATTGGAATTGAATGACTCGAGGAGACAAGAAGAATCAGTCAAGCAAATCCAAAAAAAATCAAACAATGGAAAAGAATGTGAAATACCTTCTGGGGAAGACAACAGACCTGGAAAACAGATCCAGGAGAGACAATCTGAGAATCATTGGACTTCCAGAAAAACATGATGAAAAAAAGAGCCTGGACACTATTTTCCAGGAAATTATCAAAGAGAACTGCCCAGAAGTCATAGGAACAGAGGAAAAAATAAACATTGAAAGAATTCATCAATCACCCACTGAAAGGGATCCTAAAATCAAAACACCAAGGAATATAGTGGCCAAATGCCAGAACCCTCAGATGAAGGAAAAAATATTGCAAGCGGCTAGAAAAACTCAATTCAAGTATCAAGGAGCCACAATAAGGATCACCCAGGATCTGACAGCATCCACATTAAAAGATCGAAGGGCCTGGAATATGATATTCCGAAAGGCTAAGGAACTTGGTATGCAACCAAAAATAACTTACCCAGCGAGAATGAGCATCTTTTTCCAGGGAAGAAGATGGACATTCAACGAAGTAAGCGAATTTCATCTTTTCTGATGAAAAAGCCAGAACTTAACAAAAAGTTTGATCTACAAATATAGAACTCAAGAGAAATCTAAAAAGGTAAAGATTAATCTTGGGAACTATATTTTGACTATATAGATGTATAAAGAATACATGTACACCTTGTTCTAGAAATTGATGTGGAAAGGACATTGTACCAGAAAAAGGGTAAAGTAGGGGTACTACATCTCATGAAGAGGCATAGGAAACCTATTATATCTGAGAGAAAGAATGGAGGGGGATGAATATAGTGGGTATCTTACTGCCTTCAGAATTGGCTTTAAGTGAAAAATCTTAAGACATATTCAATCTATGGTGAAACTTCTCCCACCTCATTGAAAAGTGAGAAGGGAAAAGTGAAAAGGGAAGGAATAAGCTAAGCTGAAGGGAATACGGGAACTGGGAGGGAAAGGGGTAAGATAGGGGGAGGAACTCTAAGGCGGGGGGAGGGATACTAAAAAGGGAGGGCTGTGAGAAGCAAGTGGAGCTCACAAGCTTAATACTGGGAAGGGGAGAAAGGGGAAAGAAGGGAGAAAAACATAAACCGGGGTTAACAAGATGGCAAGTAATACAGAATTGGTCATTCTAACCATAAATGTGAATGGGGTAAACTCCCCCATAAAGAGGAAGCGGTTAGCAGAATGGATTAAAAGCCAGAATCCTACAATATGTTGTTTACAGGAAACACACCTGAAGCGGGGAGATACATGCAGGTTAAAGGTAAAAGGTTGGAGCAAAATCTACTATGCTTCAGGTGAAGTCAAAAAAGCAGGGGTAGCCATCCTGATCTCAGATCAAGCTAAAGCAAAAATTGATCTAATTAAAAGAGATAAGGAAGGGCACTATATCTTGCTAAAGGGCAGCATGGATAATGAAGCACTATCTATATTAAACATATATGCACCAAGTGGTGTAGCATCTAAATTCTTAAAAGAGAAATTAAGAGAGCTGCAAGAAGAAATAGACAGTAAAACTATAATAGTGGGAGATCTCAACCTTGCACTCTCAGAATTAGATAAATCAAACCACAAAATAAATAAGAAAGAAGTCAAAGAGGTAAATAGAATACTAGAAAAGTTAGATATGATAGATCTCTGGAGAAAATGTAATGGAGACAGAAAGGAATACACTTTCTTTTCAGCAGTTCATGGAACCTATACAAAAATTAAACATATATTAGGACATAAAAACCTCAAACTCAAATGCAGTAAGGCAGAAATAGTAAATGCATCCTTTTCAGACCACGATGCAATGAAAATTACATTCAACAAAAAAGCAGGGGGAAGTAGACCAAAAAATAATTGGAAACTAAATAATCTCATACTAAAGAATGATTGGGTGAAACAGCAAATCATAGACATAATTAATAACTTCATCCAAGAAAACGATAATAATGAGACATCATACCAAAATGTATGGGATGCAGCCAAAGCGGTAATAAGGGGAATTTCATATCTCTAGAGGCCTATTTGTATAAAATAGAGAAAGAGAAGGTCAATGAATTGGGTTTGCAACTAAAAATGCTAGAGAAGGAATAAATTAAAAACCCCCAGTCAAACACTAAACTTGAAATTCTAAAAATAAAAGGAGAGATCAATAAAATTGAAAGTAAAAAAACTATTGAATTAATTAATAAAACTAAGAGTTGGTTCTATGAAAAAACCAACAAAATAGACAAACCCTTAGTAAATCTGATTAAAAAAAGGAAAGAGGAAAATCAAACTGTTAGTCTTAAAAATGAAAAGGGAGAACTCACCACTAACGAAGAGGAAATTAGAGCAATAATTAGGAGTTACTTTGCCCAACTTTATGCCAATAAATTCGACAACTTAAATGAAATAGAAAAATACCTCCAAAAATATAGCTTGCCCAAACTAACAGAGGAAGAAGTAAATATCCTAAACAGTCCCATCTCAGAAAAAGAAATAGAACAAACTATCAATCAACTCCCTAAGAAAAAATCCCCAGGACCAGATGGATTTACATGTGAATTCTACCAAACATTTAAAGAACAATTAACTCAAATGCTAAATAAACTATTTGAAAAAATAGGGATTGAAGGAGTCCTACCAAACTCTTTTTTTTTTTTAAATTTTAAATTTTTTATTTAATAATTACATTATATTGACACTCATTTCTGTTCCGATTTTTTTTCCCCTCCCTCCCTCCACCCCCTCCCCTAGATGGCAAGCAGTTCTTTATATGTTGGATATGTTGCAGTATATCCTAGATACAATATATGTTTGCAGAACCGAACTGTTCTCTTGTTGCGTAGGGAGAATTGGATTCAGAAGGTATAAATAATCCGGGAAGAAAAACAAAAATGCAGATAGTTCACATTCATTTCCCAGTGTTCTTTCTTTCTACCAAACTCTTTTATGACACAGACATGGTACTGATACCTAAACCAGGTAGGCTGAAAACAGAGAAAGAAAATTATAGACCAATCTCCCTAATGAATATTGACTCTAAAATCTTAAATAAAATATTAGCAAAAAGATTACAGAAAATCATCCCCAGGATAATACACTATGACCAAGTAGGATTTATACCAGGAATGCAGGGTTGGTTCAATATTAGGAAAACTATTAGCATAATTGACTATATCAATAACTAACCGAACAAAAACCATATGATCATCTCAATAGATGCAGAAAAAGCATTTGATAAAATCCAACATCCATTCCTAATAAAAACACTTGAGAGCATAGGAATAAATGGACTTTTCCTTAAAATAGTCAGGAGCATATATTTAAAACCATCAGTAAGCATCATATGCAATGGGGAAAAACTGGAACCTTTCCCAGTAAGATCTGGAGTGAAGCAAGGTTGCCCACTATCACCATTATTATTTAATATCGTGTTAGAAACACTAGCCTCGGCAATAAGAGTCGAGAAAGATATTAAAGGAATTAGAGTAGGCAATGAGGAAACCAAACTATCACTCTTTGCAGATGATATGATGGTATACCTAGAGAACCCCAGAGATTCTACTAAAAAGCTATTAGAAATAATTCATCATTTTAGCAAAGTAGCTGGCTACAAAATAAATCCCCATAAATCCTCAGCATTTTTATACATCACCAACAAAACCCAACAGCAAGAGATACAAAGAGAAATTCCATTCAGAATAACTGTTGATACCATAAAATATTTGGGAATCTATCTACCAAAGGAAAGTCAGGAATTATATGAGCAAAATTATAAAAAAGTCTCCACACAAATAAAGTCAGACTTAAATAATTGGAAAAATATTAAGTGCTCTTGGATCGGCCGAGCGAACATAATAAAGATGACAATACTCCCTAAACTAATCTATTTATTTAGTGCTATACCAATCAGACTTCCAAGAAAATATTTTAATGATCTAGAAAAAATAACAACAAAATTCATATGGAACAATAAAAAGTCGAGAATCTCAAGAGAATTAATGAAAAAAAAAATCAAATGAAGGTGGCCTAGATGTACCTGATCTAAAATTATATTATAAAGCAGCAGTCACCAAAACCATTTGGTATTGGCTAAGAAATAGATTAGTGGATCAGTGGAAAAGGTTAGGTTCACAAGACAGAATAGTCAACTATAGCAATCTAGTGTTTGACAAACCCAAAGCCCCTAACTTCTGGGAAAAGAATTCATCATTTGATAAAAACTGCTGGGATAATTGGAAATTTGTATGGCAGAAATTAGGCATGGACCCACACCTAACACCATATACCAAGATAAGATCAAAATGGGTCCATGACCTAGGCATAAAGAACGAGATTATAAATAAATTAGAGGAACATAGAATAGTTTATCTCTCAGACTTGGGGAGGAGAAAGAAATTTGTGACCAAAGATGAACTAGAGACCATTACTGATCACAAAATAGAAAATTTTGATTACATCAAATTAAAAAGCCTTTGTACAAACAAAACTAATGCAAACAAGTTTAGAAGGGAAGCAACAAACTGGGAAAACATCTTCACAGTTAAAGGTTCTGATAAAGGCCTCATTTCCAAAATATATAGAGAACTGACTCAAATTTATAAGAAATCAAGCCATTCTCCAATTGATAAATGGTCAAAGGATATGAACAGACAATTTTCAGAGGATGAAATTGAAACTATTACCACTCATATGAAAGAGTGTTCCAAATCATTATTGATCAGAGAAATGCAAATTAAGACAACTCTGAGATACCACTACACACCTGTCAGATTGGCTAAGATGACAGGAAAAAATAATGATGAATGTTGGAGGGGATGCGGGAAAACTGGGACACTAATGTATTGTTGGTGGAGTTGTGAACGAATCCAACCATTCTGGAGAGCAATCTGGAATTATGCCCAAAAAATTATCAAATTGTGCATACCCTTTGATCCAGCAGTGTTTCTATTGGGCTTATATCCCAAAGAAATACTAAAGAAGGGAAAGGGACCTGTATGTGCCAAAATGTTTGTAGCAGCCCTATTTGTAGTGGCTAGAAACTGGAAAATGAATGGATGCCCATCAATTGGAGAATGGCTGGGTAAATTGTGGTATATGAATGTTATGGAATATTATTGTTCTGTAAGAAATGACCAGCAGGATGAATACAGAGAGGACTGGCGAGACTTACATGAACTGATGCTAAGTGCAATGAGCAGAACCAGGAGATCATTATACACTTCGACAACGATATTGTATGAGGACATATTTTGATGGAAGTGGATTTCTTTGACAAAGAGACTTAACTGAGTTTCAATTGATAAATGACAGATAAAACCAGCTACACCCAAAGAAAGAACACTGGGAAACAAATGTGAACTATTTGCATTTTTGATTTTCTTCCCGAGTTATTTTTACCTTCTGAATCCAATTCTCCCTATGCAACAAGAGAACTGTTCGGTTCTGCAAACATATATTGTATCTAGGATATACTGCAATATATCTAACATATATAGGACTGCTTGCCATCTTGGAGAAGGGGTGGAGGGAGGGAGGGAGGGGAAAAACTGAAACATAAGCGAGTGCAAGGGATAATGTTTTAAAAATTACCCTGGCATGGATTATGTCAATGTAAAGTTATTATTAAATAAAATAAAATTTAAAAAAAATAACCTCTGAGTTACCTGATGGTCCTGAGAATTTATTATTCTATGAATTTACATATTCCAAGATTCAAGATTATTTTAGTATTATAGGATTTAGTTAACAAGTTTGAGCCTTTCATGATATTATGGATTTGAATCATACTCAGTCCCAATCTTTGCCTCTCTAGGCTGAAGAGCCCTCATCTTTTTAAAACTCTGGTTTCATCTAACAGTCCATTGGTCCTTGGGACTAAAGAACTAATTCAGTAGAGCACCTTCTTTTTACAAAAGAGGAAAATGAAGTTCAGAGATGTTGAATAAGTCTCCTGAATTCATTTAACTAGTATATATAGCAGAGCCACAATTCAAATCCAGGTCAACCCATATACCTATCCATTACACTAGTCAACTAGTCTCAATTTCCTTTTTGTTCAGTAATACACAGATTGTTAACCATTACTACTTGATTACACATATAGTTCACCTAGTTATCACAGGATAGCAACCCTTGCCAGAACTTAATCCTGGATTCTGGATTCTTCAGACATGTTATGTAGGATTAGACTGTTATCAGACATCATTCTCATAGATTTCTCATTTATTGGAATATCTTGGAGATGAGGAGAGCCTTAGTGGAAATCAGCTTCACACACACACACACACACACACACACACACACGCACGCATATGCAAACACACACACTCAAACAAAATATTCACCCAATACATCTTCTCTCCACAATTATTCAATTTTACCTTATATCTTGAAGCTTCAGAAAGATAGAAGGCAGATCCTTTATACACAAAGGCTGGACTTCCAACCTTAGTCATTGATTTCACCCCTCTCTGGATCTTGAGCAAATGAAAATTTATGTATATATAGCAAGAGTACACCTATATATTTGTATATATGCATGTGTAAATGTACATATACCTATGTGTACATTACATATATGTACATGTATACACATGTGTGCCATACATGCACACATAGACTGTCTCCATTTGATCTAGTTCTCAATTAATTCTTCATACTGCTACCCAAGTAGGCTTATTCATGCACATTTGGTGCCATGCTACTTCTCTACATAAAAGCTTTCAATGAATCCCCCATTTACCAAATATAGCATCAGTTCTGGATCTTGTCAGTCGCATTCCATTTTCTGATCCATCTAAAAAATCTTGCAATCTTCCCAATCAGTGACCATTCCACTTATCTTCTCGTCTAGATCAGATCTCCAGAGACTATACTTTACATTCCTTGATGAGTTAATCCATAAGCTTTGTAACTCTACTGAGGGCTGGACTGAATTGCCCTAATTGGCAAGTAGATGATATCTAGCCATCCTGTTAATCATCCCACCTGTTGACCACAGGCATTTTGCCATCCACCCTACTCTGCCATCACCATCTCCCAATGTCATTGTTTTCCACTTTTTTCTCAATGAGCAGAGATCAAATCAATCCTAATACTGAGAAAGGCCTGACAGTACATTGTTCTGTGATTCTATTTGTCACATCCTTTGAGTAGCAGTATAGTAGCTAGCATTTAAATAATACCTACTATGTACCAGACAGTCTGCTAAATACTTTGCACATATTTCATTTGATCCCCACAACAATCACAGGAGATGCATGCTATTATTAACTTCATTTTGCAGATGAGGAAAAACAAGGCAGACAGCAGATAAGCCTCTTATCCAGCATCACACAGTTAGACTGGTTTTGAACTCAGGTGTTTCTGACTACAGGTGCAATACTCTAACTCTAATGGCACCAAACTTCATCTTGGACTTCTAAGATACTCCTTTCCCTGGCAACTACTTCCCAATTAGTACAGAGTCATTTTCAGTCGTCCTGAGATATATCTTGCCACTGGACCCAGATGGCTCTGGAGGGGAAATGAAGCAGGTGACCTTAAACAGCCCTCCTCACTGAAATCCAACTCACTTGTATGTCATGTTATCATCTTCCTGATGTCATGATCCTTTTTGAAAATGACAGGGGCAGCTAGGTGACACCAGTAGGTAGAGGCACCAGTTCTGAAGTCAGAAGGACCTGAGTTCAAATGTGACCTCAGATACTTAACATATCCTAACTGTGTGACCATGGGCAAGTCACTTGTTCCCAACTACTTCCACAAAAATAATAATAACAATAATAATAATAATAATAATAATAATAATAATAAAGTAGCCGCTTTACTTACCATATAAAAAAAAGAGAATGATGGATAAACAGCAACTTGCCAAGACATGATATCTCTCCCTTTTCAAATATGTTACTTGAAGGCAGGAATTCATTTAACATTTGCATTTTTATTCCCAGAGCCTAATTCAGGAATACCATATGATAGTCACTTATTATTTACTTTACCATTCATTCATTTATGCACTCAAGGCCCTTCCTTTGCAATCTGGTACCAAGTTCTTATTACAATTTTATCTAATACTGTTTCCTGTCATTGATTCTATCTTTCCACCAGACTATACTTCTCTCCAATTCTCATCTTGATCTTCTAGTCTCTACGCCTCTCTTCACTCCATATTGGTAGAGGGCTCTCTGCTTTATATATCCCTCTATTGAAGTTTTGCATTTTCTTTGTACATCTAACTTATAATCTCCTTCATGAAACTTCCCCTGAATTCACTCTCCTCCAAATTCTAAATCAAAGAGCTCTGTTATTCCTGCAATATTTCATATCCTTTTTTCTATATCTTTCTTTTGTATTTCATTCTATCTTTTATTTCACATTTCTGGGTTTATGCCTTAATTCCCCTGAAATATTGTAAGCCCTTTGAGAATGAGATCTGTGTCCCATCCCATCCATCCACTCCCACTTAGCAAATGTCTTTCATTTGTCAATTATGCACTAAATAATTGCTCAATTGAATCAAATTGTAGTGGACATATCAAAGAACTTTGAAGAGGAAAAGACCCTACAGTTTATCTAATACAACACTGATATTACAGATGAGAAAATCAAAATAAATAAGTGGTCAAAGTCCATTCAATAATAAAGAGCTCAGCCAAATGCTCTGAATGCAAATCCAAAATTCCTTAACTCTTTGTCCTGGATTTGAAATTAAAAATTTGGCTTTGAGTTGCCTGATTCTATCACTTAGCCATTCACAGATAACTGGTAGCATAATGCATAGAGCACTGAGTCTAGCATCAAGGAGACCTGAGTTCAAATCTAGTCTCAGCCACTTACTGGCCATGTGACTCTGGGCAAGTCACTTGATCACTGTTTACCTCAGTTTCTTCAACTCTAAAATAGAAATGACAATAGTATCTTCCTCACAACATTGATTAAATTATATTTGTAAAAAGTTCTTGAACACCTGATACATATAACATGTTATATGAAATACTAATTTCCTCCCTACCCATGTAATGAGTCACCTTCCCTCTTTTTCTTATTCTCCTCGTGTAAAATTAGTATGAGAATATTTATACTTCCTACCCCATAGGTTTACATGTGGGAAAAGTAGATAAATATAGGTTGTTATTGTAAAAATAAGAAAAGTGAGAAAGGGGAAATAAAATGACAAGCTTTGGGGGGGAGGGAATCCAGAAGCAGCAGGTTTGGTCACCAAAGGCCCTTGGGAGCTATCATAGTTTTCTGAATGATATCATAAAGCTCTGAGTATAATAGAGAAGATAAGCAGAAAGCACCTGAGTACAAATGGAGGAGCTAGAATAGACAAAATTCCAAGAGCACAGGTTCCTGGAGGAGAAGAGGGTTGATTTTTTTCCCCAGATGGCTCCTCTAATTAAAGCCTCTTGTCCTTTACCCATCGCTCTGAATTAACTGAGGCAATGGAGAATAAAATCAGTCAACTCTGTCACAACAAGGCTTTTGCTTCTCTCCCCTTGTCCCTAGTTCTCAGGAAACAGTGATTCAGGTAGTCCAGGGGAGAGGGGTCAGTCAGCTCAGATGCAGACTGCTGGGAGCACAAAGCCAGCTATCTAAATTTAGCCAATCCTTCCCAGTCTCTACCTCCTCAAACCCCTCCCTTCTCATGTCTTTCTACCTAATGCCAACCAGTTTGACTAATGAAACCCAAAGCCAGGTACCTTTGGGGGAGAATAACCGAGAACAGAATAAATGACAGCTGTGTGCACATCTGTGCATGCCCAGGAGAGGCTATGTCTTATTCTCCTCCAGTTCTCTCCCATTCCTAACCCCTCTCCCCTTTCCCCCCTCAAAATGTCCCCTAGTAGCTAATTCTAGATATATAACTTGAAACACAGTCAGGTTGCTTTTTTTCCTTCCTCCACATTGGCTAAAATCAAAAGAAATGTTTCTACTCCTGCTATTTTAGAAACAGCATTAAATATTCCCTCCTTCTATTCAAATAGCCCACCTATACCTTAGCTAGCCAGCTATATTGGAAGTGACTCTGGGCTCTGGGAAGCTATGCTTGTGAAACCATGCTCTCTTACCTACTAGTAAGTTGGAAGGACTTTGAGAATAAACATATTAATAGGCATTGTGACTTTTATTGAGTGACAGCCTAGGCAAGTGCAAAAAGGCTCATAACTGGGTTATGATATCAGGATGTTGATATTTCTCACCACAGTTGTACCTGCAAAACCATCTACTAAGACAGGCAAGATTTTCTTGTAGTAAAAATAGTAGTAGTATGTAGTAGGAGTAGCAGAAAGAATAGTAGCAGTAGTGGTAGTAGCAGCAGCTAGTAGTTAGTAGTTATTTGTTGTTTTTGTTGTTGAGATGATCGTAAGCTCCTCTGAAAAAATTACAATTGTCTAGTGTTTTGCATATTTTATTTCCTTTAAGTGGAAGAACCATCTCAAGAGGAAAGCACTAAAACTATTATTATCCTTTTTTTGGAGTTAAGGAAAATGGAGTATTAAGAGATTAATGATTTGCTCAGGGTCACACAGCTATCTTGAATGTGTGATTCAAGATTTGAAGTCATGTCTTTCAGACTCCAACTCCAGAAATTTATACAGGAATGCTTATCTTGGAGTTAGGAAGTCATTTAATTGCTATGGGATATGATCAAGCCACTTAATCTCTCAAAGTCTCAGTTTTCTCATCTGCAAAATGGGAATCCTATGCCAATATATAGGATCATATACTTACCTCGCATGGTTGCAGTGAAGATTGAGACAATATTTGGACTTCTGGGTTATATAAGCAACAAGATGGCAGATTAGCTAGTTTTTCTCATTGTATAACCTCTCAAACTTCTCTAAAACAGAAATAATGTGCCAGGAGTAAAGAAAGTCTAAAGCATCCAGAATTCAAAGGAAACTTTTAAAAATCCCCACAAATTCCACAATTGAAATCCACTAACCTGAGCTCACTCAACACCTCTCCCACATATACTAAGAGTAATGAGACTGCACTAGCACACATAAAGACTAAACCCAGGCTTGAATTAAGCCTCATCTCTATACCCTTCTATCCCTTACTTCTTTCTAATACTGTAGAGAACCTAGCTCCAGGCTGCAGAAATTTCATTGGATTGGACAGACAATTTGATCACAATCCTTTAAGAGCAAAAGCTTGTCAGGGATACAGTTCAGAAGCACCAATGCTGAAAAGGTCTGAATAGGCAGTGCCAGGGAAAACAGGCTTCTAAATTGCCAGTGCTATGGCAGAGAAGTGAAAAACAGAGGAATAAGACAGGATACTAGGACAACATACTGTTCTTTTAGTTTACTGTGCAGGATCCTGCCCAGCCTCAAGAAAGGAGTATAGTACAGACACAGGGCCAGTTCTGATCACCCTAAAATCAGTTGGGGCAGGTACCTAGCTAATTGGTTTCCTTTATGATCCTCTTTTTATTTTATAAATTAAAATTTTATTTTATGTTATGAATTTTAAAATCTTTTGAGAAGGGTTCATAGGCTTCACTAACCTGGCAAAAGGGTTCATGGCATGTACACACACACACACACACACACACACACACACACCCCACAAGGTTAAGAATAGATGATCACTAAGGTTACTTCCAACCTTGAAAGTCTGTAAGTGGATCACTATTGGGATGCTCCCCCTATAAACAGTTAAGGCAGAACCTCAACCCTCACTTATATCAAAGACAAATTTATATAACCCTTTAAGATTAAATACATTCCAGCTGAATAAATTGTGGTATATGAATATTATGGAATATTATTGTTCAGTAAGAAATGACCAACAGGATTTCAGAAAGGCCTGGAGAGACTTACACGGACTGATGCTGAGTGAAACAAGCAGAGCTAGGAGATCATTATATATTTCAACAACAATATTATATGATGACCAATTCTGATGGACCTGGCCATCCTCAGCAATGAGATGAACCAAATCAGTTCCAAAGGAGCAATAATGAATTGAACCAGCTATGCCCAGCAAAAGAACTCTGGGAGATGACTAAGAACCACTACATTGAATTTCCAAACCCTATATTTTTGCCTGCTTGCATTTTGGATTTCCTTCACAGGCTAATTGTACAATATTTCAGAGTCCGATTCTTTTTCAAAATAATGGTTTGGTCAAGTATACTTATTGTGTATTTAATTTATACTTTGATATATTTAACATCTACTGGTCATCCTGCCATCTAGGGGTGGGGGTGGAGGGAAGGAGGGGAAAAATTGGAACAAAAGGTTTGGCAATTGTCAATGCTGCAAAATTACCCATACATATAACTTGTAAATAAAAAGCTATTAAAAAAGATTAAGTACATTCCCTATTATATCCTTGTTAATTAAGTAGTAAAAGTTTTACTCTCTCCATTTTGCAATCTCATTTTGCAGATGAGAAAATTGTCTCAAAGAAGTTAAGTAAGGAACTTCCGGTTAAGATGGCGGAGAGGAGGCTCACAGCTGCATAAGCTCCGCGCTTTCTCTCACTATCCACTTCATTACAAACCTCTGAATCAATGCTTGACTGAAAAAAAACCCACATATAGTTACCAAGAGAAGCCATCCTTGAGATCTGCCAAGAAAGGTCTGTCTTTACTGGAGGGCTGGGACGGTTTTAGATTGGGCGCAGGCGGCGGGCAGCGGCAGTGAGAGCTCGGGAGCAGACGGGAGAGGAGGTGGGGAGTGACCACAGCCGTCTCTGCGGGGAGAGCTTCGCTACAGGACTGGATACTTTGCTCTGGCAGCAAGTCAGCAGCCCAGCAGAGAAGCTAAAAACACCGGGGGTGAAGAATACAACCCCAAACAGCAGGAGTCTCTCGGGACCTGGCCGCCCCCACTCCCCCCCCCCCCCCAGTGACTCAACACGCTCTGGGATCTCAGAGCGCAGGCGCAACACAGTCCTGCTAGTGCCTCACTGCTGCCCCCCGCAGTCTGGAGAGGAAGCTCGATAACACACCCAGCCACGTCCCCAAAGAAAGACTCCAGTTTTTTTCTGTTTTTCTTTGCTAGTTTGTCTTTGATTATTAGACAGAATGAGCAAGAAGCTGAAGAGGACTTTAACCCTTGACAGCTTCTATACAGATAGAGAGCAGACTCTAAATCCTGAGGAGACTAAAAACAGACAGTCCCCCGGTGAATCCCCAAAGGAGGAGATCATCTGTTCCTCAGCACAGATGAACCTCATAGAAGTGATTAAAAAGGCTCTCACAAGGGAGCTAGAAGAAAAATGGGAAAAGCAGAGTGAGGCTTGGCAAAAGAGCCTGGAGAAGTCAGTTAAAGAGAGAGTGGATAAAGAAGTAAAATCCTTGAAAAATAGGATTGGTGAACTGGAAACAGAAAATAGCTCTCTAAAAAACAAAATTGGCGAAATGGAAAAAAATTCCACAGAACAAAAGAACTCAATTGGACAATTAGAAAAAGATCTTAAAAAGTGAGTGAAGAAAATACTTCACTGAAAATCAGGGTCGAACAATTGGAATTGAATGACTCGAGGAGACAAGAAGAATCAGTCAAGCAAATCCAAAAAAATCAAACAATGGAAAAGAATGTGAAATACCTTCTGGGGAAGACAACAGACCTGGAAAACAGATCCAGGAGAGACAATCTGAGAATCATTGGACTCCAGAAAAACATGATGAAAAAAAGAGCCTGGACACTATTTTCCAGGAAATTATCAAAGAGAACTGCCCAGAAGTCATAGGAACAGAGGAAAAAATAAACATTGAAAGGATTCATCGATCACCCACTGAAAGGGATCCTAAAATCAAAACACCAAGGAATATAGTGGCCAAATGCCAGAACCCTCAGATGAAGGAAAAAATATTGCAAGCGGCTAGAAAAACTCAATTCAAGTATCAAGGAGCCACAATAAGGATCACCCAGGATCTGGCAGCATCCACATTAAAAGATCGAAGGGCCTGGAATATGATATTCCGAAAGGCTAAGGAACTTGGTATGCAACCAAAAATAACTTACCCAGCGAGAATGAGCATCTTTTTCCAGGGAAGAAGATGGACATTCAACGAAGTAAGCGAATTTCATCTATTTCTGATGAAAAAGCCAGAACTTAATAAAAAGTTTGATCTACAAATATAGAACTCAAGAGAAATCTAAAAAGGTAAAGATTAATCTTGGGAACTATATTTTGACTATATAGATGTATAAAGAATACATGTATACCTTGTTCTAGAAATTGATGTGGAAAGGACATTGTACCAGAAAAAGGGTAAAGTGGGGATAGTACATCTCATGAAGAGGCATAGGAAACCCATTATATCTGAGAGAAAGAAGGAAGGGGGATGAATATAGTGGGTATCTTACTGCCTTCAGAATTGGCTTTAAGTGAAAAATCTTAAAACATATTCAATCTATGGTGAAACTTCTCCCACCTCATTGAAAAGTGAGAAGGGAAAAGTGAAAAGGGAAGGAATAAGCTAAGCTGAAGGGAATACGGGAACTGGGAGGGAAAGGGGTAAGATAGGGGGAGGAACTCTAAGGCAGGGGGAGGGATACTAAAAAGGGAAGGCTGTGAGAAGCAAGTGGTGCTCACAAGCTTAATACTGGGAAGGGGGGGGAAGGGGAAAGAATGGAGAAAAGCATAAACAGGGGTTAACAAGATGGCAAGCAATACAGAATTGGTCATTCTAACCATAAATGTGAACGGAGTAAACTCCCCCATAAAGAGGAAGCGGTTAGCAGAATGGATTAAAAGCCAGAATCCTACAATATGTTGTTTACAGGAAACACACCTGAAGCGGGGAGATACATGCAGGTTAAAGGTAAAAGGTTGGAGCAAAATCTACTATGCTTCAGGTGAAGTCAAAAAAGCAGGGGTAGCCATCCTGATCTCAGATCAAGCTAAAGCAAAAATTGATCTAATTAAAAGAGATAAGGAAGGGCACTATATCTTGCTAAAGGGCAGCATGGATAATGAAGCACTATCTATATTAAACATATATACATCAAGTGGGGTAGCATCTAAATTCTTAAAAGAGAAACTAAGAGAGCTGCAAGAAGAAATAGACAGTAAAACTATAATAGTGGGAGATCTTAACCTTGCACTCTCAGAATTAGATAAATCAAACCACAAAATAAATAAGAAAGAAGTCAAAAAGGTAAACAGAATACTAGAAAACTTAGATATGATAGATCTCTGGAGAAAATGTAATGGAGACAGAAAGGAATACACTTTCTTTTCAGCAGTTCATGGAACCTATACAAAAATTAAACATATATTAGGACATAAAAACCTCAAACTCAAATGCAGTAAGGCAGAAATAGTAAATGCATCCTTTTCAGACCACGATGCAATGAAAATTACATTCAACAAAAAACCAGGGGGAAGTAGACCAAAAAATAATTGGAAACTAAATAATCTCATACTAAAGAATGATTGGGTGAAACAGCAAATCATAGACATAATTAATAACTTCACCCAAGAAAACGATAATAATGAGACATCATACCAAAATGTATGGGATGCAGCCAAAGCGGTAATAAGGGGAATTTCATATCTCTAGAGGCCTATTTGTATAAAATAGAAAAAGAGAAGATCAATGAATTGGGTTTGCAACTAAAAATGCTAGAAAAGGAACAAATTAAAAACCCCCAGTCAAACACTAAACTTGAAATCCTAAAAATAAAAGGAGAGATCAATAAAATTGAAAGTAAAAAACAAAAAAAAACTATTGAATTAATTAATAAAACTAAGAGTTGGTTCTATGAAAAAACCAACAAAATAGACAAACCCTTAGTAAATCTGATTAAAAAAAGGAAAGAGGAAAATCAAATTGTTAGTCTTAAAAATGAAAAGGGAGAACTCGCCACTAACAAAGAGGAAATTAGAGCAATAGAGTTACTTTGCCCAACTTTATGCCAATAAATTCGACAACTTAAATGAAATAGAAAAATACCTCCAAAAATATAGCTTGCCCAAACTAACAGAGGAAGAAGTAAATATCCTAAACAGTCCCATCTCAGAAAAAGAAATAGAACAAACTATCAATCAACTCCCTAAGAAAAAATCCCCAGGACCAGATGGATTTACATGTGAATTCTACCAAACATTTAAAGAACAATTAACTCCAATGCTAAATAAACTATTTGAAAAAATAGGGATTGAAGGTGTCCTACCAAACTCCTTTTATGACACAGACATAGTACTGATACCTAAACCAGGTAGGCTGAAAACAGAGAAAGAAAATTATAGACCAATCTCCCTAATGAATATTGATGCTAAAATCTTAAATAAAATATTAGCAAAAAGATTACAGAAAATCATCCCCAGGATAATACACTATGACCAAGTAGGATTTATACCAGGAATGCAGGGCTGGTTCAATATTAGGAAAACTATTAGCATAATTGACTATATCAATAACCAAACAAACAAAAACCATATGATCATCTCAATAGATGCAGAAAAAGCATTTGATAAAATCCAACATCCATTCCTAATAAAAACACTTGAGAGCATAGGAATAAATGGACTTTTCCTTAAAATAGTCAGGAGCATATATTTAAAACCATCAGTAAGCATCATATGCAATGGAGAAAAACTGGAACCTTTCCCAGTAAGATCTGGAGTGAAGCAAGGTTGCCCTCTATCACCATTATTATTTAATATCGTATTAGAAACACTAGCCTCGGCAATAAGAGTCGAGAAAGATATTAAAGGAATTAGAGTAGGCAATGAAGAAACCAAACTATCACTCTTTGCAAATGATATGATGGTATACCTAGAGAACCCCAGAGATTCTACTAAAAAGCTATTAGAAATAATTCATCATTTTAGCAAAGTAGCTGGCTACAAAATAAATCCCCATAAATCCTCAGCATTTTTATACATCACCAACAAAACCCAACAGCAAGAGATACAAAGAGAAATTCCATTCAGAATAACTGTTGATACCATAAAATATTTGGGAATCTATCTACCAAAGGAAAGTCAGGAATTATATGAGCAAAATTATAAAAAAGTCTCCACACAAATAAAGTCAGACTTAAATAATTGGAAAAATATTAAGTGCTCTTGGATCGGCCGAGCGAACATAATAAAGATGACAATACTCCCTAAACTAATCTATTTATTTAGTGCTATACCAATCAGACTTCCAAGAAAATATTTTAATGATCTAGAAAAAATAACAACAAAATTCATATGGAACAATAAAAAGTCGAGAATCTCAAGGGAATTAATGAAAAAAAATCAAATGAAGGTGGCCTAGATGTACCTGATCTAAAATTATATTATAAAGCAGCAGTCACCAAAACCATTTGGTATTGGCTAAGAAATAGATTAGTGGATCAGTGGAAAAGGTTAGGTTCACAAGACAGAATAGTCAACTATAGCAATCTAGTGTTTGACAAACCCAAAGCCCCTAACTTCTGGGAAAAGAATTCATTATTTGATAAAAACTGCTGGGATAATTGGAAATTTGTATGGCAGAAATTAGGCATGGACCCACACCTAACACCATATACCAAGATAAGATCAAAATGGGTCCATGACCTAGGCATAAAGAACGAGATTATAAATAAATTAGAGGAACATAGAATAGTTTATCTCTCAGACTTGGGGAGGAGAAAGAAATTTGTGACCAAAGATGAACTAGAGACCATTACTGATCACAAAATAGAAAATTTTGATTACATCAAATTAAAAAGCCTTTGTACAAACAAAACTAATGCAAACAAGATTAGAAGGGAAGCAACAAACTGGGAAAACATCTTCACAGCTAAAGGTTCTGATAAAGGCCTCATTTCTAAAATATATAGAGAACTGACTCAAATTTATAAGAAATCAAGCCATTCTCCAATTGATAAATGGTCAAAGGATATGAACAGACAATTTTCAGAGGATGAAATTGAAACTATTACCACTCATATGAAAGAGTGTTCCAAATCATTATTGATCAGAGAAATGCAAATTAAGACAACTCTGAGATACCACTACACACCTGTCAGATTGGCTAAGATGACAGGAAAAAATAATGATGAATGTTGGAGGGGATGCGGGAAAACTGGGACACTAATGCATTGTTGGTGGAGTTGTGAACGAATCCAACCATTCTGGAGAGCAATCTGGAATTATGCCCAAAAAATTATCAAATTGTGCATACCCTTTGATCCAGCAGTGTTTCTATTGGGCTTATATCCCAAAGAAATACTAAAGAAGGGAAAGGGACCTGTATGTGCCAAAATGTTTGTAGCAGCCCTGTTTGTAATGGCTAGAAACTGGAAAATGAATGGATGCCCATCAATTGGAGAATGGCTGGGTAAATTGTGGTATATGAATGTTATGGAATATTATTGTTCTGTAAGAAATGACCAGCAGGATGAATACAGAGAGGACTGGCGAGACTTACATGAACTGATGCTAAGTGAAATGAGCAGAACCAGGAGATTATTATACACTTCGACAACGATATTGTATGAGGACATATTTTGATGGAAGTGGATTTCTTTGACAAAGAGACCTAACTAAGTTTCAATTGATAAATGACGGACATAAGCAGCTACACCCAAAGAACGAACACTGGGAAACGAATGTGAACTATCTGCATTTTAGTTTTTCTTCCCGGGTTATTTATACCTTCTGAATCCAATTCTCCCTATGCAACAAGAGAACTGTTCGGTTCTGCAAACATATATTGTATCTAGGATATACTGCAACATATCCAACATATAAAGGACTGCTTGCCATCTAGGGGAGGGGGTGGAGAGAGGGAGGGGGAAAAAATCGGAAAAGAAACGAGTGCAAGGAATAATGTTGTCAATATAAAGTAATCATTATCTTTTGTTCCTCTCAAAATGTGCATGGGTTTGTGCTGACCTACTGAAAGTGCTGTTGGGAATAAAGATGGTTAAATTGCCAAAAAAAAAAAAAGAAGAAGTTAAGTAAGTTATCAGACTTCCATTACTAATAAACTGTTAGACAGGATTCAAACTCTGTTCTCTGATTTCTTGGGTAGTGTTGATAACCTCTTTATTTTTAGATACTATGCATTTCTTTCTTATTGTTTTTTTTTCTGGTTACACATATACATCCATGTTTTTACACATTTATTTGTGAATCATGTTGGAAAAGAAAAAGAAGAACAAATGGGGAAAGGATGCTATATATTGCTTATGGTAGTCTAGATTTGCCTTCTAGGTAGTATTGTAGATACAGAGTCAGGTCTGGCATCAGAAATCAAACAGAGTTTAAATCTGAACTCAGAAAAGTTAGCCATGTGACCCTGGGCATGTCATTTAACTTTTTGCCCCAGATTCCTCATCTCTAAAAATAGCAAACCACCCCAGTAATTTTGCCAAGAAAATCCCAAATGGGATCACAAAGAATCAGAAATGACTTAAACAAATTAACAACAGCAATAGCAACAATATCAATACCTATTGAGTATTTATTGAATTGACAGGGAAAAAGAGAATGAGAGCTAGTGATTACAGTAAGTAAGAATGGAAAAGATGGAAAGGTGAGTTCAGCTGAATTTTCATCCACTTTATCTTTAACCTTCAGCACACTCTGCTCTATAAATTCTCTGTCCTCTGCTAGATAGTTTTCTAAGGTCTAAAATTGTAAAAATCCAAAGAAACTTCATCAGTCATTTTCTTCAAGTGTAATTCTGTTGGTGACAAATGGTTGGCTTGTTGGGGCTGAAGAGAAGGAGGGAGTAAATTCTTTGAGTGCTGATTCTGGAACTTCCTGTTGAGATCTGAGGACTCATTCCAACTGTGTCCCATTTCCCTTGTCACAAGCCAATGCACTTTATATTCTTCTGAAACTTCCATTTGTCTTCCAGCCAGGTCATTTCCAATTCAGTGCTCAAAGAGATATAAAGGCAGCATGGGATTATGGCAATAGCATGGACTGAGACATAAGTGAACTAGGTTCTAATACTTTCAATGATCTGGTCAGATCACCAACTTCTCTAGGACTTGGTTTCTCTTTTGTAAAATAAAAGAGAGGGTGGAAAAGATTATATTTAAGATGCATTCAAATTCTGATATTCTGCAGGGGTTTTTTTCTGTTTGATTCTATTACACAAATCATTGCATCTTTTCGGTAGAATTTCTAGGAGTTTGGGTCATAGATTACCCCAGAATTTTTCATAATAATGGAGAAGCAGGGAAACCCTCACAACATATTAATTTACATAAAATCAGATTAAAGTGAAACTCAAGAACTGCCTTGAATAGGAAAAAAAAATCACAAGCAGGAAACATCCTCAACAGTTTGCTTTAATAATAATAGCGGATAGTCTTACAAGGAAAGAACTGATTGTGTCTCAGTGCAAAATGAAGCATACTCTTTTTTTTTTTTTGCTTTAATTAATGCCTTTTCTAATCTTGTCATATTCTCCTTAATAGGTGGTTCTGATTGCATTACTGCCTCCCCGCCCCCTTCCTTCTCCCTCCACCCATAAAGAGTTAATTGAGGGAGAAGGGTCATGAGATGAAGAATGATCTAATTTCTCCTGCTGTGAAGTATCACACTCAGAATTGTACTTAACTCCATTCTTACCTGATTCTTCCTGCTTTTCACCTAGTTTAGTTGGCACTTCCCCTTCCTGCACTTTCTTCTTTTTCCTTATTTTAATACTTATAAAATTTCCTAAAGCCAGTTGTATTAAATTATATGTATTAAGTATGTCTTTGGAAATTGAGTTAGGATGAGAATTGTAGTATTCACCTGGTTTTTCTCCTATTAATTTCCATTTGTCTAAATCCAATTCTTTTTCCATAGAGAACCAAGCTTTACAGTTTCTAAAAGTTCAATGATCTGCTGCAAAATTATAATCAAACCTTGGCTTTGCATAATCTTGACAATGCTCTCTAAACATTTTCCTTGAACAGAAACAGAAGGCTGTTTTCTAAACATCTGTCCCATCTTAGCTGAAATTCTACTTTAACTATTTTAATAAAATTTCTTTGTTGTACTCACCCTAATTTCTGGGTTGAGGAGACTTTTCCACTGGATCAGGATCACAGGATCCACAGGATCAGGATTTTGTCAGCCCCACGTTCAGACGCCAAAATGTGGTGTTCTTTTTAAAAATATAATGGTTCTCTCTGGGAGCAGGTTTCTTGGGGAGGTAGCCCTAGTATCAGTTCAGATCAATAATCACCCCAAATGCAGCCAGCTGATAAAATGCAAATGTTTATTTTCTCCTTCCTTGGGCCCAGTAGTTTTAATAGAGGCCTCTCTCTCTTCTTGGTTCCAAGAGCTCTTGCAGATTGTCCCTTGCTTCTGCCTCAGCTTTCCTTGGTTCCAAGAGCTCTTACAGATTGTCCCTTGCTTCTACCTCAGATTTCCTTGGTTCCCAGAGCTCTTGCAGATTGTCCCTTGCTTCTACCTCAACTTTCCTTAGTTCCAAGAGCTCTTGCAATTGGTTCTGCTTTCTTCAGCTCTAGCCAGCACCAAGATGAAAATTGGAATGAATCTCTCTTGCCTCGAAGAGAGGGCTTGTGGGCTTCTGTATCTCCCAGAGTGCTCCTGGATCTCAATCTCCCAGAGCACTCCTCTCCAACCCCTGCCAATATTCTGAAGTAACTAACTTGACTGGCTCCCTGAAGCTCTATTTGTGCTCCTTCTCCGAGAGTGGGATAGTGGGATACAAGAGTGGAATTACGGGTTTCCTCCCAGAGTGCTCTCTGGCCCTAAGAGCTTCAAGGGAGGTGTGAATTCACAAAGTTACAAGTTAACTTTATGAATCTCCCATACTTGTGAACTCCAATGAGTATTTAAATACTTCTTGCTTATATAAGCTCTCTAAAGGTGTGAACACAAGCATTGTATCAATTCCATTGAGTTAACACTAGGATTCTAACATCTCCCTTGAGTTATTACTTTATTCCAAATTGAGTTAACACTAGGATTCCAACAGATGTGCTTTTAATTAACAATCGAGCAGTAAACACAATTAGCAAAAGCCTTTACTAAAATGGAGATAAACTAAAATAACCAAGTAAAAAGAATGTTTACAAAACACATTCCCTATAAACCTAGAGCAGTCTCTCATACCTTATTTTGATCAGTTATGGCTAATCACATTTTTATTCATTCTTACTACTAGACTATAAGCAGACAGATGTTTTGTTTTTCATTTTTTACCCTCCATCTTTTTCAACAGTAGATGTATCAGACCTGGGATAAAATGGTTATATACCTTGAATTACAGTAGTAATGAAGCACCTGTATATGGAATACATGCATCCAAGGCTACTGGCTCCTCTGGAATATAGAGCCTTTCCAGACTCTTCAGGGTTTATATGTGTTTATTATGTTTCATAGACTTATAGAATAAAATGGCATTTTTTTTCTTTGTGCCTAGCACAGTGCTTTCCATATAGTAGACACCTAACAAATGCTTCTTAATAAAATACAAGTTAATCAAATTATGAGATTTAATAGCTGTCACTACTTAAATTTCCTCACTTTGGCCCACACTGCAATTTCAAGTGACTTTATGGGAACTTGATTTAGCCTGAATATTGCCTTTCCTTTATGAACTGGCCCCTGTTTACATTTACTTCAGCACTATTTCTCCCCATTTGAACAGGGACTTGGCCTCCTTGTAATCAGACATTTACCAAAGTTCCATGATCTCTGAAAAGAGCTTCCCTCAAAGAAAAGGCAAGAGTTAAGGCGTTAGCAAACATATAGTTGTAACTGATCTTTTGAGAGGGTCAGTACTATCAAGTACTTTAGAAGGTTCTGTGGCAGACAGTTTGTAGTATAGCATTCAAGAATTACCCAATAGCACCTATACCAATGGAGAACATGGACAAATACACCTGTGGAAAGGCACCCAGGAAGGTACCTTCTCATACACACATTGCTAAGATTGTGAAAAAGTTTTACTTGGTTATCTTGATCTCCCACCTGTCAGTGAAATCAGCTTCTATAATCAGAGAACAAGGTTCATGTTGAAAAAATAACCTAGAGTTTTGGGATTTCACTGCTTTTACCTCCTGCCCATAAGCATTCTCAGAGTGTATAAGAGGCTAATGCCTCCTAATGCCCAGTGGCAGTAGTCAATAGTACTACCCGCCTGTTTTCCCAGTATAATTATCCTGCCTCTCTTGATGATGGGAACAGTGCCTTCACTCCCACCTAGGAGACATATTCTTTTTACATGTACCTGAAGGGAATTGGTTCCCACTTGCAAGAAAGCAGGCTTCCTCCCTCTGTCCATTGGAATTATGTCAATGGAAATTTTCACAACTTAGGTCTCTCAGGTGAAGTTCTTCGTTTCATAAGCTAGGAAATCTGTTATATGATTCTCTCTCTCCTCTAGACAAAAGTATTTATGACTAGAGGTGGGAACTGCCTGGGGAAAGGAAAGGAAACCAAACAAATGTGAGGGAACATATTTTCATATGATTTTTCATAACTGTACATGTTTAAAGCCAGAAAATTTCTCTCTGTTTCTTTCTCTGTCTCTCTCTGTGTGTCTCTCTATCTTGCTTTCTTCCTTTCTCTCTCTGTCTGTCTCTGTAGCTCTCTCTCTCTCTTTCTCTTTCTCTGTATCTCTGTTTCTTCATCTCTCTCTTCTCTCTCTCTCTCTCTCTCTCTCTCTCTCTCTCTCTCCCTCTCTCTCTCTCCCCCCTCCCCTCTACTAGATTTTTTTTGTGATAAATTACATTACAGATATTATTGTAGAAATCCAATACCAAAATGGACAAAGCAAAGGGGAGGGAGCAAAGCTTTTGAAACCTTATCTGAACAACTCAAATCCCTTATTCTAGCTTTTATTTTAATGCTGTAGTCAGAGAGAATTGCAATCAAATCCTGCCTCAGATACTTTTCAGCTGTGTGCCACTAAACAAGTCACTTTAGCTCTTTTAGCTTCAGGTTCCTTATTTGTAAAAGAGGAACAAGAATAGCACCTACCTCCTCTGATTTTTGTAAGGTTAAAATGAGAAAATATCTGTAAAGCACTTTGCAAACCTTAAAGTGCTCTATAAATAGAAGCTATTATTAACTCATTGATGATCCCTAAGAATTAGTATGGGGTGGGGGGGAGAGAAGAGGGATGAGAGTAAAGAAGAAGGATAGTTTTTCTTTCATTCCTATTCTTCTTACATTCAACTCAGGGCCTGGAACACAGAAGTTGCTTAATAAATACTTGCTGACCTAGCTTTCATGCTATTCATGAGGTTGGAGTTGGTCTATCATTGTTCTTGCCTCTGAAAGATTATTTCTCCCCATGAGAATGGAGATATGGACTCTTTGTAATAAAATATTTACCAAAGTTTGGTGACTTCTGAAAGGAGCTTCCTTAAGATGTTTGCAAATATATGGTTGTACCTGATCTTTTCAGAAGGTCAATACTACCAAGTACTTTGGAAAGCTCTATGGCAGACAGTTTGCACTATGGCATCCAAGAATTACCCAACAGCACCCATACCACTGGAGAATATGAGCAAAGACCTATGATAAAAGGCACCCAAGAGCCTCCTTTTTCAGACTCACATTGCTAAGACTATGAAAAAAATCTTACTTGGTTAAGTCTTTACAAGGTAAATTATTAAGTACAAGAAGGTTTATCCCCAGGGAAAATAGTTAAGATCTCCCTAATCTTCAAGATAATTTAATCTGAACTTTTGATATATTTCAATTTACCTATTTGTTTAAAAAAGATAATGTGGATAATCTAACTTGTATTGTAATGAGGATAGTAAAGCTAACACAAATTTCCCTTCAAAAAAAAAATCTCTATGTGTCCTGATTGTACAAGATTATGAGCCTGAGGGTAGTCAGAATTTTCTCAGTTCATAGATTAAGACATTTCATAGTTGTGCAAACATTTGCTTTCCAAAGTGATTTAAAAATACATTGTCTGTAAGTATCAGATTTTGAAGAATAGCTAAAAGAAACCTGAATTTACAAAGGTAATGAAATATTAATGTCCAGCAAAAAGTTAAGATAAATTTAGGAAAAAATCATGGGAACAGTTGTATAAATTGATGCAAGGTTAAATGGTATAGTTATATAGAGAGGGGGAGTTGAAGAGATCTAAGAGGTCATTGAGTCTAACCCTCTTATTTTATGAATGAAAAAAAATTATACAAAAGAAGTCTAAGGGACTTCCCAATGATAGCATAAATATTAAGTGTCAGAGATGAGATTTTAATCTCTGTCCTCCAGCTACTGAAGCAGTGTATTTTGTACTATGTAACACAACAACCAGAAAACTATATGCAATGACTACAACGTCATATAAGGAACACTAAAATGTCCAAAATTTCTTCTTATAGATGATATAATGATAAGTACCTTTTAGTTATCAGCAAAGAGGTGAGAAACTACAGAGGCCAAATGGGTCATACATTGCTATAAAAGGCTATTGTGTCAGCTATTTTTGCCTAAGTGTGTGTTACTTAATAATGTCAATTCTAGGTTTGAATGTGTTGGGATGGGAGATAGGGTATATATAGAAATATATATCAATGTAAAAATAGAGTATCAATAAAATCTATTTATAAAAATATAATAAAAAATCAGTTTTAGAAGTAAAGATAATGTAGTTAAAGCATAATCTATTTCCACATTACTTCATGTTCAAAAGTCCAAATGAATTTGTGACCCATTGTATATTCCTTCCAATAAGCCAGTTCAAAACTTATTCCCATTTTAAAGAAGAGGAAGTTGAGGCTCAGAGACTTTAAGTAATTACTTAAGTAATTAAATAATCTAAGTTACTTAGATTATTAGCTGCAGTGTAGATTAATAAAATCTAACCAGATTAGGGTTAGTGTTTATAATATGAATTATGAGGAAACAAGCAGATTGAAAGTCATTACAATCATTTGATTAAGAGAACTGGGGAGTTGGGGGGGCGGGGAGGTAGAACCCTACATGTTTCATTTGTCAAGAATCTTCCAGCCTCTGTCTCCCTGAAGTCAATTGGGCTGAAGTTAAATTTAGCAGCCCCAAATTGCTTCATGGTCAAGTGCATATGACAACAAGAGTTCAGGCCACTGTTCTTTGATGAGGGGCATCAACAAATAAAGATGAGCAACTCTGGCATCCACAATGTAAGCTGAGTTGTGGAGTGAGTCAGCTTGGAAGAGTATGTAAACTCATTGCAACCAGAATCCTAAAATAGCTCTCTGCGAGACCAAACATTTTAGTGGTTGAAACAAGTCTGCAATGCTATGAGCTGGAGATGGCAGGGAAGCTGACAAGCTGAGAGGAAGCCCAAAATAGTTCCTGTCTATTCAGGAAAGCTTTGAGGGAAAAGGAGAAAGAAAATCAAGTAAAATTCAACTAATAACAATGATAGCCAGTGATTTAATCATCATCAATCATAGCCATTTTTAAACATCTATCATTTGCAAGTCAGTGAGCAGCTGAGTACCTTCCTTCACTCACCTATAATTCCTAAAGTTAGGGGGTAGACAAGATATAATAATAATCAATATAACAGTAGTGATGATGATGGTTATTATTATTACTAAATAAGCTTGTGAATTGGATAATTTTAGCATTCTTATGCTCACAAATTAACAAATTCAAATTAAATATATAGGTTCAGAGTTTCATAGACAATCCTGAAGGACTCCTTAAAAGTTTACATTTTCCAGAGGAGGAAAATGATATTTAATGAAATGATATTTAATGTGTGTCCCTGGATACACACAATAAATTCAAGAGTGTTTCAAATCCAGGCTTCTCCTACCTCCAAGCCTAGCCTTCTCAAATAATTCACAAAACCCGAGGCACAGAAAGGTAGAAAATGGCATACATGCATGCATGCATGCATGCGCACACACACACACACACACACACACACACACACACACACTTTAAATTCTAGATAATTCTGTATTTTGTTACCCCTGGGTATTTATTGTGTGAAAAGTCAAGTACTTATGTTACAAGGAAGTCTCCAAACATCTGGCAGAGCACTACACAGAGGACACAGAGTTCAAACTTTGACCACGGCTCATGATGTTTTGGCCTGGCTTTGCCCTGCAGATTATAAATTAAGGTCAAATACATATGAGATTTTCAATTGATGAATTTTAAATAAATCATCTAATAAATATTTAACTCTGGGGAGCTATGTTTATCTCAAGTTACCCCAGGTCAAAGAAGAAAAAAAGTATTTTTGTTCAAATAACTGAGTTGTTTATAATTCATGGGACAGGGACAGGTATTTGCATTTTACAGGTCTGCAGATTATGATTGAAAAGCCCCTTTTTCACATAGCTTAGAGTAGTAATTTTTGACTGACCTTATCCTGAGCTTTAGGTGACTGCCAAGTGCTCTTTTGATTGGCATTCTCAGAATGTGCTTATAGAGCTGACTGCACTGGTAGTCTTAGCATCATTAGACTGAAAAGTGTTAAGTCCATTACCATGTCTCACAATTCTATACTCCAGGGATGTAGCCTGTATAGAATCACAGAATCATAGAAAACAGAATGTTTCAGAAGGGCTCTCTGAACATAGAATTTTAGAATACAAAATATTATAAACTATAACTATTTTATCAAATTACAGATAAGGAAATTGCACAGGTTTTAAAGACCATGACTAAGTGCACTGTAAGGGGCAAATCAGTTCTTCGAGAACCTCCACAGTTGTGAACATCTGAAGGCATTGTAAAGCAGCCTTTACAGACACATGTTGCTTGTGGACTGGGAAAATAAATTGGAGGCTGAGGGAAGAGGAGAGAGGTCAGGCAATACAACGGCCTCTCAGTGGGGAGGTCAGAGAACAACTGTCTCTCAATCTCCTTGAATCACCATCATCCTTTCATAAGAAGAGAACAAAAGGTCTACCAGAAGTAAAGCAAAGTCACATATTGTGTTCCCAACACACAGGGAAAGCAACTTGCACAAACATACAGCAAGTTAGTGACAGATCTGGAATCAAAATTTCATCCTGTGCTGAAAAAGCAGTCTCCAATATGATGATGATGATTTTAAACCATGCATCTCTGTGCATTAGTTCTGTGATCATGAAGAAGGTACTTAGTTCCTCCAAGTTGGTTTCCTAATTTGTACCAGAGCAATGAAGAATAATAATAAGTGTAGAATACAACTTGTGATGTTATCAAACAGTTCCAATTAGACATTAACCATGAAGTATTGCATAAACTTTAAAACTCTACATAATTTTTCATTATTACTTGGAAAGAAAAGGAAACAGCCAAGAAAATTATATGATCTGAGGGGCATATACCTGATTAAAACTGTCTCCCTCCAAGACTCCAGGATTATTTTGATCTTCATCTCTGGTTTCATTTTCATCAGAATTCATCGAATTCATTTGTCCCTCTGCAGGAACTTCTTTGACTAGCACAAATATAAACAACTATAACTTATAGTCTTAAGGCATTATTTGAAGGCACTGAAAAATAAAGTGATTTACTCATGGTCATCTAGATTTTATATGATGTAGAGGCAGGAATTTAAATCAGATCTTTCTGACTCCAAGACAGCCTTCTAACAACTATATTACCTTGTTTCCAATGTCTAATTTTTACACTTTTGGATAGTAGGAATATTGTACCTGTTTAATGATACCAAATAACTATTAACCCTTCACAATGCATTATCTGTTAATACCTAAATATTAGATATTGTGTGTTTACTTTATATTTATTTATTTTATTCTGAACTGAAGAAATAAAACAATCATTTCCATAACATAGAAGAATGGGAGAGGCAGATAATTCACATAAAATTGCAACTCTATTACATTCAACTTGTTATTTCTTTTAAATGTATTTAAATTATTGTATGATTTTTTTTTCTGAGCATGCCCAGTAGTTGGAACATGGTTGAACAAGTAGTGGTATATGATTAAGCTGGGATGCTACTGTACTATAATAAATGATGAGCTTGATAATCTTCAAGCATTAGGTATTATCAGGCAGCTGGTGGCACAATGAATACAGAATAATGAACCTGGAATCAAGAAAACTTTATTTCAAATGCAGCTTTAGACATTAATGATATGATTCTGGGAAAGTCAATTAATTCCTGTTTTCCTCAGTTTCCTCTACTATAAAATGAGCATTAAAATGGCACTCATCTTGTAGGAAGATTATTGTGAAGATCAAATGAATTGATATTTGTTTCACACAGCTTTCTTTCTCTTCCATCCCCTACCTATATAGAAGAAATAATATTTAATGAAGAGAAACTTTCAAGAGGCATAGTGGATATAGGGTTCAAAATGAATTCAAGAAGATCGTGATTCAAACCATGCCTCTGTCACTTACTCTCTCTGAGCTAGTTTCTTGATTTGGACCATAACAATGAAGAATACCTTTAGAACTTAACTCATGGTGTTCTTAAATAACAATAAGATGCTCTCCATGAAGCATTTCATAAACTTTGAAACTCTCATTATTGTTCATTATCATTTAGAAAGAAGCAGGGGGGAGGATGGATCTTGGCAGGAGATAACCAAGAAAATTAATTTAATCTTAGGAGTCTTTATTAAGTAAATGAAAGCACTCAGGACTAAAGAATAAATGGTTCCCCCATACTCTACCCTGGTCAGACAAAGTCTAGAGTATAATTCTGATTGATACATTTTAGGAAGGACATTAGCAACTAAGAGAAATTATACAAAAAGATGATTAGAATGATGAAAAGCTTTAAGTAATTTCTATTGAAGAATCAAATAAAAGAACTGGCAATGTTGAGGTTAAAGAAAAAATTTGAAGAGTATGATAACTTGTTTTCACTTAGGTATTAGAATTATCCTGTTTATCCTCAGGGAAATTAACTAAAACCAAGGGTGAAACAGTTATATCACTTACTTAATCTATATGACTATGGACAAGTCACTTAGACTTTAAAAATCTTGGTTTCCTGATCTGATCCTGATCTTAAATAAGGTATTTGAATTCAGAAGGCCTTTAAGCTCTCTGGGTATTATCCTATGAAATTATGAATAGATTTAATTAGGCTTAATATTAGGAAAATTTATCTAATGATTGCAGGAGCTATCTGAAAGTGGAATTAGCTTCTTTGATAGTGGTGTTATCACTTTATAGAAGATTTTTAAAATAAGTCTGGAACCCTTAATTAGTTTTGTTGTGCTGGGGAGTATAAAAAAAAAAGTATAAAAGCTAAGTTGAATAAAATGGACCTTAAAGATTTTTCCAACTCAGAATTTTTTTTAAATTTTTGGTAGCATTTTATTTTTCCAAATACATGCAAAAATAGTTTTCTATATTCATCTTTGAAAAATCTTAAGTTCTGAAATTTTCTCCCTTTCTCTCCATCCCCCAAGACAGCAAGCAATCTGATATAGTTTAAACGTGTGCAATTCTTCTAAACATATTTCTATTATTTGTCATGCTTCACAAGAAAAATCAGATAAAAATGATAAAAAAAGAAAAGACACAATCAAATAAACAACAATAAAAAGTCATTTCACTATGCTTTGAACCACATTCAGGCTCCATAGTTATCTCTAGATGTGGATAGCACTTTCTATAAGAAGTCTATTGAAATTGTCTTGAATCACCTCATTGATGATTATAGCCAAGTCCATCACAGTTGATCATCATATAATCTTGTTGTTATTGTATGCAAAGTTCTCTTGGTCCTGCTCACAAAGAATTCTTTAATTCAGTGAATTCAACAAATACTTATTGGACAAGAGCCCTTCATACCCCAATTGTTTTCTAGGTATTATGTCGCATATTAGTAACAATAATGGTATAGTAGAGACTACTTCCCTGAAATGATAGCATTATTTCAATTTATACTGCATATTATTATTGTGGTGGAAAGAATTACTATATTTTACATAATTATAACTGAAATAGTATAAATGTGTAACCATTTCATGAGATACCTTTTTCATAATGATTAGGAAATAACTATATAAAGGCTATCATTATTCTTACTTTTGTTTTTAAAGTATAAAGAACTATTAACTGCAGTATATGGGTAATAAATCTATATTTATTGACTGTGCATTGAATTATTTAAGGCCATCCTACTACTTAGTGGAAGAACCGAGGTCTACAACCTAAGTACCCTAACTTTTAGTCCAGTGCTTTCTGTTATACTATGCTATCTGACTCCTTAAATTCCTAGACTAGAGAATAATGACAACAAGAGTTTCTTCCTATCAAAATGATTTTCTATATATCTGTATTTACTGATCTGAGCACATACTATGTTCCCCCCACACCTCAAATCAAGTAGAATAAATCAATCAATACTTATTAACATTTTATACATTCCAAGTAGGCAGTTGGAATTACAGTGAATAAACCATTAGGACTAGAGTCAGAAAGATCTGACTTCAAAAATCAATCTCAGACACTAGTTGGCAAGTCATTTGAACCTCTTTGCCTCAGTTTCCTTACCTATCAAACAAACTAGAGAAGAAAATGGCAAACCACTTCAGTTTTTATGCCAAGAAAACCCCAAATAAGGTCAAAAAGGTTCAGAAGATGATTGAATAACAAAACAAAAATATATAAGTGCTAGGGATAGAAAAAATGGCAGAAGATGGTCCCATGAGATTCCTGAGAACCAAGGTTATTTTCCTTTTTTATCTTTGTTTTCTAAACACCTAGTACTGTCTCTGGAGAATTATTGATGACTAATAAATGTTTGTCAAAAAGGAGAAGCTTTAAGAGTAAAGAGAAAATGGGAAAAAGAATCATGAAAATTAATTTTTACAGGGAAACAAGAAAATATATAGAATCAGTATAGAAATAAATACAAATAAATAAAAGGTAGTTGGGAGTGGACACTACCTGTGGAAGATATAGAAAAAAAAGCTTCATTTAAAAGGTTATGTGCTTCAGCTTGAAGTTTTCTTCAGTCTTGAAGTAGAAGAAAAATTCTATGACATAGAGGTGAGAAAAGAGTATATTCAAGGCATAAGGAATAGCCAGTGGGAAGAAAAAAGAAAAGATAATTATATCCGATTTCAGATTAAGAAAAGAAATAGTTTGCTAGTGTTTGTACTTTATTCTTGAAGAGGTTCAAAATAACATAAGTATATCAGGGTCATTTGTGTCCAACTGTGGCTGATCAGGTCAAAACTAGTTCAGAAACCTCAACCACAGGATAAATATAAATAGCACTTGTGAACTTTTGGCATATAAAAGCATCAAAACTTTTACATTTCATGTTTTGTTTGAGCTACAGAACTCCCACTTTGCTTCTATAGTATAATGCCTTCTTTGATTCAGACACAACAGGTTGGACGGTCCTGAGCCAATATTTCTCATATCTTACAACTGATTGCAAAGTTTTTCATAGATAACTTGAGAGTGTCCTTGTATTGTTTCTTCTGACTTCAATGTGAGCACTTGCCTTGTATGAGTTCTTCATAAAATAATTTATTAGGCAACATACTTTTAGCATTCTAAAAACATGGCCAGTCCATCAGAGGTATGCTTGTCTTAGTAGAATTCAAATCTTTGACAGTTCATTTCTAGAAAGAGCATCATTGTCTAGTACTTTATTTTGCCAGGTAATCTTCAGAATTATTCTAAGACAATTCAGATGGAAGAGATTCAGTTTCCTGGGATGCAACTAATATACTGTCATGATTTCACAGTCATACAAAAATAAGATCAGCAAAATACTCTGTAGACCTTCAGTTTGGTAGGTTTTGGTACCTCTTCTTTCCCATACTTAGCCTTGGAACCTTCCAAATACTGAGCAAGTTCTGTCAAGTTATACATCAACTTCATTCTCTATACAGATATCACTGCAAAGTAGTTTATTCCTGAAATAAGAGAACTTATTCACAGCATTCAAAATTTCTCTATTTGCTGTAACCAATTGTTCTATATATGTATGGAGTGCTGTCTGGTGAAGAATCTGTGTTTTCTTGATGTTGTCAGGTAAAATTGAGTACTGAACATATAAGAAAAATACACAATGCAAAAATGAAAATATTTTTCTATCCCCTGCATCCCACTGTCTTTAAATTCAATTTAATTTGTATTTAATACACGATTATATGTGAACAAATAGTCATGCATCAACTTATAGACTTTTCAAGTTAAATAATTTACCATCAATACACTAGTAACTTTTATGCCTTTTCATTTTCCTTGGAAGTATCTAACAACATCACTGAAATTATCAGGCTAAAAAGCATGGAAGAAAGCATCCAGCCCTGCTTCACTTCATTGATGACTAGGAAAGTTCAAGAGTCATTACCCATTATCAAGAACCCAGGCAGGCAGAAAGACTGACATATAGAACTGATGAATTTCTCCAGGTAACCAAAGTTTGTCATAGTTTTCCACAAGCTATCATGACTGACAATATTAAAGGTCCTGGTCAGATTAGCAGATGTTGGGTACAGACTTCTGTTTTGCTTCCGACATTTCTCCTTCAATTTTTTAAGCAACAAACAACAGCCATGTCAACCATTTCTTGGCTTTTTCTCCAGCTCCTGGATAGATGATCATCTTTCAGGTGATCAACCTGCTAAGGAAAACTCTGGCAAAAATATCACCAGCAATAATGAAGAAAGAGTCCTCTCTTATGATTGTCACAGGAAAACCTATTTCCCTTTCTTTTATAGAGATGGACAATGGAGGATTTCTTGTTTTGTAATTGAAATTGTTCATTTTATCCTTTATTTTGTTAAGAATTCTTTTCTTACCAATGATCTTATGATAAAGAGAAGTATCTACACCAAGAAAGAGGACTGTGAAAACTGAGTATGGAACACAACATGGCATTTTCATTTTTTGTTGTCATTTGTTTGCATTTTGTTTTTTTTTCCTTTTTGTTTGATTTTTTCTTAACACATCACGATAATTACAGAAATATGTAAAGGGCTGAAACTCTTTTTTTTTTTTTTTAATTTTTTATTTAATAATTACATTATATTGACACTCATTTCTGTTCCGATTTTTTTTTCCCCTCCCTCCCTCCACCCCCTCCCCTAGATGGCAAGCAGTCCTTTATATGTTGGATATGTTGCAGTATATCCTAGATACAATATATGTTTGCAGAACCGAACAGTTCTCTTGTTGCGTAGGGAGAATTGGATTCAGAAGGTATAAATAATCCGGGAAGAAAAACAAAAATGCAGATAGTTCACATTCGTTTCCCAGTGTTCTTTCTTTGGGTGTAGCTGCTTTTGTCCGTCATTTATCAATTGAAACTCAGGTCTCTTTGTCAAAGAAATCCACTTCCATCAAAATATGTCCTCATACAATATCGTTGTCGAAGTGTATAATGATCTCCTGGTTCTGCTCATTTCACTTAGCATCAGTTCATGTAGGTCTCCCCAAGCCTCTCTGTATTCATCCTGCTGGTCATTTCTTACAGAACAATAATATTCCATAACATTCATATACCACAATTTACCCAGCCATTCTCCAATTGATGGGCATCCATTCATTTTCCAGTTTCTAGCCACTACAAACAGGGCTGCTACAAACATTTTGGCACATACAGGTCCCTTTCCCTTCTTTAGTATTTCTTTGGGATATAAGCCCAATAGAAACACTGCTGGATCAAAGGATATGCACATTTTGATAATTTTTTGGGCATAATTCCAGATTGCTCTCCAGAATGGTTGGATTCGTTCACAATTCCACCAACAATGCATTAGTGTCCCAGTTTTCCCGCATCCCCTCCAACATTCATCATTATTTTTTCCTGTCATCTTAGCCAATCTGACAGGTGTGTAGTGGTATCTCAGAGTTGTCTTAATTTGCATTTCTCTGATCAATAATGATTTGGAACACTCTTTCATATGAGTGGTAATAGTTTCAATCTCATCCTCTGAAAATTGTCTGTTCATATCCTTTGACCATTTATCAATTGGAGAATGGCTTGATTTCTTATAAATTTGAGTCAGTTCTCTATATATTTTGGAAATGAGGCCTTTATCAGAACCTTTAACTGTGAAAATGTTTTCCCAGTTTGTTGCTTCCCTTCTAATCTTGTTTGCATTAGTTTTATTTGTACAAAGGCTTTTTAATTTGATGTAATCGAAATTTTCTATTCTGTGATCAGTAATGGTCTCTAGTTCATCTTTGGTCACAAATTTCTTTCTCCTCCACAAGTCTGAGAGATAAACTATTCTATGTTCCTCTAATTTATTTATAATCTCGTTCTTTATGCCTAGGTCATAGACCCATTTTGATCTTATCTTGGTATATGGTGTTAAGTGTGGGTCCATGCCTAATTTCTGCCATACTAATTTCCAATTATCCCAGCAGTTTTTATCAAATAATGAATTCTTTTCCAGAAGTTAGGGGCTTTGGGTTTGTCAAACACTAGATTGCTATAATTGACTATTCTGTCTTGTGAGCCTAGCCTTTTCCACTGATCCACTAATCTATTTCTTAGCCAATACCAAATGGTTTTGGTGACTGCTGCTTTATAATATAATTTTAGATCAGGTACAGCTAGGCCACCTTCATTTGATTTTTTTTTCATTAATTCCCTTGAGATTCTCGACTTTTTATTGTTCCATATGAATTTTGTTGTTATTTTTTCTAGATCAATAAAATATTTTCTTGGAAGTCTGATTGGTATAGCACTAAATAAATAGATTAGTTTAGGGAGTATTGTCATCTTTATTATGTTCGCTCGGCCGATCCAAGAGCACTTAATATTTTTCCAATTATTTAAGTCTGACTTTATTTGTGTGGAGACTTTTTTATAATTTTGCTCATATAATTCCTGAATTTCCTTTGGTAGATAGATTCCCAAATATTTTATGGTACCAACAGTTATTCTGAATGGAATTTCTCTTTGTATCTCTTGCTGTTGGGTTTTGTTGGTGATGTATAAAAATGCTGAGGATTTATGGGGATTTATTTTGTAGCCAGCTACTTTGCTAAAATTATGAATTATTTCCAATAGCTTTTTGGTAGAATCTCTGGGGTTCTCTAGGTATACCATCATATCATCTGCAAAGAGTGATAGTTTGGTTTCCTCATTGCCTACTCTAATTCCTTTTATATCTTTCTCGACTCTTATTGCCGAGGCTAGTGTTTCTAATACGATATTAAATAATAATGGTGATAGTGGGCAACCTTGCTTCACTCCAGATCTTACTGGGAAGGGTTCCAGTTTTTCCCCATTGCATATGATGCTTACTGATGGTTTTAAATATATGCTCCTGACTATTTTAAGGAAAAGTCCATTTATTCCTATGCTCTCAAGTGTTTTTATTAGGAATGGATGTTGGATTTTATCAAATGCTTTTTCTGCATCTATTGAGATGATCATGTGGTTTTTGTTTGTTTGGGTATTGATATAGTCAATTATGCTAATAGTTTTCCTAATATTGAACCAGCCCTGCATTCCTGGTATAAATCCTACTTGGTCATAGTGTATTATCCTGGTGACAATTTTCTGTAATCTTTTTGCTAATATTTTATTTAAGATTTTAGCATCAATATTCATTAGGGAGATTGGTCTATAATTTTCTTTCTCTGTTTTCAGCCTACCTGGTTTAGGTATCAGTACCATATCTGTGTCATAAAAGGAGTTTGGTAGGACTCCTTCAATCCCTATTTTTTCAAATAGTTTATATAACATTGGAGTTAATTGTTCTTTAAATGTTTGGTAGAATTCACATGTAAATCCATCTGGTCCTGGGGATTTTTTCTTAGGGAGTTGATTGATAGTTTGTTCTATTTCTTTTTCTGAGATGGGACTGTTTAGGATATTTACTTCTTCCTCTGTTAGTTTGGGCAAGCTGTATTTTTGGAGGTATTTTTCTATTTCATTTAAGTTGTCGAATTTATTGGCATAAAGTTGGGCAAAGTAACTCCTAATTATTGCTCTAATTTCCTCTTCGTTAGTGGTGAGTTCTCCCTTTTCATTTTTAAGACTAACAATTTGATTTTCCTCTTTCCTTTTTTTAATCAGATTTACTAAGGGTTTGTCTATTTTGTTGGTTTTTTCATAGAACCAACTCTTAGTTTTATTAATCAATTCAATAGTTTTTTTACTTTCAATTTTATTGATCTCACCTTTTACTTTTAGAATTTCAAGTTTAGTGTTTGACTGGGGGTTTTTAATTTGTTCCTTTTCTAGCATTTTTAATTGCAAACCCAATTCATTGACCTTCTCTTTCTCTATTTTATACAAATAGGCCTCTAGAGATATGAAATTTCCCCTTATTACCGCTTTGGCTGCATCCCATACATTTTGGTATGATGTCTCATTATTATCGTTTTCTTGGGTGAAGTTATTAATTATGTCTATGATTTGCTGTTTTACCCAATCATTCTTTAGTATGAGATTATTTAGTTTCCAATTATTTTTTGGTCTACTTCCCCTGCTTTTTTGTTGAATGTAATTTTCATTGCATCGTGGTCTGAAAAGGATGCATTTACTATTTCTGCCTTACTACATTTGAGTTTGAGGTTTTTATGTCCTAATATATGGTCAATTTTTGTATAGGTTCCATGAACTGCTGAAAAGAAAGTGTATTCCTTTCTGTCTCCATTACATTTTCTCCAGAGATCTATCATATCTAGCTTTTCTAGTATTCTGTTTACCTCTTTGACTTCTTTCTTATTTATTTTCTGGTTTGATTTATCTAATTCTGAGAGTGCAAGGTTAAGATCTCCCACTATTATAGTTTTACTGTCTATTTCTTCTTGCAGCTCTCTTAGTTTCTCTTTTAAGAATTTAGATGCTACCCCACTTGGTGCATATATGTTTAATATAGATAGTGCTTCATTATCCATGCTACCCTTTAGCAAGATATAGTGTCCTTCCTTATCTCTTTTAATTAGGTCAATTTTTGCTTTAGCTTGATCTGAGATCAGGATGGCTACCCCTGCTTTTTTGACTTCACCTGAAGCATAGTAGATTTTGCTCCAACCTTTTACCTTTAACCTGCATGTATCTCCCCGCTTCAGGTGTGTTTCCTGTAAACAACATATTGTAGGATTCTGGCTTTTAATCCATTCTGCTAACCGCTTCCTCTTTATGGGGGAGTTTACCCCGTTCACGTTTATGGTTAGAATGACCAATTCTGTATTACTTGCCATCTTGTTAACCCGGTTTATGCTTTCCTCCCTTCTTTCCCCTTTCCCCCCTTCCAAGTATTAAGCTTGTGAGCACCCTTGCTTCTCACAGCCCTCCCTTTTTAGTGTCCCTCCCCCCGCCTTAGAGTTCCTCCCCCTATCTTACCCCTTTCCCTCCCAGTTCCCGTATTCCCTTCCGCTTAGCTTATTCCTTCCCTTTCCACTTTTCCCTTCTCACTTTTCAATGAGATGGGAGAAGTTTCACCATAGATTGAATATGTCTTAAGATTTTTCACTTAAAGCCAATTCTGAAGGCAGTAAGATACCCACTATATTCATCCCCCTCCATTCTTTCTCTCAGATATAATAGGTTTCCTATGCCTCTTCATGAGATGTAGTACCCCCACTTTACCCTTTTTCTGGTACAATGTCCTTTCCACATCAATTTCTAGAACAAGGTATACATGTATTCTTTATACATCTATATAGTCAAAATATAGTTCCCAAGATTAATCTTTACCTTTTTAGATTTCTCTTGAGTTCTATATTTGTAGATCAAACTTTTTGTTAAGTTCTGGTTTTTTCATCAGAAATAGATGAAATTCGCTTACTTCGTTGAATGTCCATCTTCTTCCCTGGAAAAAGATGCTCATTCTCGCTGGGTAAGTTATTTTTGGTTGCATACCAAGTTCCTTAGCCTTTCGGAATATCATATTCCAGGCCCTTCGATCTTTTAATGTGGATGCTGCCAGATCCTGGGTGATCCTTATTGTGGCTCCTTGATACTTGAATTGGGTTTTTCTAGCCGCTTGCAATATTTTTTCTTTCATCTGAGGGTTCTGGCATTTGGCCACTATATTCCTTGGTGTTTTGATTTTAGGATCCCTTTCAGTGGGTGATCGA
Source organism: Antechinus flavipes (assembly GCF_016432865.1). NCBI lineage: Eukaryota > Metazoa > Chordata > Mammalia > Dasyuromorphia > Dasyuridae > Antechinus > Antechinus flavipes. Next base: position 626,980,204 of record NC_067398.1, read on the forward strand.
TGAATCCTTTCAATGTTTATTTTTTCCTCTGTTCCTATGACTTCTGGGCAGTTCTCTTTGATAATTTCCTGGAAGACAGTGTCCAGGCTCTTTTTTTCATCATGTTTTTCTGGGAGTCCAATGATTCTCAGATTGTCTCTCCTGGATCTGTTTTCCAGGTCTGTTGTCTTCCCCAGAAGGTATTTCACATTTTTCTCCATTGTTTGATTTTTTTGGATTTGCTTGACTGATTCTTCTTGTCTCCTCGAGTCATTCAATTCCACTTGTTCAATTCTGATTTTCAGTGAAGTATTCTCTTCACTCACTTTTTTAAAATCTTTCTCTAATTGTCCAATTGAGTTCTTTTGTTCTGTGGAATTTTTTTCCATTTCGCCAATTTTGTTTTTTAGAGAGCTGTTTTCTGTTTCTAGTTCACTAATCCTATTTTTCAAGGATTTTACTTCTTTATCCACTCTCTCTTTAACTTTCTCCAGGCTCTTTTCCCATTTTTCTTCTAGCTCCCTTGTGAGAGCCTTTTTAATCACTTCTATGAGGTTCATCTGTGCTGAGGAACAGCCGATCTCCTCCTTTGGGGAATCACCTGGGGACTGCCTGTTTTTAGTCTCCTCAGGATTTAGAGTCTGCTCTCTATCTGTATAGAAGCTGTCAAGGGTTAAAGTCCTCTTCAGCTTCTTGCTCATTCTGTCTATTAATCAGAGACAAACTACCAAAGAAAAACAGAAAAAACTGGAGTCTTTCTTTGGGGTGGGGGCTGGGTGTGTTATCGAGCTTCCTCTACAGACTGCAGGGGGCAGCAGTGAGGCACTAGCAGGACTGTGCTGCGCCTGCGCTCTGAGATCCCAAAGCGTGCTGAGTCACTGTGGGGGGGAAGGGGGGGGCGGCCAGGTCCTGAGAGACTCCAGCTGTTTGCGGTTGTATTCTTCAGCCCCGGTGTTTTTAGCTTCTCTGCTGGGCTGTTGACTTGCTGCAGGTTCCAAACCTGTAGCAAAGCTCTCCCCGCAGAGACGGCTACGATCACTCCCCACCCCCTCTCAGCTCTGCTCCCGTGCTCTCACTGCCGCTGCCCTCAGCCTGCACCCGATCTAAAACCGCCCCAGCCCTCCAGTAAAGACAGACCTTTCTTGGCGGATCTCAAGGATGGCTTCTCTTGGTAACTATTTGTGGGTTTTTTTCAGTCAAGCATTGATTCAGAGGCTTGTAATGAAGTGGATAGTGAGAGAAAGCGCGGAGCTTATGCAACTGTGAGCCTCCTCTCCGCCATCTTAACCGGAAGTCCAAGGGCTGAAACTCTTAGAAGGTGTACTTGAATCAGGCAACCGAGGACTTAAGGCTAATTACCTATTGGACAATGATTCTATTAGCATATGTTTGGAAAAATGGCCATTCTCACTGTTCCATGCTGGCTCGATGTTTGGTGTATACAGATAATATCATAGGAATGATTTGAGGGTGGTGTGAGACAATCCAGACTTGCTTTTTGGCAGGACAAGGAGGAGAAAGGTTGATAGTAAGCCTGTGGCAGTTTGTCTTCTTCACTTCTCCCCCTAAAGACCAAGGACTTTTACTTATCCTGACTCTGGCTGTTCTTGAGGCCTCCAGAAAGCTAGCCTGGACTTTACAGAAATATGTATAGAAGAATTGTACATGTTTAACATATATTGGATTACTTGCCATCTAGGAGAGGGGGCGGGAGGAAAGGGGGGAATTTTTGGAATAGAAGATTTTGTCAGGTCATTGTTGAAAAATTATTAATGCATATGTTTTGAAAATAAAAAGCTTTAATAAAATTTTAAAAAGAATCCATTCCCCTTTGATCCCACAGTGTCTCTGCTAGGTCTGTATCTCAAAGAGATAATACAAAGAGATTGAAAAAAGTTTGTAGCAGCCCTTTTGTGTGGGCAAAGAACTGGGAACTGAATGGATGCCCATCATTTGTAGAATGTAGAATGGCTGAATAAGTTATGGTATATGAATGTAATAGAATATTATTGTTCTATAAGAAATGATTAGCAGGATGATTTCAGAAAGACCTGGAGAGATTTATGTGAGCCCATGCTAAGTTAAGTGAGTAGAATCAAGAGAACATTGTACACAGCAACAAGATTATGTTATGATCAATTCTGATGAACTTGGTTCTTTTCAACAACGAGATGATTAGGGGCAATTCCAATAGACTTGTGATGGCATCTGCATTAAGAAAGAGGATTGTGGGGATTGAATGAAGATAACAACATAGTATTTTCACTTTTGTTGCTGTTGTTTTCTTGCTTTTTTTTCTCAATTTTTCCTTTTGGATCTTATTTTTCTTGTACACATAATAAATGTGGAAATATGTATAGAAGAAAAGAGAATTTTTCCCTAATCAAATCAGTGAAAAGTGTATTTTCTGTTTCTCTCCTATTTCTTTTTTTAATTAATAATATATTTTATTTTCAAAATACATGCAAAGATGGTTTCCAAAAACATAGTCTTCTAGGCCAATTGTACACTATTTCAAAGTCCGATTCTTTTTGTTCAGCAAAATAACTGTTTGGACATGTATACTAATATTGTATTTAATTTATAATTTAACCATATCTAATATATATTGGTCAACCTCCCATCTGGGGGAGAGAGTGGGGGGAAGGAGGGAAAAAATTGGAACAAAAGGTTTGGCAATTGTCATTGCTGTAAAATTACCCATGCATATAACTTGTAAATAAAAAGCTATTTTTAAAAAATTGTGCTCCAAATTTTTCTCCCTCTATACTTCCTCCCTCTCCCCCAGACAGCAAGTAATCTAATATAGATCAAACATGTGCAATTCTTCCAAACATATTTCCACATTCATCATTGCTGTACGAGAAAAATAAGATCCAAAAGGAAAAAATAAGAAAGGAAAAAAGCAAGCAAACAGAACAAAAGTAAAAATACTATGTTATCTTCTTCAATCTCCATACTCTTTCTGGATGCAGATGACTGTCTCCATCCCAAGTCTATTGGAAATGACCTGAATCACCTCACTGTTGAAAAGACCTGAGTAATGAAAGCATTCTTGAATTTCAAGAAGATAACCTCTTCTTATCATGTAATTAAGAAATGTTGCCTTTCTTTGAGCAATGAGAATATAAATTTCAGTTGGAACAGGATCAGGACCTTGTGCAATGCCACATGAAAAAAAACCTAATGGCATTCAAAAATTTTCTTCAGTTTGAAGTTCAACAAAAGAACAATTTGGCTTTAATCAGATATATAAAATCATTGACTTCAGTTTCACAGAGATACTAACAATCCAAATAACTTTTTTTTTAATGTCCTGAAGACTATTCATGGGCCAAAGACCTATGTTGCATCTCAACTACTTAGAGCTGATAAAATCAACTAACAATGATTAATGATAAGGACATGATTTTGAAAGGTGGGCTAAACACTTCCATAGTATTCTCAACAGACCACCTGTGTAAAACTAATTTTTATCTGCCTTCTTACTAAATCAAGAATGCTTTTCTCTTTAACATACACTTAAGCTTTACTTTTGATTTAATTAAACAAAGACTAGTTAGAGATAAATGAACAATCTTGCTGGTAAAGCTTGTGAAGTACTAATTTTTCATTTAGAAGCTTCTGAATTTCCTCATCATTTTTTTCAAACCAAACATGGATGTTTGTGAGTGTTCTAGCCCAGATGAATAAATGCATTGCTATACATCCAATCTCTAAAAGCTGTCCATTCCTTCTCAGTTTCATTGTTGCCAACTTTGTATAATTTATTAACAGTAAGTCTTCTGGTAATCATCTTATATTAAGGCAATTTATTTTGTTGAATGTGAATGTTTGGCTTAGAGAGGATAAGTCTTTTATTGGTCCAGCACTCTACATAACACATTGTTTTCATCATTTTCAAAACCTGTCTCTCCTCCTTACAATAACAGTCTATTAAATGCCAATGTTTGCCATGTGGGTGTATCCATGAAGTTTCATTGTGTTTAGATAAGTGCAAGAATACTGCTAACAAGAAGGTCATGGGATGCAGAAGTCTACAGGAGAAAGTGACAGTTACTATTTCTTTTTCCTTCTCTATTCTTCCAAAAGACTCCCTGCCATGTCTGATAGTCTATGCCTATTTTGGATTTGAAGTCATCCAGAATTATAAGATTATCATTTTTACCACAATGATGATGAAGATCCTCTGCCTTCATATATATATATATTTACCACATCAGGGTTCATCATGTTGGGATCATGCAAATTGATGATGGTGGCACTGTGTTTTCCTGCAAGGAGTAATTGCATTGTCATGAGTCTATCAGTCACTACTTTTGGGAGATATACAAGGTTGTTGGGTAAATTGGTTTTGGATGCAGAACCTAGTAAGCTTTATAGTGCTCCTCATCATTGTAGTCACTTCTTCCAATTTCAGCAAGCTGGCCTCCATTTGCCAGCTTTGTTTTACTCAGGACTGCTCTTTGGATGTGATATTGCTGAGTCCTTTCAGAACAAGAGCTGTTCATCTTTCAGGCATACTGGATTTCATCTTGTCCAAAATGTTTGCACATTTTATGTGCTGAAGGTGAGTGGAATCATCTTCATCAAAGTTTTTGTATGTGTTTTTGTGTATTTTAACCAGAAGGTAGAATTCTTATCTTTTGTTTTAAGAAGAACAGGGTGAGAAGAAACAAACAGTTATTATGGCACTTTTTCTAGCTCCTTCCTTATGCCAGGAGATGACCAATGCTTTTTAGACATTCAGGGGGGAGCCTGTCTCCCACCATTACTTTAGTCCAGTGAAAAGAAAAATCTATGACCTGGATCACCTGTGTGCATAATTATAATTATACTTAACATTGTATTCACAACAATCTAAGAAATAATATGGGTCTGAACTAAAGTTGGAGTTACATTTATAGAAAAAATATGAGAGACATGAAGATAGAACCAAGAAAACTTTTGCAATTATGGGATATATGGGCTGAAGAATATTTGGGACAAAGGATAATACTGAGACTATAAATCAAAGAAATTAAAAGAAGATGAATGCTTTCAATAGAAATGGAAATGTTTGGAAGAAGGGTGTGTTTGAGGGATAAGATAATGTTATGTTTTAAGCATGTTGAGAAATCTCCAGAATATCCCAGTTGAAATGTACAATAAACAGTTGATTATGTGAGATTAATATTCCACATAGAAAAATGGGTTTGGATATATAAACCTGTGAGTCATCTCTAATTAAACCCATGGGAGTATATGATTCACCAATAGAGAGTTTGCAAAGAAAGAAAAAACTGAAGACAAAGGGCTGAAAAAGACACAGGGTTTATGGAAGATTAAATTGCAGAGGAAACTGAAAAGGAGAGGCAAAATGAGTAGGAAGAAACCATGATGTCAATAAATCCCAATATGTATAGCTTTGGTTGTGTCTTTTTAGTCTGCTAATTGAAAGAAAGGTGTGCTTTATAAATTGGAAGGAGAAAATAATTATTTTTACTGATTGAAGTGGAGCTGAACTCTGCTGCAATTTGAACTATCTCTTTCAGCTCTATCTATATTTTGAGGGAGATAAAGCATCTCAGATATATTTAGTTGTTGTCTGCTGTTCCTTTTGCTTTGTAAGAAAAGAGCAGAGTGGATATAAGTTTTTAGAGATATTTTGCTATATACACAGCCTAAGATGTGATCAGACAATGCAAGTTGTTGTTGAGTGAAGAACTTCCAAAGTTCCCCCACACTGCCCAGAGTCCTGAACTGAAGAGATTTGCTGTGAGTTATGTTTTTCTGTAGGCATATGCTAAGATTTTATTTACTAAGGCAGAATCAATCGAGTAAAGAGTTGGCAAGGCTTGTCTGCATTTCCCAGAAAGTAAACTAAGAACTTTGGAGTTGTCTGGCTAAAGAAAGCATTTATTGCTATAATAATGTAACTTTATTTCACCATTCTTTTTAAAAGTGACTATGACTGTAAGATAAAAAGCTTCAGCAGAACTATAGAAAAACAGGAGTTGAAGCGCCAAGAGAGCCAAAAGAGGAGAAGAGAGCTAAAGAGTAGAGAGATAATTATAATGTGGCACCTATCTCTCAAAGAACAAGAAAATGTCCAATCTCACATTTCTTTTTTCTCCCTTCATTAAAAGAATAACAATGTCTCTTAGAAAAGAGTAGACATGACTCCAGAGATATTTATCAATGTATCTCTTCAAATAAATTGTCTATAAATTAGATATAATCTGACTAACTCTGACTCATTTTTTCAGAGAGTGGGCATGAGTTCTAACTATACCATTTAAATGAGCTAGCTGCTCAATTCAAGCAAAGTCAAGAGCACTTGACAGTCACTTAACAAATGCTTTTAAACATACACATTTATTCTCTAGATCAGGGGTCCTCAAACTTTTTAAATAGGGGGCCAGTTCACTGTCTCTCAGACTGTTGGAGGGCCTGACTATAGTAAAAACAAAAACTTTGTTTTGTGGGCCTTTAAATAAAGAAACTTTATAACCCTGGGTGAGGAAGATAAATGTCCTCAGCTGCTGCATCTGGCCTGCAGGCCATAGTTTGAGGACCCCTGTGTCTAAATTAATGACAAATTCTACTTCCTGGATTCCTCACTATAAAGACTTCCATTAAGGGAAAATATAATACATGTCTTCCATTCAAATGGTCATTCCCAAGTTTTTTAAATGAGATAACCAATGACTCAGAGGTGCCTAGTTTTCTCTGAAGTGAAATAAGCATTATAAAGTGTATATAAAATGTTGTAAATAGAGAAAATCTTTTTTTTCCAACTCTTTTATTTTATAAACGAAGAAACTGAAGCCCATGGAAATTAAGTAACTTGCCTTTTAGATGATCTACCTAGTTAGTGGCCTTCAAGACTATGCTCAATTATTAGTTTCCTCATTAACCCTTAAAAGATCTTCCTAGCTGAAAAGCTTCAGAGTGAGCTCTTATACTAAAACCCAGGTTCTCCCCTGGGTTTAGGATCTCACAATTTCAACAGTCTTCAATTGCCTAGTCTCATAATAAAAAAGGAAACAAGCATTTATAAGGCATCTACAATGTGCCAAATATTGCATCTCCCTTGAGCCTCACAATAAACCTGAGAGGAGGAGCCATTATTATATCCATATTTCAGCTGGAAAAACAGACAAATAGAGGTAAAATGATTTCCCATGGCCACACAGCTACTAAGAGTCTGAGGCTAGATTTGAACTCAATAAGTCCTGGAGTTTCAGCACTCTCTTCATTTTGCCACTCAGCTGCTTAACAGTATTGCTGTTCCATAGATCTCCAGAAGCCAGATATAGTGGCATGACATAGAAGCTTCCCCAGCCTGGCAGTTTATTTTTTCCTCAGTTTTTCATACCACGGTACTCTTCACTTCAGAGACATTTTTCTTTATCTGGCTGTTTTTCCCCAAACATCTATTTTAAGGAACCCTAAATTACAAAATGTTTTCAAATTCTTCATGCTTTAATGATTCTACCATAACTTTCTCTATCAAGTCCTTGTCTTAGCCTCCTTTATATGGATTATCATCTCTCCCTAGGATGTAAACTTCTTTAGTTCAGGGACTATTTTTCTTACTTTTATTTCCAACCTCTAGCACAGTATTTAGGACTTTCTTACTTGTACTTGCATTTCCAGCATTTAGCACAGTATCTGGTAGATAATTAATAAATGCTATTTTAACTTGACTCTACATATTATCTTGGAATCACGTATTTATCTGTTCTCCTCAAGAAGAGACAAATTTTAAAAATTATTAAGCATTTACTGTGTACAAAATACACTGTTAACTGATAGATATCCAAATACAAAAATAAGATAGGTTCTGCTATCAGACACCTCACATTCTAATGGGGAAGAAAACATATATGGAAGATTCTAGGTGTTTGAACTTTTCATTCTTGTCTTTGCATCCATAGCACTATCATAGTACCTTTCACATAACAGATGCTTTATAAATATTGTCTTGACTAATAATTCATGAATAATCTGACAAATTTTATAAGAAAGTTGATTAAAGGAAAAATCCTAATAAAATAGTAGTATACAGTATTAGGGCTATAAAATACCTTTGGCATTAGTTTGTTTAGACTTAGATCTCTCTCACTTGATGGACAAAAAAAACCCTTGAAGCCTAGGAGATAAAGGATTTTTCCAAAGCCTCATGACAAATTAGCAACAAAATGAATACTTTGGAAATTAACCAAGTTACTACACTTTACTCCTTCCTTCAAATAAAATCAGAGACCTTATTATTTTTATGCTACTTTAGAGGCTTAAGGCTAAATTTTTCATTTTGACTTTGGTCCCTATATGAGGTTACCAATAATATAATTTCCCAGGCAAGTTTTTCAGGCAATGCTATTTCTGAATATTAGTCATATACTATTATTTTGCCTTGTATACTCAGGTTCCCTGGTCCTATCAAACTGGCTAAGTAATACAGGGATTCTAGATAATTTCCCGTTCAAACAATACACATTAGAGCAATTTTATTAACAGTGAGTTCTATTTTGAAGGATAAGTTAAGTTCCTGTAGGTATAGGGTCAGTGACCATCATGTTCCATTTTAGAACTTTTTCTTATACAGTCTCATCAAAAAACTAAAATCTCTTGCTTCCCATACAATGAATGGAAAATTCAGGGTTATTATTGCAACACATCATTAAGTACAAACATTATCTTAGTCATTTAAAGTCAAATAACCTGTGTATATCTCACTTCAAAAGTTGTGTTTTTTCATGATGAAAGAACCTCGAAGGTAAAAAGTATAGTATCCCATCATTTAAGTCCTAATATATATAATTTTTAAATTTAAAATTCTGCATAAATGCAATTTATCATCTACTGATATCTACTATTACTACTACTACTACTACTTACTTCACCAGCATTACCATTACTACAACTACACCTACCTCGGTTGTATTTTTCAGAGCCCTAATAAAGATATATGGTTCATCAGCAACCACCACAGTATTCTAAGATATCCTCAGTTAGGAATTGACTTGCCTTAATGTATGTGTCACATATTATTCTGCATTTCTATTATGTTCTTATCACCTATTATTGCATATTAGAGTTACCTAAAATTTTCTCATACATTCTATTTCTCATATATTATTTAATTCTAAACTCTGGAAGAACAAGGACTTATTTTGCCTAAACTTGCTGTCTTCTCAATATAAATCAAGGTGCTCAGTACATAAGAGATACTTAATATTTTAACTAAAGATTTCTCATATGCAAAATGATAAATTTGGACTAGATTTACAGCAACCTTTCAATTATAAATCTTATTTGCCTATTCCATTGAATCAACAGATAGTTTTTAGAACCTTTTAGAACTATGGACAGGGACAATATCTGTTTTGGATGCTCATTAAGGCTAGGTAAGCTCTTCAAATTATCATAGCTAGGCTGCATTCTACTCTTCCATTTTGGCTAAATCAGAGCAAAGCATGTGCCTGAATATTTAAAGAAGTGATGATGTTGCTGATTGCCAAGAACATTAATTGAACTGGACAATTTGCTGCCAAAAATAGTTTTGGAGTTGTGGTAAATTCTGTGTATTGTGTGTGTTTGTGTGTGGCTGAATCCAGGAATTGGAAGTGATTAAATTGATCAGAAGTCATTAATGGACAATACCCCCCCCCAGAGAACTGATATAGATAAATAACATAATTTTAAACCCATATAGGAGCCACATTTATACTATTAATATTCAGTTCTATATCAAAAAAAATGGAAACAGATGTGTCCAAACTCAAAGTGCAATAAATTTATGAAATGGCAGAGATATGAAGTGATATAATAGTAGAGTATAGACGAAGTCAAAGAAAACTTGAATCCAAATCCTAGCGCATACATTTACTAAGTGATTGTGAACAAATCATTAGAGATTTATGAGCTTCCTTATCTATACCATACAGAATGGGAATCTGGAAAATGAAGATGATCCATTTCATTTCAGAATCTCTCTGAACTTATAAGATGGGTCAGAACAGAGGTAAGATTTCAAGGATATCAGTTGAACAATTCACAGGGTTTTTTCCTTAATCTGTGCCAAAATAGTATGATAGGATAAAAAACTTGACTCTGCCAGAACTCTGAAATAACTAAAGCAAAGCAAGCAACACAACTCTTACTATCCACTTACAGTTCAAACATAGGGCTTCAATGAAAGGACCAAGGCTTGGTGATTAATTAGTCTCCTGTACTATAGTTCAAAGAAATCACAAAACATGATTTATAATTCATGTTAGAATCAGAGAAACTAGAAAAATGTTAAGGCAAAGCATTTTTCACTTATTCATTTCAGGAGAATGGGTTAATCATGATCATCAATACATCCTTCAAAAATATGTATATCTAACTGAAGATTTAAACACCAGCTACTGGCCCTTGTCTCTTGCATGAGTGAACTGGTGGAATGGGAAAATTTATTAAAAATCTTTTGGATCAACTAACACATACCTAACACATACCACAGTGTCTGGATCATAGTAAGCACTTAATGATCGTGATGTTTAATTAAACAAGCTCATTTTATAGATGAAGTGACTCAGGATTTAAGAGACACAGTAATTTGCTTAAAACTATGCAGCTAGTAGGTGACAGAGTCAGATTTTGAATTCAAGTCTTCTCACTTCAATTCAAGTCGACTTTTGTCAAATACCTACTGGTATAAAGCACAGTTATAGAAACAATGTATATAGAATGGAACAACTATTAAATTTTTAAGTTCATAATTTATTTGTGCTGTAACATGTACATAAAAAATAAAAGCAAAGTATATACAAAACTATAAAATTATGCAAAATGGATCCAAATGCTAACAACTTGAGGATCTGAAAAAAACCTGCATAGCAGATAACAATCTAAATTGTGCTTATAGGATATATGAAAGTCTCCCTGTTCAAAAGCATAGACTTAAGAAATGGAATGCTTTGTAAAATGAAAGTCAGTAAACTGTCTTGATCAGAAAAGATAGTATGTGAAAAAGAATATGAAATAAAATTGGAAAAGGAGGTGGGACAGATTATGGAGAACTTCAAATACCAGGCTGAGTTATTTGTATTTTTATCCAATAAGCAAAGCAGAGCCACTGAACATTTTTGAGTAGAAGAGTAACATTCAGGATCTGCATTTTAGGGATATCAATTTGGCAGCTTTGTGGCAACTGTATAGACTGGAATCAGAGCTGCCAATCACAACGCTATTGCTATAATCCATAATGGGATTCTAAACTATGATAGAGGCTATGTGGGATATACCCAAGAAATTTTGGGTTCAATTAGTTCAAATAAGATTTTCAGATAGAAAGATAGTTAAAGATGATTCCAGTGCTGAAAACTTAGATAACAAAAGCAAACTCATGAAGAACCTCACCAAAAATAAAGTTGTAAGGAGACAGAGAGATTTGGGGAAACAGAATAATTTCTATTTTGTATATGTTGAATTTGATATAGCTATGAAATATCCAAATAGAGATGTCTAAGACGCAGTTCATGTTTGGATGCAGAGATTTGATTCATCTACATAGAATAAAAATTGAACCCCATGAAATCTGATGAGATCACAAACAAAACACATAGAGGAAGCAAAAAATAAAGGACCAGGCCAGAGCCTTGGAAAGCAGACTTACTTCTGCTCCAGTGTACTTTCCACAAATTAAATTGAGACCTCACTACTTGAGACCGATATAGAGAGAACATGTTTTGCTCCTTCTTCTAATTTGGATATCAGGGAATGTAATATATTTGGGGGAGGGCTCTACATTTGATTCCCTCATATCTTGGTGAAGGTCACTGGAAGACACAAAGAACCTAGTCCCTGACTTTTCCAAATGAGGAAGAATATTTAGGATTCTTTCTTCTTGAGATTAAAAAGAACTATATGATTTCAGCTACTACTGTGACTAAGGTTATTAGAAAAAAATTCTGATAGGATATTTAGCACATGGAAAATAGCAATGTAAACAAGATAATGAATAAACCAAATTCTGCCCTACTCTTTGAAAATTCCAGAACTCCCAATTTCTCATCTTTAAGGTGTCATCTTCCATGATGGATTTTGTGGATTTCCTGTGGAATTCTGAACATTTATTTGTCAAAAAATACCATGGTTCACTCCATACTCCCCAGACTGATTTTCTCAGTAAGGAATCTCAAACTAGAACAAAACCTCTTGGGCTCCAACAAAATCATTTGATGCATCGATAGTCAAATTTTCATTTCTTTATTTTCTAGGTATTCTGATAGATAATGGGTATACAAAAACAAAACATTCTTTTCCAGCAGGGAGTATACAATCTATGAGGGAAAAACATATATACATATTACACAATACTATAAACAAAGTAATTTCTGGAGAAAAGGAGCAATATAAAACAAGGGATAAAGCTAGCCCTTCTTCATGTAGAAGATGATATCTTATCTGAGGCTTAAAGAAATCTAATATGACAGGGAGTGGAGAAGTAAAAACATTCTATACATAAGGGAACAGCCTATACAGAAGCACAGAAATGAGAAATTAAAAGTTATATTCAGGGAAGCGCTATTAAACCAGTTTGAATATAAAATGTAACTTCAAAAAGAATAGAAAAGTTAGGGTGAGGGCTTTAAATGCTAAAGTGAGAAATTGATATCTTATGCTAGAAAAACCAAGGAATCGCTGGAGCATATTGATCAAGAAAATAAGCAGGTCATATCTGTGTATCGTGAATATCAATGTGAAGAGAGGATAAAAAACTGGAGTTAAGAAGACTGTCTAACAGGATATTGTAATGTACCAGATAAGAAGTGTAAAGGACTCATTTAGTGCAGTAGTTGGGGAGGCGGGGAAGGGGGGGGGGAGATACCAGTAAAATTCTGTGGAAATGTAATCAGTAAAAATTAGCAGTGGGTTAAATATGATACAAGTAAGGAATTAAAGAACCATTCTTAGAATGCACAGTCCCTCTCTCATTTCTGGAATACACTTGCCTCATGTCTTAGGATCTTTTGCTTCCTTCAAAGCTTCTATATTAGGTTGTTAGGATACTTTTTCCCTGTTGAAATTACTTTATCTGAACTTGACAAGAGAGAAGAGCTCTCAAGAAATTTCCCTCCTGTTATTAAGAATATTTCCTTCTCTGGGGTTATAGCCCCATGTAACCCATCCCCTACATTATAGCAGACCATAGAATCAATCCATTGGCTCAAAGCAAGTAGTGCACTGAGTTTATAGACCACTCTCCTGTGACCATTCCTAACTCCTGTCAGTTTCTTAGCCATACTCCCTGTAATTAGTCCTTTTAATCTTTCTTCACAAAGCAATCTCTTCAGCCCTGTAATCATCCTATTTGCTCTTTACTGGACTCCCTCCAATTCGTCTACCTCTCGATGGTAATGAAGTGCACAAAGCAGAATGTGATCTTCCAGGTGCAGTCTCCAGAGAACTGTATACTGTGTGGTTCTATTTCTTTCTGCTTCTTAATGCCTTCGCCTCTCTGGCCCTTCTGTGCATTTGGCAGAGAGTTAGGAAGATAGAAATGCTTGCCTTCCTCATTGTTTTGGATGGTGTGCTTTGTTTAGAATTTTAAAATTAAGAGAGAACCTAGACAAGGCAACACAATAAACTAGATAGGACCTAGCCTTGGATTATTTGGGTCCAAAGAACAATCCAGTTTCAAATGTTTCCCCAGATATATACTATTTCTGTGACTCTGGGCAAATTATTTTACCTTTTTCCTCATCTAATAAAATGAGGGTGCTGGTTTTGAATGATCTAAGTTTCCTTCCAGCTCCAAATCTATGATTCTATGAGATCATCCATTCCAACTACCTTCATCTCACAGATGAGAAAACTGAAACTTGGAAATGTAAAATTCCTTGCCATTCTTGCCATCACCAGTTTTATAACCTTAATGTCTTACACTCTTCACTCTCACTAATCTCATATACCAAATCAATATTGCTTTATTTCTCCCTCCTCACCAACTCTTATATCCATCTCTTTCTTAACCCTCATAATGTCCTTCATAATTGAAGTGTTTATCACTGCTTGTCACAATAATCATGATAACTTACTTATTGACCTCCCTTACTGGCTTCCCTTGCTTCAATCCAACTTTCAATCCAAACCATCTTCCACACAAATGCTAAAATGAATTTCCTAAAGTAAAAGTTTGAGCATGTCACTTCCCAACACAGCAAACTTCAATGGCCCCTATTGCCTCTAAGCTTGGAAGACATGATCTTTTCTTGGAATATAAAGTCCTTTATAAACTATGTCAGTTACCATTCCAGTCTTATTCCAGCCTTCTCTCTTTTACATAATCTACAATTCAGCCAGAATGGCCTACTTAGTATTCCTTATACATAACGTTCCATCTCTCTCTCTAGTTTATCTTTGCCTTTGCTATTTCCCTTGTCCAAAAAAGCCCATCTCACTTGCCTTTAACTCTTAGAATTCCTAATGTCTTTCAAGGCTCATCCCAAGTGCTACCTTCTATATGAATGCTTTCTTGCTTCTCTCTATATTAGCTAGTACCTTCCTACAATATTATATATATATATATATGTATATTTACAAGTCCTCTCTTTCCCCTCCAATTGATTATAAGATTTTTTTATGTCAGAGATTGTCTTTTTTTCTTTTTTTATCTCATTGCCTAGCACATAGTAGGCACTTAATAAAAGCTTGTTGATTGTCCAATATTATATTTTGGTTTCTGTCAAGTAGAAATCTAGGCCTATAACCTTTGTTAATCACATGATGATTTATGTAAATGTAGCTAAATATTGGTTGAAGTAGTAAATCTGTCCTTATTCAGTAAAATTTTAGCACACATATTTAGACTTCTATAAACTGTACATTTGTGAATGATAACCAGCTTTATGCTATTAGTTTAAGTTGAAATCTCCTTATGTCATTTTCCTAAAAAATATATGAATTTCACATTTTTGATTGTTATAGGAGGAATGCCAAGCTCAGTTAATATTTTCAGGAAGTGACTTCAGACAAGGAATATTGTCTTCCTAAAGGCAGTAAATTATTTTTCCGTAAAATAAAACTAGCAAACAGACTCCCAATGCGAATTAGAATCATAAGTTTAGAGTGAAAATAACCTGAGAGAAGCCATCAAGTTTTCATCATTCACATTTTATTGACAAGAAACTGAAACTCAGAGTTAAATAACTTGATTCCAGTCATACAATCTGTAAGTGTCTGAGGCAGGGTTTGAATTCATCTTATTGATTGCTCTGTTCTCCATTTCAACATATACCCAAACTCTTCTTTTTTTCATCAAAACATCTTTGAAGGGCTTAGGTTTTTTTCCTACCTACTCATCATAAAAGATATGCTTATTTGCAACTGTGCCGTAATAGGTATCAAACTGTGCAGACTCTTTGATACAGCAGTGTCTCTACTGGGTCTGTATCCCAAAGAGATCATAAAAAAGGAAAAAGGACTCATAGGTATAAAAATGTTTGCAACAACACTTTTTGTAGTGGCAAGAACTGGAAACTGAGTGGATGCCCATCATTTGTGGAAAGTGGAATAGCTGAATAAGTTATGGTATATGAATGTAATGGAATATTATTGTTTTATAAGAAATGATCAGCAGGATTATTTCAGAAAAGCCTGAAGAGACTTACATGAACTGGTGCTAAGTGAAGTGAATAGAACCAAGAGAACATGGTACAAAGCAATGAGAAGATTATATGAAGATCAACTGTGATGGACTTGGTTCTTTTCAACCCAATGAGATGATTTAAGCCAATTTCAATAGACTTGTAATGGAGAGAGCCATCCACATCCAAAGACAGGACGATGGGAACTGAATGTGAATCACAACATAGTATTTTCACCTTTGTTGTTGTTGTTGCTGTGTGCTTGCTTGTTTTTTTTTTCTCTCATTTCCCTTTTTGATCCGATTTTTCTTGTGCAGATTGCATGCCTTTCAGCTTTGTTCATATTGTCTATGCTTAAAATGTCTTTTCTTTTTTCATCTTGGACTATTTAAATTCTTTAAGTCCCTACTTGCAGGCTAATTGTGCCATGCAGCTTTCCCCAATAATCCAACCAGAAATTATCTCATCCATTGTAAAAGTATTATAAGCTTTGTACTTTCCTCACAAATTTACCACCTTCTTGTTTTTATTGTTTAATAATCTTCAGTCATATCTGGCTCTTCGGGAACCCAGTTGGAATTTTCTTGGCAGAGATGCTAGAGTAGTTTCATATTTTCTCCTCCTGTTCATTTTACAAATGAGGAACTATGGGAAATAGGGTTAAGTGACATGCCCAGGATCACACAGCTAGTAAGTATCTGAGGATAGATTTGATGAATCTTCCTGACTTCAGGCCCAGCTTATGCACTATGTAGTCACCTAGGTGACCTACTATGTTCACATTCTTATTATTTGTGGTGACAGTGTTATTGTTAAATGTCTTATCACCCAACTCATGCTCAATAGATTATAAGTTTCTTAAGGGCAAATCATCTTTTATTTTTCCTAATACCTCACATACAGTAGGCACTTAATAAGTACTTTTCATGTATTTCTTTCTTCCTAAGTATTTAAAATATGTCTTTTAAAAGTGACTCACAAACAAGTTCAGAATGGTTTCAGGTCTAGTGACATGCTGAGATAAATACCATGAGGTTGACCTAAGCCTAGTCTGAGTTTTTTTCTCTGGTGTCTTGGCAAATATTTATTTTTGACAGAATATTTGTGAACATTAACTTTATTGATTACCTCCACCATCCTCACAACTTCCCTGTGAGGGACTGTAATAGGTGGACTAAAAACCTAATGCTCTAATTCTTCAAGGTATATTGAACTTATAAAAAAATTTAACTTTGGAATACCTCTGGGTTTGGGGAAGGTTTTTCCCCCAGAAGCTAACAGAAAGAGAAACAATAAAGCTGGTCTTTTCTGACACTGTATGGGTGAGCAAGCAGAGAACCTAGAATAAACTTTACAGACATACTTCAATGAGGATTGTATTTAGTAGGTCCATGGGGATTTCTAGCATAATTAATTTGCAAGATACAGGCAGAACTATTTTTCTCCAGTAGCAATAGCTATTTTCCCCGAAGGCTCCAATTTAGCATAACAGAAAAACAGCTACATTTGGATACCATAGAACTTGGGTTCAAATCCTGAGTTTCAAACTTGCTATCTCTGTGATCATGAGCAAGTTACAACCTCTATGGGCCTCGGTTTCATCATCTAAAAATTAAGGAAATTGGAGTAGTTCATCTCTCATTAGCTCTAGATCTAAATCTCTGAGGCTAAGATTCAACCTAACTCAGACTCTCAGATGGCATCTTAGTATACTAAAAAGAGGGCTAGATTAGGTGAGAATCAGATACAATTGATTCTAGTGTATACTCTGCCAGAGGCTGAACAAAAACTTTCCACTTCCTGAATATCAATTTCTTCATCTATAAAATAATGGCTTGAATTTCAAATCTCTTTAATTTGAGAGAAGACTAAGTAATTATAAGGCAGAATTCTAGATAGTAGTATTAGATGAAGAACCTATCTTCCAAAGCATTTATTATATAACAAAGGGGAAAGTAATATACAGTCAGCCAAACAATTATCATTTGTTAAGTGTCTTTATGTGCTAGGTAGGATAGCTGAATGTCTCAGGGACTAGAGCACTAGATTGCTCTATTCCCTGGGTTTTTTCTTCCTGTCAAGTATAAATCTTTCCTCAGACACTAACTAGCTGTGTGACCCTGCACAAGTCACTTCACCCTGTTTGACTCAGTTTTCTTGATCTTTGCTAAGAAAACCCCAAATGAGGTCATGAAGAAATGGACATGACTGAAATTGACTGAGCTACAGCAACATGTGTCAGGTGCCAACCTATGTGTTTGGTATAAACAAATAATTACACTATAAAGAAGAGAAAGTCCAAAATGTTATAAGAAGTTTAAGGCAAAGCTGGCATTTATATAAATAGCATGTTCAAGTTTGGAAAATGCTTTGCATACATGATCTTACTGAGAGGGAAGACTATTTTCAACATAAGGTAACAGGATTCAGGGAAAATGTGAAGGAGTAAGTGGTTTCTAAATTAGGCCTTAAATGAAAAAAGGCATTGTGAGAAAGGATAAATACATATATTTTTGGTGGAGGGAACAGAAAGTTATTGTTTATATAGGATAGAGCAAAGACACAGTGAACAATAGTGAAAAATATCAAAATTCAGATCAATATAATGATCCATCTTTTGTTCACATGACTAATAAATTTAAAAACAAAACATACCTGCCTCTTCTTAGTAAAAAAAAAAAAAAAAAAGACAAGCCAAAGATTTAGATATGAAAAGAAATATATAGGTCATATGGTTCCACCCAAATTTATAAATGAGGAAATGAGGTATAGAAAAGTTAAATTATCTTTCCAATTTCATATAGGTAATAAAAACAAGACTGGGCTACACATCAAGGTTGGTTGGTATATTATTGTCCTTTTTTTTCTTTTTTAATAAAGCTTTTTTATTTTCAAAACAAAACAAACAAAAAAAAAGCTTTTTATTTTCTTGAAGAAGATCAAAATGACCTCACTATGTTAGAGGCAAATTACATTGTGCCCAGACACAATGTATGGCTGACCAGACAAATACAAGCTCAGTATGCTCTACAATAAATCAGGCACAAATAATCCCTATAAACATTTGAGGTGGATGCTCTAGCTCTGAGAACCCCATATTTTTGAGTTACTCCAATTCTTCTTTTCTTAGAGAGCACAGTACCTTCTCTGATGAGTGCATACCTTACTGGATGTTCCTATGCCAATGTTTCCCACATAACCAGTTCTAAAATTCTTCAGAGAGACCTTAAGAGTATCCTATTTTGCTTTTTTGACCACCTTGTGAGAGCTTGTCCTCTATGCATTCTCTATAAAATACTCTTTTTGGCTATGTACAATTGGCATTCAAACAATGTGGCCAGGCCAATGAAATTGCATTCTCTGCAGTTGAGTTAGAATCCTTGACAATTTCATTCCAAAAACGATCTCAGTGTCTGGTATCTTATCCTGCCAGGTGATCTTCAGAATCTTCCTAAAACAATTAAAATGGAAGTGATTCCTGGTATGGTATTAACATATTGTCTAAAGTTCACAAGCATGAGATCAGAATGATGGCTCAGTAGACCTTCAATTTGCTAATCAGTCTAATACTTTATCTGATTATAAATGCAATAGTATTTCAATGATACTGCATTTCTTAGGTTGTAAAATGATATGTATGCTATCAATTTATCATATTCATCATCATTATCATAAATAAACATAAGATATTTATATAGTACATCCTATACTATAACCAGACACTGGACTAAGTGCTTTACAAAAATTTCATTTACTCCTTATAATAATTCTAGGAGATAGATGCTACTACTATTCCCATTTAACAGATGAGGAAACAGAAACATATAGAGGTTAGATGACTTACCAGGGTGACACTAGTAGTGAGTGTCCGAGATGGAATTGAACAAGTCTTGCTGACTCCACACTCAATACCACTGCCACTGCATCACATAACTATCCCTCAATTGTGGGAAATGTTTTAGTTTGATTTATTTAATTGCATTTCTTTCATTTAATTTCACTTTTTAAGAGAATGTAAAAATGATCAAGCTATTTAAAAAAATCAATAAAAAATTTTAGAAGGGAAAAAAAAAACTTGAGGAAAAAAGGAAAAGCAACCATGGAGAAAGGAAAGCACAGAGTATATTGAAGACATTAGTGTATATGTAGTATGTTGCATGTCTGATAGAATAAAAAATAATAAGGCAGGAAGTAAACGACCACCAAACCATAAAGGATCTTAACAATAAGGCTAAAGAGTATAACTTTGTCTTTGGATAGCAGGGAGCCATGGAAGGTAATTTGAATGAAAAATGGCAAAAATTCCTCCCACAAATATGGAGTTCTATGAATGTCAAACCAAAAAAAGAAGTGGATTGAAAAAAGATTAGAAAAGCAAAGATTAAAATTATTTTAATTTATCTCTATGATTTTTCTGCTAGAGATTCTCTGTAGTTCCCTGGGTGCCTTGAGTCCTTGACCCAAAGTCATTCCGATGACTTTCTAGACTATTCTCTATTGTAAATAACTATTTTTCTTTTTCTTGATCTATAATTTCCTGTTCCTCCATTAGCTATTTGGGATCAATATATTTCTTTATTTAAATTGTTATTCATGTTTAACTTTGTACATGTAAAATCATGTAAAAATATTTCCATGTTAGCTATATTTCAAGAAAAAATAAAGTACAAAAATTATTCTCTCTTTTTTTTAAATAACTTTTTATTGACAGAACCCATGCCAGGGTAATTGTTTACAGCATATCCCTTGCACTCACTTCTATTCCGATTTTTCCCCTCCCTCCCTCCACCCCCTCCCCCAGATGGCAAGCAGTCCTTTACATGTTGAATAGGTTACAGTATATCCTAGATACAATATATGTGTGCAGAACCGAATAGTTCTCTTGTTGCACAGGGAGAAATGGATTCAGAGGGTATAAATAACCCGGGAAGAAAAACAAAAATGCAAGCAGTTTATATTCATTTGCCAGTGTTCTTTCTTTGGATGTAGCTGCTTCTGTCCATCACTGATCAATTGAAATTGAATTAGCTCTTTTTATCGAAGAGATCCACTTCCATCAGAATACATCCTCAAACAGTATCATTGTTGAGGTATATAATGATCTCCTGGTTCTGCTCATTTCACTTAGCATCAGTTCATGTAAGTCTCTCCAAGCCTCTCTGTATTCATCCTGCTGGTCATTGTTTACAGAACAATAATATTCCATAATGTTCATATATCACAATTTACTCAACCATTCTCCAGTTGATGGGCATCCATTCATTTTCCAGCTTCTAGCCACTACAAACAGGGCTGCTACAAACATTTTGGCACATACAGGTCCCTTTCCCTTCTTTAGTATCTCTTTGGGGTATAAGTCCAGTAGAAACACTGCTGGATCAAAGGGTATGCACAGTTTGATAACTTTTTGAGCATAGTTCCAAATTGTTCTCCAGAATGGCTGGATATGTTCACAATTCCACCAACAATGTATCAATGTCCCTGTTTTCCCACATCCCCTCCAACATTCTGCATTATTTTTTCCTGTCATCTTAGCCAATCTGTCAGGTGTGTAGTGGTAACTCAGAGTTGTCTTAATTTACATTTCTCTGATTAATAATGATTTGGAGCATATTTTCATATGTCTATAAATAGTTTTAATTTCTTTGAGAATTGTCTGTTCATATCCTTTGATCATTTATCAATTGGAGAATGGCTTGATTTCTTATAAATTAGAGTCAATTCTCTATATATTTTGGAAATGAGGCCTTTATCAGAACCTTTAACTGTAAAAATGTTTTCCCAGTTTATTGTTTCCCTTCTAATCTTGTCTGCATTTGTTTTGTTTGTACAAAAACTTTTCAATTTGATATAATCAAAATTTTCTATTTAGTAGTCAATAGTGATCTCTAGTTCTTCTTTGGTCATAAATTCCTCCCTCTTCCACAGGTCTGAGTGGTAAACTATCCTATGCTCTTCCAGTTTATTTATAATCTCATTCTTTATGCCTAGGTTATGAACCCATTTTGACCTTATCTTGGTGTACAGTGTTAAGTGTGGGTCAATGCCTAGTTTCTGCCATACTAATTTCCAATTTTCCCAGCAATTTTTGTCAAATAAGGCATTCTTATCCCAAAAACTGGGGTCTTTGGGTTTGTCAAACACTAGATTATTAAAGTTATTGGCTGTTTTGTCCTTTGAACCTAACCTATTCCATTGATCAACTAGTCTTAGCCAATACCACATGGTTTTGTAACTGCTGCTTTATAATATAATTTTAGATCTGATATAGCTAGGCCACCTTCCTTTGATTTTTTTCATTAATTCCCTTGATATTCTTGACCTTTTGTTTTTCCACATGAACTCTGTTGTTATTTTTTCTAGGTCATTAAAATAGTTTTTTGGGAGTCTGATTGGTATAACGCTAAATAAATAGATTAGTTTAGGTAGTATTGTCATCTTTATTATATTTGCTCGCCCAATCCAAGAGCATTTAATATTTTTCCAGTTGGTTAGATCAGACTTAATTTGTGTGGAAAGTGTTTTGTAGTTTTGCTTATAGTTTCTGATTTTCCTTTGGCAGATAGATTCCTAAATATTTTATACAATCAGTAGTTACTTTAAATGGAATTTCTCTTTGTAACTCTAACTGTTGGGTTTTTTTAGTGATATATAAGAATGATGATGACTGATGTGGGTTTATTTTGTATCCTGCAACTTTGCTAAAGGTGTGGATTGTTTCTAATAACTTTTTAGTAGAGTCTCTGGGGTTCTCTAAGTACCATCATATCATCAGCAAAGAGTGATAATTTGGTTTCCTCATTGCCTATTCTTATTCCTTTCATCTCTTTCTCAACTCTTATTGCCAAAGCTAGCATTTCTAATACAATATTAAATAGTAACAGTGATAGTGGGCAACTTTGTTTCACTCCTGATCTTATTGGGAAAGCAGATTATTCTCAATTTATACTATTCATCATTTCTGATCTTCCCTTTCTTTTGACTTTGTTTTTTTGTGTCTCAAGTTTCCATTTACTCAGTTTTAATTGTTAAGGAATTATTTTTTCAATGAAATTTTGTATCTCTTTTTTTCATTTTGTCTGTTCTACTCTTTAATGAATTCTTTTCTTTAGTGAATTTTTGTGTTTCTTTTACTATTAGACCAATTCTATTTTTAAGTGATATTTTCTTAAGAATTTTTTGTGCTTCTTTTATTAAGTTGTTAATTCTCTTTTCTTAATTTTCTTACATCTTTTTTAATAGTTTCCCTAATTTTCCGCTATCACTCTTTTCTTTTTTTAAAACTCTTCCAGGAGGAAGATTGTTGGGTATGGGTCAAATTAGCAATTTTCTTTTTGTTTAATTTTATTTATTTAATATATTTCCCCAGTAACATTCAAATCATTTTTACATGTGTTTTTTTGAAGATTTTTGTGCTCTAAATTCTGTTTCTTATCCTCAGCCACAATTTAAAAATCACATGGGAAATTATGCAAAACATTTTCATAAAAGTCAAGTTGTGAAAGCAAACATAGATCTCCCATCCTAATGAAAATAAAAATTCTTTAAGAAATTAAGTTGGAAAGAAAGAGAGGAAGATAGAAGGCTTCAATCTGTATTCAGACACAATCAATTCCTTCTCTGGGCATGGATAGGGTTTTTCATCATACGTTCCTCAGTGTAGTCATGAGAATAGCAAAGTAATTAATAGCTAGTCATCTCAGATCATTACTATTACTTTGTATACAGTATATTTCACTTTTTTATGAAGGACTTTCCACGTTTTATTTTGTTTTGTTTTCTGAAAGCATCCTGCTCATCATTTCCATAAAACATTAATATTCCATTACAAACACAAACCACTGTTTATTCATCCAATTGATGGGAATCCCCTCAATTTTAAATTTTTTGCCCTGAGAAAAGATGGCAGAGTAAAGGCAGGAACTTGCCCAACCTCTCCCCTAAACTGTTCCAATTTCCTTTAATAATAATTCCAAACAAATTTTAGAGTACCACTTGTTGGACTTCCGGCCAAGATGGCAGAGAGGAGGCACATAGCTGTGTAGCTCCACATTTTCTCTCACTATCCATTTCATTACAAGCCTCTGAATTAATGCTTGACTGAAAAAAAACCCACAATAGTTACCAAGAGAAGCCATCCTTGAGATTCGCCAAGAAAGGTCTGTTTTTTACTGGAGGGCTGGGAAGGTTTTAGATCGGGCGCAGGCTGAGGGCAGCGGCAGTGAGAGCACGGGAGCAGACTGGAGAGGGGGTGGGGAGTGATCGCAGCCATCTCTGCGGGGAGAGCTTCGCTACAGGACTGGATATTTTGCCCTGGCAGCAAGTCAGCAGCCCAGCAGAGGAGCTAAAAACACCAGGGCGAAGAATACAACAGCAAACAGCTGGAGTCTCTCGGGACCTGGCCACTCCCCCACCCCCCACAGTGACTCAGCATGCTCTGGGATTTCAGAGCGCAGGCGCAGCACAGTCCTGCTAGTGCCTCACTGCTGCCCCCTCCTCCCCCCACCGCAGTCTGTAGAGGAAGCTCCGTAACACCACCCAGCCCCTCCCCCAAAGAAAGACTCTAGTTTTTTCTTTTTTTCTTTGATAGTTTGTCTTTGATTCTTTGACATAATGAGCAAGAAACTGAAGAGGACTTTAACCCTTGACAGCTTCTATATAGATAGAGAGCAGACTCTAAATCCTGAGGAGACTAAAAACAGACAGTCTCCAGGTGAATCCCCAAAGGAGGAGATCATCTGTTCCTCAGCACAGATGAATCTCATGGAGGAAATTAAAAAGGCTCTCACAAGAGAGCTAGAAGAAAAATGGGAAAAGGAGAGGGAGGCTTGGAAAAAGAGTCTGGAGAAGTCATCCCACTCAGTTAAAGAGAGACTGGATAAAGAAATAAAATCCTTGAAAAATAGGATTGGTGAACTGGAAATAGAAAACAGCTCTCTAAAAAACAAAATTGGCTAAATGGAAAAAAATTCCACAGAACAAAAGAACTCAATGGGACAATTAGAAAAAGATTTTTTAAAAGTGAGTGAAGAAAATACTTCACTGAAAATCAGAATTGAACAATTGGAATTGAGTGACTCGAGGAGACAAGAAGAATCAGTCAAGGGGTAAGATAGGGAGAGGAACTCTAAGGCAGGGGTAGGGATACTAAAAAGAGAGGGCTGTGAGAAGCAAGTGGTGCTCACAAGCTTAATACTGGGAAGGAGGGTAGAGGGGAAAGAAGGGAAAAAAGCATAAACTGGGGTTAACAAGATGGCAAGTAATACAGAATTGGTCATTCTAACCATAAAGGTGAACGGGGTAAACTCCCCCATAAAGAGGAAGCGGTTAGTAGAATGGATTAAAAGCCAGAATCCTACAATATGTTGTTTACAGGAAACACACCTGAAGCTGAGAGATACATGCAGGTTAAAGGTAAAAGGTTGGAGCAAAATCTACTATGCCTCAGGTGAAGTCCAAAAAGCAGGGGTAGCCATCCTGATCTCAGATCAAGCTAAAGCAAAAATTGATCTAATTAAAAGAGATAAGGAAGGGCACTATATCTTGCTAAAGGGTAGCATGGATAATGAAGCACTATCTATATTTAACATATATGCACCAAGTGGTGTAGCATCTAAATTCTTAAAAGAGAAATTAACAGAGCTGCAAGAAGAAATAGACAGTAAAACTATAATAGTGGGAGATCTTAACCTTGCACTCTCAGAATTAGATAAATCAAACCACAAAATAAATAAGAAAGAAGTCAAAGAGGTAAATAGAATACTAGAAAAGTTAGATATGATAGATCTCTGGAGAAAATGTAATGGAGACAGAAAGGAATACACTTTCTTTTCAGCAGTTCATGGAACCTATACAAAAATTGACCATATATTAGGACATAAAAACCAGGCAGAAATAGTAAATGCATCCTTTTCAGACCACGATGCAATGAAAATTACATTCAACAAAAAACCAGGGGGAAGTAGACCAAAAAATAATTGGAAACTAAATGATCTCATACTAAAGAATGATTGGGTGAAACATCAAATTATAGACATAATTAATAACTTCACCCAAGAAAATGATAATAATGAGACATCATACCAAAATGTATGGGATGCAGCCAAAGTGGTAATAAGGGGAAATTTCATATCTCTAGAGGCCTATTTGTATAAAATAGAGAAAGAGAAGGTCAATGAATTGGGCTTGCAACTAAAAATGCTAGAAAAGGAACAAATTAAAAACCCTCAGTCAAACACTAAACTTGAAATTCTAAAAATAAAAGGAGAGATCAATAAAATTGAAAGTAAAAAAAAACTATTGAATTAATTAATAAAACTAAGAGTTGGTTCTATGAAAAAACCAACAAAATAGACAAACCCTTAGTAAATCTGATTTAAAAAAGGAAAGAGGAAAATCAAATTGTTAGTCTTAAAAATGAAAAGGGAGAACTCGCCACTAACGAAGAGGAAATTAGAGCACTAATTAGGAGTTACTTTGCCCAACTTTATGCCAATAAATTCGACAACTTAAATGAAATAGAAGAATACCTCCAAAAATATAGCTTGCCCAAACTAACAGAGGAAGAAGTAAATATCCTAAACAGTCCCATCTCAGAAAAAGAAATAGAACAAACTATCAATCAACTCCCTAAGAAAAAATCCCCAGGACCAGATGGATTTACATGTGAATTCTACCAAACATTTAAAGAATAATTAACTCCAATGCTAAATAAACTATTTGAAAAAATAGGGATTGAAGGAGTCTTACCAAACTCCTTTTATGACACAGACATGGTACTGATTCCTAAACCAGGTAGGCTGAAAACAGAGAAAGAAAATTATAGACCAATCTCCCCAATGAATATTGATGCTAAAATCTTAAATAAAATATTAGCAAAAAGATTACAGAAAATCATCCCCAGGATAATACACTCTGACCAGGAATGCAGGGCTGGTTCAATATTAGGAAAACTATTAGCATAATAGACTATATCAATAACCAAACAAACAAAAACCATATGATCATCTCAATAGATGCAGAAAAAGCATTTGATAAAATCCAACATCCATTCCTAATAAAAACGCTTGAAAGCATAGGAATAAATGGACTTTTCCTTAAAATAGTCAGGAGCATATATTTAAAACCATCAGTAAGCATCATATGCAATGGGGAAAAACTGGAACCTTTCCCAGTAAGATCTGGAGTGAAGCAAGGTTGCCCACTATCACCATGATTATTTAATATCGTATTACAAACACTAGCCTCGGCAATAAGAGTCGAGAAAGATATTAAAGGAATTAGAGTAGGCAATGAGGAAACCAAACTATCACTCTTTGCAGATGATATGATGGTATACCTAGAGAACCCCAGAGATTCTACTAAAAAGCTATTAGAAATAATTCATAATTTTAGCAAAGTAGCTGGATACAAAATAAATCCCCATGAACAAATTTTAGAGCATCAGAACATCCAAAAAGACAGAGTAGAACATTCTCTAGCTGAAGGCAACTTAGAATCCTAGCAAAAAAGTTTGTGACACCAGAGTGGGACTCCCGGGGCATGACACCCTGGCATGACCCCAGCCCCAGCCCCAACCCAGCCTGGCAAATCTTTGAATCAGCAGCAATACTGATGGCTTCCAGACTTCTCAGCCCAGAGACACAAAAGAGGAGCTGGAAGGTCAGCAGAAAAGATCTGTGCAACCAAAGTGGGAGTTCAAATGCAATCCCAGCATGAAATTCCACTGCAAACCAGGGTCAGCTCCAGAGCATAACCCAGCATCAGCAAGGCATGACTTCTGAATAACCAGCATTGAGAGAGATGCAAAAGGAAATACAAAAAAACTTATGAGAAGAATGCCTTAAAAAGAAAAACTGGCCAATTGGGAAAGGAGGTACAAAAGCTCACTGAGAAAAATAATTCCATAAAAAAGAGAAGTGAGCAAATGGAAGCTAATGACTTTATGAGAAATCAAGATACAGTAAAGCAAAACCAAAAAAAAAAAAATTAAGAGAATGAGGCCTTATAAGAGACTTGTTATGATTTTCTTTTTACAATTACTACTGCCAATTGAATTTCCCCCATTTATTCTCTCTCCTTTCAGTCTGTCCCTCCTCAAACGTATTTTACTGCTAACCATTTTTCCCCCAATATGCCCTCTCTTTTATCATTTTCCCCCATTCCCATATCCCTTTCTTCTCCTAATTTCCTGCAGAATAAGTAGATCTCTATACCTCTATTGAGTGTGTAGATTTTTCCTATTTGAGCCAATTCTGATGAGAATAAGGTTCACTCACTCTCCCTCACTCTCCCCTTCTTCTCCACTGTAAAAGTTTTTTTTCTTGCCTCTTTTTATAGATGCAGATAATCTGCACCATTTCCACCTCTCCCTTTCCCTTTATCCCATTATATTCTACTCTCAATCTTTAAATTCATAATTTTTAAAAAGATATTATCCTTTAATATTCAACTCAAACCCATGTCCTCTGTTTATATATACTCTTCATTGCCATAATAATGAGAATGTTCTAATGAGTTACAAGTATCATCCTCCCATATAGGAATATAAAAAAGATAAACCTTAAGTCCCTTGTAATATTACTTTCCTGATTATGTCCTTATGCTTATCCAGTGTCCTATAATTGAAAACCAAATTTTCCATTCACCTGTTGTCTTTTCATCACAAATGCTTGAAAATTCCCTATTTAATTGAATGACCACCTTTTCCTCTGAAGGATTATATTCAGTTTTGCTGGGTAAGTGATTCCTCTCTCTCTCTCTCTCTCTCTCTCTCTCTCTCTCGCTCTCTCTCTTTCTCTCTTCCCTCCCCTCTCTCTTTCCCCTCACATATACACACACAAACACACAAATATATATGGCAGTTCTGCCCACTAACAAGCAATTGGGTTTGTTTTCTGAATCAAGCTCAAGCCTAATAAGCAACTTGATCTTTCCATGAAAAATCTTGCCCCATGATAACTGATTATTTTTTAAAATAAAAATACTGGGAATGGTTGAGGATAAATGTATCATAAACAGGAAGACAAAGACTTGCAGCTGTTAACTATCAACTGTGGGGATGAAATTTCAGCTCAACTTTCTCAGAGTTCCTTAAGAAAAAGAGTGTCAAACAACTAGAGGACCTTTTAGTAGAAGATAGAACTGTCTTTGTCCCATCTGAAGAGGTCAATAACTGGAATGCTATTGGTCCCACAGCTTCAGATCTGATTCCTGAGAATAAATGTGATCACAACTAACACTATCCTTGACCTAAGTAGAAGAGCATGGTCAGCACACAGTGTTAGTGATGAGTTTTGACTTATGAAGGGGAAGTCCAGCTGGACTTCGGTTAACACAGCAGATGTGTGCCTGAAACTGTCTCATTTGGGTGTTAGTGTGATATTAAAGTCATGAGGCATTATCAACCCAGTCTGTCTGGAAAGGATAAAATGAAAATGGGAAAAATGAAGTTGAAATCCAAGATAAACAACAGGATAATCAGAGAATTCCTTGATGTTATACATTAGGTTACACCCCTGGGTACAGATAAGCTATATCCCAGAGCACTGAGACCAATAAAATATAGGATTGTTTAGTCATCTAGTAGCTACTTGAAAGTGAAAAAGATCTCATTTTTTCCATCTCTGTATTTCTGGCACATACCATAAAACATTCCACAAAGCAAGTACTTAATGAATGTTTGTGGAACTGAATTAAATTAACAGTCTGCTTTAGAAGGTAGTAGATTCCTTCTTATTGAAAGACTAACAGGATTCCTTTTTCAGTTATGGGTATTAATGTATTAAAGCTTAAAATTGTACTGTCACTTTGGAATATCTTTTATATGTATGTGTTTTTCATAAAACCTGTGACTTCATTAGTTTAGGTAGCTCCTGGCAAGCAACTTCCCATACCAACATAAATTAACAATTTTTTTTTTTTGTGATATAGAGTCATAGAAAGTTACTTGAGGCAATGAGGATGACTTGTCCAGTCACACAAATAATATTTTGAGGAGAGTTGAATCCAAATCTTCCTTACACTGAAGGTTCCTTTCCACTATGACATTCTTTTTCTCAATAAAAATTTATAGTAAAATGCAAATTTTTATAAAACAGGATTAATTTTACTATTTACTTGTACTTGAATTTCAGAGGTATGTTGCTTTCAGTTCTATTTAATCATCAGTTGATAATAGGCTGACAGTTGTAGCAACAAGAAAAAGCAAAGTGTATTTTTGAGAGCAAAGGCTCTAAATTATAAGATCTTGGTTTCTCACCACTGTGCTCCTTATTATCTGGACAACAAGTCCTTTATAAGTCCCAACAAGTTATTAGATCTTGGTTTCCTCATTCATAAAACAAGGAAGTTTATACCAGATTGCTAAAGTCCTTTCCAGGCCTAAATTCTATAATATCACCGATTAGGGAAAATGTTATTTCTAGGTATGTACACTATTATCCCTTCTCTGACTTGGCAAATAAAACCAATGTGGCTTTCAGCCCAGAAATTATATCGGCATTTGCTCTCCAAGAATGTTTTTCCCAAAATTAAAAAAATTGTATGGTGGCTGGTAAGCCTTATAACAGGTTTCCCAAAATCTGAATTTCTAAGGAGGAAGGAGTCTTTTAGTCCAAATATCTCATTTATATATTTAAAAACTGAGTCATTAGAGATTGCAGGTTCCTTGAGTTCAAAGACTGTTTTTTGCCTCGGTTTTTGTTATTCTAGTGCCTAACACAACAACTGGCACATAGTAGATGATTAATGTTGATTGATTGATTGACTAAATCCACATAGGGAAAATGTCTTTCTTTGGTTTGCTCAATGAGTTGACATGTTGGCTCTGGAGTAAAAGGACCTGGGATAAGATTCTACATTTAGTTTTTCCAATATGTGTGACCATCAGCAAATTATTTAACCTTTCTAGGCCTTAACTCCCTCATCTTTAGATTAAGGGAGTTGGAGTTCTAATAAGTGGCCTCTCAAGTTCCTTCCAATCTATATCTATGATTTCTTGAGTTAATAATAGAACCAGAATTTAATCTTGCTCTGATCCCCTGTCCAGGATTTTTCCCTCACTACACCATGTTTTGCAAGAAGCCATTTGCCTCTAGCTACAGAATGTCAATATCAGATGACAAATAGAAGGCTAAGAACATCTATTCCTGAGCCCAGGGCAAAGGAGTTTGCTGCAGGGGTGGAGATGAGGGCAGGTAGGGCTTAATGACTGCAATAAATCATCTTCCCTTAAAGAAAAAGATAGGGAGGAAAAAAGAATCACCACAACTTGATTGTCCAAGCCCAACTTACTCTCAGATTCCTTCTCCCTCATCCATTTTAAAAGCAGCACAATTTAGAGGGATTTATAACAGCTATAAATTGCTGTCTTTGAATTACAGCTTGGCCTGTTGGTTTACAAGAAGTGAGGGGAAAATATTTCCTTATCCAAACTGTCAGCTTTTCTTAAGTTTTCTCTTTAAACACACACACACACACACACAGAGAGAGAGAGAGAGAGAGAGAGAGAGAGAGAGAGAGAGAGAGAGAGAGAGAGAGAGAAATTATATTCATGAATGTTCATTTTTTCTTTACTTCCTTGTAAATTGTTCTTTGGTTCTTTGTAAACATCTTTTCTAACTATTTTTTCCCCTTTCATCTCCCCATCACTCCCAAGCAAGCTATAGTTAAGAAAGATATATTTATACATAGGTAGTTATATACATACATACCAACACTCACACACACACACCCATATACACATGTCTTTCCTATCCCTGCTGACTCTTTGCTTAAATTCTGCTCCATAACTTGTCTTATTATTATTTAACCTCCTCCCAACCACTTGGTATCCCTTCTTTATCTTCTTCCCTAAGTCTTTGTTTCTCCTTCCACCCATCTCTCATTATTTCTTAATAGATTTTGGAAAGCGCTAAACCTTTCATGGTAATATGCAGTATTGCCTATTGAACCCATTCCCTATATGAGTAGGTTTTCAGAATGATGAACCTTCCTCCCACCTCTAATACTTTTGTGTTGATTCTTCCTCTGCACCTCATTTGTGTAACATGCTTATTATTTTTACTTTAATACTGCCAGTCTTTCTTTTGAGCTATCCTGTTTTGATGTGAATCTTAAACATATAATATATATTTCCTATGTAAAAAAAAACAAAGAAACAATTTTTCATGTTTAAAGTTTGTCCATGTTGACTTCCTTATAATTTGTCTTTTATATTTGCTCTTACATATTAAATTTTCTGTTAAGTTCAGTTTTGGTTGATAGAGAGTCCTGAAAATCTGCAAACGCATTCATTAAATGTCCATTTTATCTCATTCAAAATTATAGATAATTTTGTTGAATTTGATATTTTTGGCCACAAGTCTAATTTTTTTGATATATATCTTTATATATATATAAATATGACTCCAGGACCTAATGTCCTTTACTGTAGCTGCTGCTAAGTCTTGTACAATTCTAATTATAGCTCCAGTGTAATTGAATTTTTTTTTCTTGTTTCTTGTAAACTTTTCTCTTTGATCTAGGGGTTTCAAAATTTGGCATTAATATTCCTGTGTATTTTCCACAAAGGATCTCATTGAGGTAGTGATCAGTAGATTTTCTTTTCTATTTCTACTTTCCCCTCATATTCTATCACTCCAGGACAATTTTCTTGGATTATTTCCTGCATTATTTTGTCAAGATTCTCTTTTTGGTCACAACTTCTGGAATCCAAATATTCTTATATTTTCTCTTCTAGATCTGTTCTCCAGATATGTCATTTTTCTTATAAGATGTTTCACATTGTGTTCTATTTTCTCATTCTTTATCATCTGTTTTGTTATTTCTTGGTTTCTCATAGCTTCACTGGCTTCCCCTTGCTCTAGTTCTAATTTTCAAAGAATTATTTTCATCTGAGAGATTCTGAGGACCTCATATATTGGGAAACTCTGAGAAAGGATGCTTACAGCATGATGTTAACTGATGTCATTGATGGGATGATAATTTTCTAGTTCACATAAACTTAGTACTTAGTATGGGATGTAATAGTTCTACAGTTGGCACATTCTCAGTAAGTTGTTGTGATGCAATTGTATTAAGGTATATAAGGGCTGGGAGGACTTGAAATAAGCAGATTCAAGAGAGATTTAAGTGAGAATGTGCTCAAGCTTGATCTCGACTCCAGACTCTAGAGAGATCCTCGAGAAAGCTAGCCTGGACATTACATGTACCTCCTTTTCTAATTGGTTAACTTCTTTTTCATAATCTTCTTGGGTTGTTTTTTTTTTTTTTTTGGATTGTTTTCATTTTTTTTTCTATTTTCTCATTATCTCTCATTTGATTTTCTTTTTTTTTTTTTTGTGATGATTGTGTTAGCCCCCTGGATGTTTTAGAATCAGCTGGAGTCAGGATCAGGAAAAGTCCTTTTTATTCTTTTTGGATGTGAGAGAAATGGCGACACGAAATGAGAGAGATGGCAACACAAGTCCTGCCAGGAGTTTCTCTGGCTTTTTTACTCCACCTTTTTATCCCTCCTCTTCATCTCTCTATACACCAACAGATAAAGCCGGCACAGAATGGTGGGGTGGACCATTTTTCTTTTTTTTTTTTTTTTTAGATTGGACCATTTTTCAAGGAAATGCTAATAGAGTATTGTCCAATTAGTAATTAGCCTTAAGTGCCTGCTTGTCCAAGCCTCAGTGCATCTGCTCAGTTTCAACCCATTATAAATCCCGCTTTCTTTTATTTTAGAAGACAGGTGGTCACACCATCCCTGACCTCTCAAGGAAGTGAGAGCCCCCAAGGGGAGGTGATCACACAGGAAAGGAGATGAAAACACTGAAAAGGAGGTGATTATGTCCCCCCCTGACTTCTCAGGAAGGGAGATGAGAAGTACCAAAGGGAAATGAGGATTGCTATCAGCCTTCTAGGCTGAAGGGACTTATTAGAAACAGGTATGCACAAACTGATCAGCATGGGAGGTATTACACAAGCACATAGCAATAAAGCTCAGGTTAGTAGTGATGACTCTCCCCACAGTCAGTGCAGGCTCAATGTGGTGTAACAAACATGAAGTGTACATGGAAATAGTGGTATAACAAACAATATAAATCAACATGGTGGTGTAAAAGATTTCCAGAAGTCCTAGAAGGGAGGTATGTAAACAACAGTCACACATACGCCTTCTTCAGCAGCCAAGAGATAGTCCAAAAAGAATCTATTGTCCATTGCTTCACATGTCATGGAATCCAATGATCCCCCCAAGTTTTTAAAGTCTTGCAACAATCTTTTTATGCATTAGGGAATCCAATGATTTCAGCAGATTTTGAAGTTCTGCAACAGTTTTATCATTTCTCAGAAAATCCAATGATTCCTGAGGGTTGTCAAGTCCTACAATTCTTGATGTCCATGATTCAAATATCATAACTGCCATGCTCTTTCAGTGGTGGGCACAGTAAGCAATGGAATGACCCGATGTTTCTTAAGTCTGCCCTTCCAGTGGGTCATAAAACTTGCCTACCAGAGCCAGTGCATCTTTGTCAAAAATCAAGAAGTTAATAGTATAAAGGGCTAGATTTAGAAGTTCTCTAGGGTTGCCTGTGGCTCCCCCTTTCTTTTCTTTTTGGAGGAGAGTCTTAATGTCTCCATTTCTCCTCTCTACTATTGCCTGTCCTTGAGGATAAAAACGTATGCCAGTGGTGTGCAAAATCGTATACTGTGCACAAATGTGTGCAAAATGTTTAGAAGTACATGCAGGTCCATTATCTGTTTTTATTGCTTATGGCACACCCATAATTGCAAATGCTTGGATAAGGAATTCAGTGACCACTCGGGCTGTCTCTTTTGCTGCTGGAATTGCAAAAGTGAATCCTGAAAAGGTGTCTATCACAACATGGATAAAAGACAAGTGAACAAAAGATTTATAATGGGTGACATCCATTTGCCAAATTTCATTGGGTCTCAAACCACGAGGGTTCTTCCCTGGAGGCAGTGTAGGAGTGTAGAAAGGAAGGCAAACCATATAGGCTTTTACTATGCTCCTAGATTCCTCTCTTGCTATTCCAAATTGTAAATGTAAAGTTTGAGCAGCCTGATAATATTTAGAATGAGATTCCTGGGCTTCTTGGAATAAAGGAGTATTAACCAACATAGTTAGAAGGCTATCTGCCTTTGAATTACCATCAAAAATAGGACCTGGAAGTCCACTATGAGAGTGGACATGCAAGATATAAATCTTACCTGGATGCTTTCTCACTTGCTCTTGAAGTTCCTTAAAGAGCTGATATATATTAGAGGCTACAAATTTTATTTGGGCTGTGTCAATTCTTTGTGCCACACCTACTGAATAGGCCAAATCAGATATTATATTTATATCTCCTGGATAATAAGTAAGAGCTATAATGATTGCATACAATTCATTCTGCTGAGTGGAAAAGGAGTTCTGACTATTCTCTTTATAGTTAAGTCATGAGAATATACAGTGAAAATATTATGTTTGGATGCATCTGTAAAGACAGTTGGTACTTTAAGAGGAACTTTAGAAACCTTCTCTTCAAGAATCCATGGCCAATTATGTAATAGTCTGGTTATCTTTAATGGAGAACCGTGTGTAAAATTTGGAGCCATGGCTAATACAATTTGCCACTCTGGGATGGTTTCACTGCACACATTAATTTGTGTATTAGTATAAAAGGTGTATATCTTGTCAGGTCTTGTCCCAGATAATTGTACTGCTCACTTAATGGCCTTTAATAAAATTTTAGCCACAAGCACTGGGTAAGGAGTAAGGCTTTGTTCTGGTTGTGCGGGGAAGTTCACCCACTCTATCACACTGTCTCCTTGATGAAGGACTGCTGTGGGTGCCTTTTGTGTAGCAAAAACTGATATTTCCAAGGATTTTTGAATGACTCTTTCAGCCACATTGGATAAAGCCAGTTCAATTTCTCTCAAAGCCTCTTGGGCTTCTTTTGTAAGCTGCATGGTGAGTTTAAAGCAGTATCTCCCCTTAAAATGTTATATGATGGTTGCAATTGATAGGTAGTCAAGCCTAACACTGGTCGCATCCATTGGATATCTCCTAACAATTTCTGAAAGTCATTTAAGGTGTTTAGCTTCTCTGTTCTTAAGGACAGTTTTTGTACTGTAAGCACCTTAGGTTATACTTCATATCCTAAATATTGAAAAGGAGCATGTCTTTGAATTTTTTCTGGAGCTATGTGCAATTTGTAGTTCCTTAGTGTTTCTATGGTCTTTTGTAGACATGTTTCTGACATTTGTTCCTCAGGTACACATCCTAATGTTAGGTGATTTTAGATATACATGGCAAAAGGAGCTGTACAGCAGGAAATAACCTGAGGAGGGGGAACAAGGTGTGCAAAGGAGGAAACCAGGAAGGCAGTAGTGAAATGTTGTTTACCCCAAGATTAATGATTTTGTTGTTGAGTAGCCTATACCGTGACAAGGTAAAGAACAAAGAAAGCTGGGTATGAAGTGATGTAATAAGATGGTATAAATGAAGGAATGTAACGCCTGGAAGACAGATGCCATTATAGAAAATGTAGAGTGCTTAATAAATGCTTGCTGTATAACATCTGGTGTCCCAGGTGCTCTGTGGGGAGAGAACACAGCTACAGAGAGCTGTGCCAGATATGTCTGAAGATCAGGAAAAAGGTAGGAGTCCAGTTGAGACCCTCTTGATGAGTAGAGGGACCCTTACACCAATATAACATCCATGTAATGTAATAACATTATTTTTGGAAATATTTTTCTTACTGGAGCAAGAGCAGCAACAACATACATCTGACACATAGTGGGGCTGTTTTTCATCCCCTGTGGCAAAACTGTCCATTCTTATCTTTTATAAGGCTCAGCTAAGTTAATGCTGGGCACTGAAAAGGCAAATCTTTTCATATCCTCCTTATCTAGAGGGATAGAATAGAAACAATCCTTAATGTCTATAACCCAAAGAGGCCATTGTCTAGGCAACTGAGTAGGAGATGGAAGTCCGGGCTGAAGAGTTCCCATAGTTTCCATCTGTTCACTTACCTCTCTTAAATCAGTCATCATCCTCCATTTTCCAGATTTCTTTTTTTACAACAAATGCTGGGGAATTCCAAGGACTTAGAGAAGGTTGTAAGTGTCCTTGGTCAAGTTGCGCCTGTACTATATCTAATAAGGCCTGAATTTTATCACTACCTAGCGGCCACTGTTCTATCCACACTGATATATCAGTTTTTCCATTGGATAGGAACAGATGAAAGTATTGTCAGGCCTTCAACAGCAGCCCTGCCTAAAAAAAGCAAAGTACTCATTTTTAACCCTAATTGTTGTAAAATGTCTCTACCCCACAGATTGATGGAATTTTTTCAACTATAAAAGGAGTAAAAAACTCCTGTTTCACCTTCAAAAGTCCATCTCAAAGGGGTAGCACTAATTTCAGCTAATATTGATCCTCCTATGCCAGACATGTAGGTGTCTGCCTTAATCTTTGGCCACTGACTGGGCCAGTTGGCACCTCTAATGACTGTATGATCTTCACCATTGTCTACCAATCCTTCTAATGGTATACCATTTATATAGATAGTGAGCATAGGTCAGTCAGCTATCACAGCTGCTGCCCAGTATATTCCTGGATTTTGTTGCTTGGAGTCAAAATCTGTGCGACTATCACCAGATTGCTTATTAGGAGTCTGTATAAGTAAACCTGATGCTACTATTTCTCCTGGGTGATAAGTCACACATTGTCTACCTGTATTAATGACTGGGATATTATCTACACATTCCCCAGTTTCCCACATCAGTGTATGGATGGACACTGTTTTGCACATACTCTCAGGAAGTGAAATGGTCAAGCCTACCGTGCCTGGAGGCAAGGGATCCATAGGCTGAAGAGGAACAGATTTCACTTCTCCAAGAGATATCTCAGTTGTCCCAGTTGCATACAACAATATTCTCCCCAACTGTAATCCCTTTCTCCCATCAGATGGCTTCCTGGCTGATTGGTCATGTCTTGGTACTGGACTTCTAGGCAGTTTCTGGGTGCACCATCAGCTACCATCATGCCCCAAGTGTTTTTTGCCTTGGGCCCCTCATTCCATTTCCCTGAATCAGTCTACATTCTGAGGCCCAACAGAAGCCTATGTTGCATTATGGACATGAGGTATTGGGTCTTGTTCTCCCACCCTTTTTTCTCACTCTGTCTCTATGACAACATTGAGCTTTCAGATGCCCTACTTTATCACATTGAAAGCATTGACAAGTATCCCTGGAAGTCCCTTGCCAGAAGGGACCCTGTATTCCCATGTTGAGATCTTGGGAAGTCTGCATCATAGCCTAGCTATAAAAGGCATTTGTGCCCACTGTGGCACAGCATCTTATGATCTTCCCTAAAAGAGCATCCTTGCAGAGTCCTAGTATAATTCTTTTACAAACCTTTTTTTTACAAACCAAAAGCAAGTTGCCTTACCAAAATGTCTGTTACTGTATTTTCACCATTACTTTGTATGATAGCTGTCTGCAAATGTCCCACAAAATCATCAAAGGGTCCATTTGGCCCTTGTGTTATTTTTGTGAAGGCTTCACCCTTGTCATTTTTATTGTGAAGAGAAGCCCATGCTTTGATAGCAGCAGCAATTTGCTCATATGCTGCTATGGAGTAATTAATGTGTACTGAGATGTCTGAATAAGAACCTACACCTGTTAGTAGGTCACAGGTGATTGGAGTATGAACTCCACTTTGACTATTTTGTTGGGCTTGTATCCTATAGAGCTCACTATATTCAGAAAGCCACAACAAGTTATGTCCAGGTTCTAAGCATACCCTTGCTATAGATTTCCAGTCATTAGGGGTTATGATTTCAAAAGCCAAAAATCTGTAATAACATCTTAACATAAGCTGATGTAGCCCCATAAAGAGTGTAAGCCTTTTTCAGGTCTTTGAGGATTTCTATATCAAAAGAAGAGTATCTTCTACTTTGTTGACCTGAAGAGTTAAACTGTTGAATCACCAGATACATACTCAGGTTCAGATCACCTATATCCTTCCCTTCCTCAGTGGCCT
Organism: Antechinus flavipes; assembly: GCF_016432865.1. Taxonomy (NCBI): domain Eukaryota; kingdom Metazoa; phylum Chordata; class Mammalia; order Dasyuromorphia; family Dasyuridae; genus Antechinus; species Antechinus flavipes. The sequence goes on from NC_067398.1 coordinate 627,018,847, forward strand.
TAAGTACTGCCTTTTGCAATTTATTCATAGGAGGGGATGGTTGCTGGGGGGAGGGGAGGGGAGAAGGGGAGATGCTGGTGGCATCACTGCCCCTCCCACTACTCCTCCTCCCTCCATCCTGGAAGGTGGAGTTGATGGGGTTGTGTCAATTATCTGCTCCGTATTTGGGGTTGAAGCTGCCTGGTGAGGTAGAAAGTCACCACATTCTTGAAGTTCGTTTAAATCTCCATGCCCTGTGGGAATATGGTCATTAAACTGTTCTTTGTCTTTGTTCTCTTTTTCTTCACACTTCCTTATTTGGCTGTTCTGAAATTTTTTTTTTCTATTACTTGCAGGATTTTTTAAGGCCAATTGTATTATGGGGTGTGTGTGTGTGTGTGTGTGTGTGTGTGTGTGTGTGTGTGTAATTTTTTTTGGAAATTGACTCGGAACCATTATCATTATAATATTCACATAATTGATTTCCTACAAATTTCCAAATATGTAAACCTATCTCTTCTTCATTGAAGAACCAAGGGAATGTACATTCTAATATATCCAGGAATTCATCAATATGCTCCCAAGTCATAAATAAATCCTGTCTCTTTATCAGTCTGAGTATGCTTCCTGCAGATCTCCTTTGGGGTGGGGTTGGGGGTGGAGCTAGGGCTGGGGTTGGGGGAGAAACGTTTCTCAATATCTGCCCCATTTCAGCTAGAAAAGGTTACTAGTTTAGTCCTTACAAAGTAATTTCCCTGTTTGTCTATTAAAATACTCAATTTCCTGGTCACCAGAGACTTCTTCAGTGAAGTCCTGGTCACATGCTCAGGCGCCAAATGTGAAGACCATGTTAGCACCCTGGATATTTTAGAATCAGCTAGAGTCAGGATCAGCAAAGTCCTTTTTATTCTTTTTGGACGTGAGAAGAATGGCAACATAAAGTGAGAGAGATGGCGACATGAATCCGGCCAGAAGTCGCTTTGGTATTCTTACTGCACCCTTTTAGCCCTCCTCTCCTCTATCTATACGCCAATAGATAGAGCCCGCACAAGTGGGGCAGGCCATTTTCCAAGCAAATGCTAATAGAGTATTGTCCAATTGGTAATTAGTCTTAAGTGCCTGCTTGTCCAAACCTCAGTGCATCTGCTCAGTTTCAGCTCATTAAATTTTTTGAGTTCCATATATTCTCTCTGAGCAACGAGCTATTTCACATTGCTCTTTGGGGTAGAAGCTCTTTTTACTAAAGTATACTCCTCTGAAGATGAGTTCTGGTCTTCCTTGTTCCCATAGTATGCTTCAATGGTGGGGTTCTTTTTTATTTGTTGGTTCATTTTTTAAAATAAGAAATATTAGTGTAAGCACCTCTGATTCTGGTGTAGGCACATGTTGCCTCAAGATTCCCTTCAGCTCTTCCCTCTGACAAGGAACCCCAAGCCAAGAGCTCCTGCAAATGTTCAATGTCAGCAGCATCCCTGCCCACTGCCTCAACACTCACCAGGTGCTGGTTCCTTAAAACCCAGAGCTTTGTCTCAGAAGCATAGCTGAACCTGGAATTACCAATCAGCTGAGATTCACTTTGTCTTCCTGGACTCAAACCCACTTGACAAACTGAACCTGAAAGTGCACAAATTTGTTCTATTTGTGGGGTAAATCTGGAGACTTGAAATTTACCAACCTATGCCACCCATCTTCCCAGAATCTTCCCCCAAAATTATCATTATATTATGATATACGTAGAGAATCCTAGAGAATCAACTAAAAAACTACTGTAAACAATTAACAACTTTAGCAAAGTTGCAGAATACAAAATAAATCTACATAAATTATTGACATTTCTATATGTTATCAACAAAGTCCAGCAGCAAGAGATACAAAGAGAAATTCCATTTAAAATAACTGTGGATAGTATAAAATATTGACAAGACAAAAACAGGAACTATATCAACACAATTACAAAACACTTTACAAATGAATAGTGTTAGATCCAAACAATTGGGAAAACATCTCATGGATAGTCTCAGGTAAAATAATAAAAATGACAATTCTACCTAAATTTATCTACATATTCAGTGTCATACCAAATAAACTGTCAAGAAATTATTTTATAGAGCTAGAGAAAATAACAGCAATATCCATCTGGAAGAATAAAAGTGCAAGAATTTCTAGGGAATTAATGGACAAAAATGCAACTGAAGATGGCCTAGCTGTACCAGATCTAAAATTATATTTTAAAGCTGTCGTCATCAAAATGATTTGGTACTAGCTAAGACATAAAGAACTTGATCAATAGAATAAGACACAATAGTCAATGACTATAGTAATCTAGTATTTGAAAAATTTAGATTCCAGCTTCTGTGACAAGAACTCCTTATTTGACAAAAATTTCTGGGAAAATTGGAAAATAGTATGGTAAAAATGAGGCACTGACCAACAACTTACAATCTATATCAAGATAAGATTGAATGGGCTCATGATTTAGACATAAAGAGTGGCAATATAAGAAAATTAGGAAAACAAGGGATAGTCTACTTCTCGGATCTGTGGAGAAGGAAGGAATTTATGACCATAAAAGAACTAGAGAACTTTATGAAATGTGAAATGGATGGTTTTGATTATATTGAATTAAAAAGGTTTTGCATAAACAAAATCAATAGAGCCAAGATTGGAAGGGAAGTAGAAAACTGGTTTAAAAAAAAAGTTTTACATCCATGGATTCTGATAAAGACCTCATTCCCAAAACATATAGAGAATTGATTCAGATTTATAAGAATACAAGCCATTCTCCATACATTTTGATGTAGTCAAAAGATATGAACAATTTTCAGATGAAGAAATTATAACTTTTCAGTCATATTAAAAAAATGTTCTAAATCATTATTGATTAGAGAAATGCAAATTAAAATAGCTACTTCATGGGTTGAATATGTCTGAGTTCATGATTTAATTATCCACTAACCAGCAGGAGAACAGATTTGTCTTAACATTGTGCTTTTCCAAAAAGAAAATAATAGCTAACCTAATATCTGGAGAACTAAAGAAAACCATTTTCCAGATAGCTAATAGATCTAGACTTTAGGATATTAATCCTGAAACCTGAGGGGATATCAAACTCAACCTCACCCCTTTCAACTTTTTTTTTTCTGAAACAATTGGGATTAAGTAATTTGTCCAGTGTCACACAGCTAGGAAATGTTAAGTGTCTGAGAGTAGATTTGAACTCAAGTCCTCCTGACTTCAGGGCTGATGCTCAACCAACTGCGCCACCTAGCTGCCCCATTTACAACTTTTTTAAAAGATTTATTGATGTGCTTTAGTTTTACATTACATAAAATTATCCATTACTCCCATATAAGAAGTCTTATATATTAAAAAAGGCTAAGTAAAATTAATAATAATCTCAACTGAAAGTGTATGCAGCATTCTGTATCTGTAGCATTCACCCTCATTTCTCTTTTTTTTTAATTAGCAGAAATGTATATTTTCCCCTTCAACCCATTGGGGAAAAAACAAACATTAAAGTTATGTAAAGTGATTTATCAACAGTCACACATCTAGTAAATGTAGGAGATAGAATTTGAATTAAAGTCTTTGTGAGGCAAGTCCAGAGTGCTATCAAAATACCATGTAGTTGTCTCTAATTAGTTGCTCAGGTGGTGGAGATCCAAGATAAATTAACAATATCTACTAACTAATTCAACAAAGCGGTTTTTTTCTTTTCAGATGCAGTATTTTGGATGGAATTTGCTGTTTGAATGTTTTGTTTTCTGCATTTGTAAAATCTTTGCTTCTAAATCTTTTACATGTTAAATGTTTTCTGTGATGGGAGAAATTATTACCTATCCCATAACTGACATGTGTAGGATTGACTGAATATCTTTTCTAGATATTAACCATATTTAATTTTTTGTTTTAAAGTTTTCCTATAGACTTGCTCCAGTTTGTAATCAGAGAGAAGACCCTGATGGTCTTTGGTTGTTCTTTCTCTCCCCCATTGAATTAAGACTGTGTAAAAGGCCTATGGGGTAATATAAAGTGATCACTAAAACTAGAAAGTCCATTTCCCAATATGAGAAGTTGCTCATCTGTGCTCAAGGAAGAAAAGAGAAAGGCAGAGAAAAAGGAAGCCAAGGATTCAAGGTACAGACTCAGATATAGCTTGGTGAGCATATGTCACTACTGTCATATGTTTATGTGGCAATCTGCCATTTTACTGAAGAAAATGCAGATCAAAGTGGGACAAGAAGGTCAGGAAAGCTCTGGAAAAATATATGTGGGACTGGTAAGTTCTTACACACCTCAGAATCATACCTCCAGAATCAGGTCTCTAGTGTCCTAGAAAGCTCCCTTTTGTTTGAATCTTCTTCTGTAAGCTCCTGACCTATAAGGAAGCTTTTTTAAAGAAAAGAAACTCAATTTTACCTAATTAAAGTACAATAACTAGCAATGGTATAATTCTTTAATGTTTTCAAAGTTTCCAAATCTCATTTAATCTTTACAGTTGTTTGAGGTAGAAGCCATTACTGTTCTCTTATTAGAGAGAAGGAAACTGATATGGGTCCACATAGCCAGTAAGATTCTCAGGGAGTATTATAACTCAGATCTTCCTGATTCTATATTCAGCAATCAACCATATGACCTACCTATTTCCATAGTTTCCAATCTGACTGAGCATTAAACTTCATTTGAAGCTTCTTCCTAGGGGCATGATCCAATGCTAAGTCAGGTTAACAGTCCCCAACCAGGGCTCTCTCAGCCTTTAAGCCAAGGTAAGGTCACTTAGGAGTCCTGGAAAAGTTTTAATCACAAAAATCCCAGCATCACCTAATTAAGGTTTAAACTCATTCTAGACAACAGCCTTCCCCCTGCCAACCAATCTTCCAGGTGCAAGAAGAAATGACTTGAGAGGATGCTAGAATTGGGAAGGTGGTGTGACTTGTGAAATCACCTCAGCAAGAACTAATGGTCTGTAATATACAAAAGCACCTGCCTTTGTGTACCCAGGGCCGACATATCACAGTGTGTGCCCACAATCAGACTGGGCTCTTTGTTATGTGCAGAGCTGATTCAAAGGAGAGCATGCCAGAAACAGCTGCCAAGTGCAAATGGTTTCCAGGACAATCTCCTTTCCTCAGCATCTCTCAGCCTCACTAAAACATCAACCACCCCCAAAATAAAACTTTCCTAGGTTTCTTAAACATGTTGTTTCTTCATATTTGGTTTAAACCACCTATTAAGTGCCAGAAACATTGCAAGCCCCTGAGGATTTAAAGGCGAAAATTAGATAATACCTGCCCTCAAGAACTGTACTTTTATTCTTAGATTTCCAATAAAGCACAGAATAGTGAGGGGTAAACTGGAATAGAATTTGGGAGACCAGAGCTTACATCTTATCTCCACCATTAACCTGCTGAATTCTCCTGACGCTTAGCTTCCACTGCATAATTTTGGTTGTCCCCCTTGCATAAAATAGTCATCCTCTTCATCTATTCTTGGCTTCCCTGATTTTCTTCAAGTTCTAGCTAAAATCCCACCTTATGCAAGATATCTTTCCTGATTCATCTTAATACTAATGACTTCCTGCTGAGATGACCTCCAATGTACCTTGTATATATCTGATTTTACATAGTTATTTATATGTTGTCTTCCCTTTTAGCTTCTCTAAGGCAGGGGTTATTTTTGTCTTTATTTGTAATTACTTAGGACAGTGCCTACCTATATACCTACCTGGTATATAGATGTTGCTGTTCAGAAATGTCTGACTCATGACGTATTTGGACTTTTCTTGGAAATTGTACTTAAGTGCTTTGTCATTTCCTTCTGCAGTTTATTTTACAGATTAGAAAACTGAGGCAAACAGGTTTAAGTGACTTATCCAGTGTCACACAGCTAGTATATATCTAAGGCCAGATTTAAATTCAGGAAGATGAACCTTCCTGACTCAAGACCCAGTGTTCTATCCACTACTGCTTAATAAATGTTTGTTACCCTGATTTGATGAAAGGGAGCCAGAAGTAGATGCTTTCTAACATCTAGAACTTTATATCAACGTTTCACCTAAGTTCATGTCTGGGTGTCAATAGTTTTTATACATTCACCAAATACTGCTGAGTATCTCATACTTGAAGTCAAGTCCACACAAAACTATATGCTCAATCTGGATTGTGTTTCTGTGTTGTATGTATAGTCATTGTAAAAGGAAATACACTCAGTGGTTGACTCACAAATGAACTTTCTAATATCTCTGAATGGAATTTGAATTTAATCAGTAAATTATAACCAATTTAATCAGTAAATTATTTATCAGGCCACAAGCACTGGTTGAACACTTATTACCTCTAGGACAATATACTAAGCACTAGAGATACAAAAAAAAAAAATGTAAAAAGTTCACAGTCTAATGAGGGTGACAACAAACAAATAATTGTGTACATATAAGCCAGGGAGAACATAAATGGAAGATTGTCTCAGAAGCAAGGCTTTAGCTGTAGAAAAAAACAAGGAAAGGCCTCTCGTAGATTGTGCCATTGAAACTGAGTCTTGAAGCCAGGTGAGAAAGGTTAGGAATCAAACTATCACTGGTATGGGGAAAGTGACAAGGAATACAATAAAGAATTTAGTGTCATATACAAGGAATAGTAAGCAGGTCAGTGACTCTGTACCATAGAGTAGTCAGAAGATAGTAAAATAGAAGAAGATATGAAAGATAGAAGGGGTCAGATTGTGAAGACCTTTAAAAAGTAAAATGGGAGGAGAGGCAGAGGCAAGATGAAAGAGAGAAGCAGGAATTGCCTGAGTTCTCCCCAATTTCTCCAGGAAACAATGCTAAATTGAGTTTCTAAATAGATTCCTGAGTGGCAGAACCCAAAAAAATTTGGAGTGAAATAATTTTCTAGCTTAAGATATCTTGGAAGGACTTTAGGAAAGGTCTGTCTCATTTGGCAAAAGGGGAATATGATCCCAAGCAGGCATAGTTTAGGGAATGTAGAGGGAAGCTCTTAGCCAAAGTGCAGACCAACAGTGGCAGCCCCTCCAATCTCACTCAATGGGCCAGTGAGCAGGCCAGGTGTGAGACCTCCAACCCAAGTATAGAAAGCAAACTGCAAGCCCTAATCTCCTGCATAGTAGAGAGGAGTAGGCCAGGTCAACCCAGTACAATGGAAAAGCTAGCAGCACCTCCAGCCATAGTGCAGAAAAGACAGTGATTGACTCCTGTCTCCCTGCAAAAGGACCTTAGGACAATCTCCTCTGTGCTCTAGGAGCAGAGCTTAGATTTTTAAAATGAGGGGAAAAATGAAAAAAGCCCTGAACATAGAAAGCTATTATGATGACAAGTAAGATCAGAACTTAAATGCAGAAAAGGATATCAATGGCAAAAAAAAAAAAAAGCCTATATGTGAAACTTCAAAAGAAATTATGAATTGGTTTCAAGCTCAAAAGGTTCTCTTGGAAGAGCTCAAAAAGGATTTTAAAAATCAACTAAGAGACATAGAAGAAGAGGGGGTGGAGCCAAGATCAGAGAGAGCAGACACAATTTTCTGTAACCACTTTACCTTCTCTCAAAATAACAGCAGATAAAGCCTCTAAATCAGTTTTGGAGTCAGAGTCCACAAATAAAAAAACAAATACAAATACAACACTTCCCAGAAGAAGATACCTTGGAAGAACTTCAAAATAGGTCTGTTTCAAACAGGCAGGGGGTCAGTCTGCTGAGCCCAGACCACAGCACAAGGAGACCAGGGCAAGGAGCTGGGGTGAAGAATCTGAGTGTTGCAGATTCCATACATCTGGGAATCTTCTGTGAGCTTCTTAGGCTACTCTGTCCTGGCTGCAAGCATGTGGTTTGACAGATTTGCTACAAACAGCAAATTGTAAAACTCTGAGCCACAGAAGAATGCCAGACCTAGCCATGTAATGTTACCCAGCACTGGAAATCAATCAGCAGAACTGCCCTAGGACAAATTAAAGCATCTACTGCTCCTTTGCCTTGAACAGATCTCAAGCCTTAACATTGAATAAACAAACAAACAAACAAACAAACAAACAAACAAAAACTTTTACCATAGTTTTTAGAGAGAGAGAGAATAGACCTCAAATCCTGAGATTCCTAAAGGAAAAACAACTCCACATGAAGTCCCAAAAATAGATATGAGCTAGTCCTCATTTCACAAGGCTTTCCTGGAAGATTGAATAAAGGATCTTAAAAGAGAGTTAGGAGAGAAATGGGGAAATTAAATGAGATCATTTCAAAAAGGAATGAAAAAAGCATATAATGTCCTACAAAAGAGATATGAGAAGTAGAAGAAAAATTGGTAAAAAGAAATGACATATATGTAGGAGAATTATGAAAAAAAAAAAGTAGCAGCTTGAGGGAGAAAGCCAATAGCTTGGAAAAGGAAGCACAAAAATGACCTGAAGAAAACAACTTCTTAAAATTAGATTTGGTGAAATGGAAATATGTGTGTGTGTGTGTGTGTGTGTGTGTGTGTGTGTGTGTGTGTGTGTGTAAAGAAAACAATTCCTTAAAAACTGAATTAGGGAATGTTTGAGTTGAGAAGTTACTCCTGGGGGACAGAGCCAAGATAGCAGAGAAGGCATGTGTGACTTTCTAAGCTCCTCTCATTCCCCTCATAACCAACTATTTAATTCAGCCTCAAAAATAGCTCTTCACTGCTTAAATTCGTGAAGATTAGAAGCACTACAACTTACCAGCAGAAGAATCTGGAAGATTGCCAGGAAAAGTTTGTCCTGAGGGGCCAGGAACAGACTAGCACAGGCAGCTAGAGACTAGCGTCCTGAGCAGACCAGAGGCAGGGATGATCTCTGTGGCTAGAGAAGTTATAGAAACAACTTTGCTATAGGCTAACTGCTCTGCCTTGACTACAAAGCAGTAAACCGGCAGAGAAATTAAAGCCTAAAACAGAGGGTACTCTAAAAAAACACCAGAACCTAAGGAGATCTGGCTGTAAACACTCAAACCCAGAAGTGACTCAGGCAGACATTAATGCAGCCCTGCAGCCACATCCTGCAATTCAGGCTTTTGCCCTCCCACAGTGGGAGTTCTTTGCAGGGTACTTTCCTAGCTCGCCCTGCAGGCCTGAGTTACTCCCGGGTGGGGAACTCTTTCCCAGAGCACTCTAGTACCTCACTGCTTTTTGTAGCCGGCTAGCAGGATAGCTACCCGTCCATACACTTTTCACTGCTCTGCAGAGAAAGCTGGTAACCTCCTGGCCCTGAAGGCAGATGCTACAGGCTTTAACAAAATGAGTAAAAAAATCAAAAGGACAATTGATAGTTTCTATACAGAAAGAGATCAGCTTTTCAACCCTGAAGAGACTAATAGCAGACAGTCTCCAGACAATTGTTGGTCCCCAATACAAAAGGCTCTCCTAGAGCCTTAAAAACCTTAAGAGAGAACTAGAAGAAAAATGGGGAAAGGAAAGAGAAGCTATGCAAGAGAGTACAGAAAAGGCATATAACTCACTAAAAGAAAAAATTGATAAAGTGGAAAAAGAAAATAACTTCCTGAAATGTGAATTGGAAAAGGTAAAAAAACTCCCAAGAAGTGCAGGGAAACAGAATTTGTGAATTGGAAAAAGAAAATAACTCACTAAAAAAAAAAAAAAAAAAAATAGTGAAATGGAAAAAAATTCCATAGAGCAAAACAACTCTTTTAAAAACTCAATTGGACATATACAAAAAGAAGTAAAAAAAGCTAATGAAGAAAATAACTCACTAAAAATCAGAACTGAACAAATAGAAATGACTGATTCATTGAGACATCAAGAATCAGTCAAGCAAAACCAAAAAAAAAAAAAAAAAAAAGGGTTGGAACAAAAATGTCAAATATTTACTTGGAAAAACAACAGACCTGGAAAATAGATCTAGGAGAGATAACCAGAGGATCATTGGACTACCCGAAAATTATGATGAAAAAAAAAGAGCCTAGATACTACTTTACAGGAAATAATCAAAGAGAACTGCCCAGAAGTAATAGAACCAGAAGGTAAAATAGGCATTGAAAGAATTCATTGAACACCTTCTGAAAAAGACCCTAAAATAAAGACTCCAAGGAACATTGTGGCCAAACTTGTGGCTAGAAGCTGGAAAATGAATGGATGCCCATCAATTGGAGAATGGTTGAGTAAATTGTGATATATGAACGTTATGGAATATTATTGTTCTGTAAGAAATGACCAGCAGGATGAATACAGAGAGGACTGGTGAGACTTACAAGAATTGATGCTAAGTGAAATGAGCAAAACTAGGAGATCATTATATACCTCAACAACGATACTGTATGAGGATATATTCTGATGGAAGTGGATTTCTTTGAAATTGATCAAGGATGGATAGAAGCAGCTATACCTAAAGAAAGAATACTGGGAAATGAATATAAACTGCTTGCATTTTGGTTTTTCTTCCCAGCTTATTTATACCTTCTGAATCTAATTCTCCCTGTGCAACAAGAGAACTGTTCGATTCTGCACACATATATTGTATCTAGGATATACTGTAACCTAATTAACATGTATAGGACTGCTTGCCATCTGGGGGAGGGGGTAGAGAGAGGGAGGGGAAAAATCGGAACAGAAGTGAATGCAAGGGATAATGTTGTAAAAAAATTACCCTGGCATGGGTTCTGTCAATAAAAAGTTATTTTTAAAAAAACTAAATTGGCAAAATGGGAAAAAAAATTCACTGATCTAAACAAATGCTTTCTAATTAGAATGGGCCAAAAGGAAAAGAAGTTTTAAAAAGCTAACCAAAGAAAATAATTCATTAAAAATCATATTTGGACAAATAGAAGTGAATAATTCAATGGGACATGAAAAATTAGTCAAACAAAATTAAAAATATATATATATAAAATATCTCATTGGAAAAACAAACAATCTTGAAAATAGATCCACAAGAGATCATTTAAGAATTATTGGACTACCTGAAAGCCATTATCAATAAAAGAGCCTGGACAACATCTTCCAAGAAATCATCAAGGAAAACTTCCTTGATATCCTATCAACAAAGAGTAAAATACAGAAAGTAAAATAGTCATTGAAAGAATCAACCAATCATCTCCTGAAAGGGACCACAAAGTGAAAATTCTAAAAAATATTGTAGCTAAATTCCAAAATTATTAGATCAAGGAGAAAATCCTGCAAAAAGTCAGAAAGAAACAATTCAAATATCAAGGAGTCACAATCAGGATTATATAGAACCTAGCAGCTTTCACATTAAAGGATTAGAGGGCTTGGAATATGATATTTCAGAAGGCAAAGGATCTTGAACTACAATCAAGAATCAAATCCAGCAAAACTGAGCATTATCTTTCAGGGTGAGAAATGGACATTTAATGAAATAGAAGATTTTTAACCATTTCTGCTGAAAAGACCAGAGGTAAACAGAACATTTGATCTTCAAATACAAGACTCAAAAAAGTGTGTTTGTGTGTGTGTGTGTGTGTGTGTGTGTGTGTCTGTGCCCTCGCGTGTGCACGCTCATCTGTGTAGTTCTTGAAAATTGTATCTTCGTTATACAGTTAGAAAGGGTATACATGGAGGATATGAATATGGATACAAGTTGATTTTGATGTGATGATATAAAAAATTAAGGGGTGAAAAAAGTATTGTACTGGGAATAGAGAATTGGGTGATTAAATGGGGTAAATTACATCATATAAAGAGGCACAAAAGACCTATTTTACATTAAAGGGAAAGTTATAGATTTGGTCCAAAGAGGGAATAACATGTGCACCTCATTGGGAGAAGTAGGAGAGGATAGATAAAGAAAGAAGGAAGGAAGGCTGATAGAAAGGAGGATAGAAGTAGAAGGTAAATGTAGTTTAAAAAAATATGGAGCTGATAGAAGAAGGGGAAGACTGAGTAATATTTGTTCAGAAGCAAAAACTAAAATGAAAATTTTCTACTTTATCTTATTTTTTTTATTTTTTTTATTTTGAAAAAAAATTCTTTACAACATTATTCCTTGCACTCACTTATGTTCTGACTTTTTCCCTCCCTCCTTCCACCTTCTCCCCCATATGGCAAGCAATCCTATACATGTTAAATAGGTCACAGTATATCCTAGATACAATATATATGTGCAGAACCAAACAGTTCTCTTGCTGCACAGGAAGAATTGGATTCAGAAGGTAAAAATAACCCGGGAAGAAAAACAAAAATGCAAACAGTTTACATTCATTTCCCAGTGTTCCTTCTTCGGGTGTAGCTGCTTCTGTCTATCATTGATCAATTGAAACTGAGTTAGATATTCTCTTTGTCGAAGAAATCCACTCCTGTCAGAATACATCCTCATACAGTATCATTGTTGAAGTATATAATGATCTCCTGGTTCTGCTCCTTTCATTTAGCATCAGTTCATGTAAGTCTCTCCAAACCTCTCTGTATTCATCTTGCTGATCATTTCTTACAGAACAATAATTTTCCATTACATTCTTATACCACAATTTACCCAACCATTCGACAATTGATGGGCATCCATTCATTTTCCAGCTTCTAGCCACTACAAACAGGGCTGCCACAAACATTTTTGGCCACAAACAGGTCCCTTTCCCTTCTTTAGTATCTCTTTGGGGTATAAGCCCAGTAGTAGCACTGCTAGATCAAAGGGTATGCACAGTTTGATAACTTTTTGAGCATAATTCCAGATTGCTCTCCAGAATGGTTAGATTCGTTCACTCCTCCACCAACAATGCATCAGTGTTGCAGTTTTCCCGCATCCCCTCCAACATTCATCATTATTTTTTCCTGTCATGTTAGCCAATCTGATAGGTGTTCTACTTTATCTTATGAGTAATGATACCAATTGAATTTATTGTGTTGGAGGGAAGAGTGGTATGACATAATCAGACTTGTGCTTCAAGAAATTCACTTTGGTAGGTAAGTGGAGGATGGCCTGGACACAATGCCCCGGGACAACAGGATTTCTTTAAATTCCAATTCTGTCATCAAAAGAGTTAGCTATCCCTTTCAGCTTCCTCTCATCTACAAATTCAAGAATCATGCTATTCATGGATGTGCTGGCAAATGTTTAATAACTAGCTTTTGAAGGAAAGGAGTGAAACCCTGTCTCTATATAATACAAATTTTAAGTTTAATCTGCATTATTAACATTGTCTCCATCATTTCCTTAACTCCAGGCCAAAAAAAAAAAAAAATGTGGGTAATTTGTAATGTTGCCTATTTCCAAAGCATAAATGGTCACATTGAAAATTTTACAATCAAGTCTCATGAGCCAGTACAAGCTAGATGCCTCTATGATGCGTCTGATGCCATTTATGTCTTCTCCTAAATAATTGATTAAAAAAACACAAAAAAAAAATAAAATAAAATAAAATTCTTGATGAAGCAATGCCATGAATATAATAGTACCTGTCCCCTTCTCTATAACATTTCAATAATAACTAATACTCATTCAATAATTCCATGAATTGATGAACAGAAGATTAGATGGATTTTAAAAGCATTTACTGAGCACTTACTATTTGCCAAGATACATGATAAGCCTTGAAGATTCAAATACAAAAACCAAGACAATCCCTGCTGTCAAGAATTGTATCTTTCTCTGGAAAATCTTTTTTTCAGGGCATCAGGATTCTTCCATTCTATCTACAATACCTATTCTTCCTTCATCAGATCTCAGCATTCATACTCAAATGGTTTCACTCTTCTCTCTCCTATATGTTCTAACAAACTACATGGTTTTCACTAAAGATCTGCAATGTTGCATCAGAATTTTCAGATTCAGGGTGTGAGGAAAGGTAGAGGTTCAGAGATTGTCAGCAATTCCATTTCAAATTGTCAGTTAAATCTTAGAATGATAAGAGATGAAAGGGACTTTAGAACTTCAAATATCAGAATATAGAACATAAACTGTTAGGGCTAGAAGAAATAAAAGATAATATATATAGATCACCAAGTTAATAATATTACAGCAACTTTTTAGTTCTGAAGTATAATTTTTAATAAGAAAAAAGGTATTTCCTTGAAAACAAGCTTCCCTTCAATTCCCCCAAAATTAATTTTTTTATAAAATCTGAGTGAAATCTATGCTCATGCTTTTAATAAGAGAATGCCAAAGAAATTGACAAGAAAAAGATAACACTGATAATGTTAGGGAAACCTCTTTCTTTGAGTGATAAGAAAAATTAAAATAACATTCTTTTTACAAGATAATTTTCTATAATTATTTTTCACATACTCATATTTTTTTATCTGAGAAAAGGTTTCATTTCTGAAGTACAAATTATATTTAGGAATAGTGGCTGCCAGATTTCCATAAATATGTAGGCAGCTCAGGCAGATAGAATGGAGAAGCTTTTAGGCTTCACCTTTTCACTGCCATCCTATGATCTATGGTTCATATGTTGGTTTTATGTGTCACAGTATTACATGTTGGGTCTATATGTCATTCCACCAAAAATGGGCACATTCTCGGGCTGGCCTGGGCACTACCATCAGCCACACATAATTGGATTGCTAAGCAACACTTAGCAACATAACTTGCATATGTCGTTATTTATATCACTTAATCTATATGCTCTTTCCCTCCAAACTCCAAGTTGCACAGATAAAGTAATAAAGCTCTGTCCTTTGTGGTCAGGGACAGAGAAGTCCCTTTCTCCATTTTGGCTTTGATTCTCTACATCTTTCTTGTTAGAACAAAGCATTTTAACAGACCAATGATATGGGTTGCATTTACACTTGCAATTCAGGTTATTTGGAAATGGCTATTTTCCTCCTTTGGGAATTTGTAGGATTACAAAGCATTTTCCTTATGACAACCCAATGATGTCAGTAGTACAAGTATTATTTTCCCCATTTTATGGTGAAGAAAAGTGAACCTCAAAGAAATGAAATTACTTACTCAGTAACCCAACTAGAAAGTATCAAAACTGAGAAATGATTATGGGTCTCCTGGCTCTAAGAGCTTTTTTCTGCTCTCCTAGCAGCTTTATTTGATTTTACAATAATCGTGAATACTTGAATGCAAACCACCAGGACAACATAATAGATTGCATTTTGAGAGGCATGATGGGAGAAATAAGAAAAATACCCACAGTGTTCTGCTCTGGTCACACCATTTTCAAAGTCTATATTCAGTTCTGGGTGAGTTGTCTTAAGTTAAACATTGAAGAATAAGGCAACAGGGATGGTTGAGAAAGGAAAAATCTTGTCTTATGAAGAATAAGTAAGGGAACTGGAGGTGTTTTTTTTATATTTTGTTTGTTTGTTTTTGTTTTGTGGAGGAAAAAAAGGACTTGGGTGGAATTTGCTTATTTGAAAAATTGGGAAAGTTGTCATGAAAAGGAAGCTAAATATATTTTGTTTGTCAAGAAGAGGTTAAACTTGGATCAGTGGGTGGAAGTTATTACATATTCAATTAAATTGAGAAGACATTCCTAATAACTATACCTATCTGAAAATAAAATGGGTTGCTTAGGGAACTGGAAACAATTAATTGTAGGAAGAATTACCTATCTAGTGGCAATATACAGGAATCAAAGTTAGGCCATTGGAGGAAAAGTTTAAAGATAAAAGTATTTTTTTTTATTCTCCTTCACTCACAATATGTAGGAAGACACACATTAAAGGCAGGATGTTTGAATGGAAAAAATAAGGAATTGGAAAAATATGGGACTGGAAGTCCAAATACCTGGATTTAATTTCCACTATAAGAAAAAGAAAAAAAAACTAGTTCAACAAAGCCATTTATTAAACTCCTACAATGTACAAGGCTCTGTGATAGGCAATATATTACAAAGATAAAAATCAATCTTAGCCTCAAGGAACTTATGATCAACTAGGCTAAAACTTCATGTATGTGAAAAATTTATACTAAGTTACTTTCTAAGGGGAAGCACTAGTCTCTGCAGGAGTGAGGAGGATCAGGAAAGGCTTCTTGTAGGAGGTGACCCTTCATTTGAACATTAAAAACAAGGTTAGAATTCTAAGTAGAAGTAAACTTTGCTGCATGGACTATCCCCTGAGAGCACCTGTATTTTCACTGTATCATGCTTTAGAGGACAATGTTTTTCTTCTCAGAATATTCAATTTCCTCCTCTTCAGAAAGAACCACAGATCTATTTTTAAACATTAATTGAACAATTTAACATTTTCTTCATTTTTATCTCTGTGTAATACTGATTTACTTTCCAACATCCTGCCAAGGATCAAGCTCCCCCTCTTCTGCCTCAGATCCCCTTTGTCCTTTAGAAATACTCCCATTTCTTTTAGGACTTCTTCATTATATCATATTACCCAGAGAATAGAGAGGAATTGCTGGAATCTCTTTACTTTCTCCAAAGAGGGAGATCAATCTACATTGAAACACAGAAAACAATTATTTGATGAGACAGAAAGTGAAACTTTGGAAACTCAATTCAAGGCAATTCAGTAAGCAATAACAAGTATCTACTATGTGCACAGATACTATGCTACATAATGGGAATACAAAAAGAAGCAAAAGCAGTCCTTAACTCTAAAGTGCTTATAATTTAATGAATGGGGACAATACACAAACAACTATGTACAAGATGTAGATAGGAGAATTTTTAGAAAATCTTAATTTTTGTCTATAATGGTTGAGATATTCAGACTAATTTTAAAATGAGTCTTGAAGAATGATATGACTTGTGAAAAAGCCAATAGTACAATAATATAGAAACCTATATAGTATACTGGAAAGAACATTAGATTTGGAACTAGGAGATCTTGATTCAAATACTGCCTCTGTCATTATATATTTAGGAAAATCATTTGATTACCATTTCCTTGGTCCTCCATTTCCTTGGCTATAATTTAGAGTTGGCCTAAATGATCTCTAAGATATATTAAGGATTAAATCTTTGAGTCTATAAGTCTTATTTTACAAATACAGAAATTGGTACTAGCATCAGTTAATAAATAAACATTATTCAAGTGCTTACTATGTGCCACAGCTATGTGATGCTGTGGATAGAATCTTGGACTTGTAATTAGGAAGATTCATTTCATAAATTCAAATCTGGTCTCAGATACATGTGTTTTGTTGTGTGGTGTTGTGTGACCTTCTGCAAGTCACTCAATCTTGTTGGCCTGTGTTCCTCATCCACAAAATGATCTAGAGGAAAAAAAAGGGAAAGATTGGTTTCTCAAGAAAATACCAAAATGGGATTACAAGAAGTTAGACACAACTAAAAAACAGCAACAACAAAATGTGCCAGATGCTGTGCTAAGTACTCAGGAAACTAAATGGGAGGTGCACAAATATATATATTTGGTATTCATTGATCCACCTAACTCTCACCTGTAGTTCCAAGAAGCTGTAGCATGCACAGTGACATGCCAGTAAAACATTTCAGCAATGTTCAAAATTAGGTTGAGCTAACCAAGAGTCTCAAACCCTATGGTGAGTGTGGAAGGGTGTGTCCCAAGCACTTAAAGACTTCCCCTACTGGAATGAACAGATGAGAACAGGTTGTTTCAATGGCCATGAAAGCAGGTGAAGCAGGTGTTATGAAGCCCTTAGAGCTTGGCCAGACCTTGAAAACTCCAAAGTCATCCACTGCATCTTGAATCATCATCAATCATCTTGACTATGTCCACTGGACAGTGATGGTTTTGGAAGAGAGAGTAAGGCTGATGACTTTGTGCAAAGCTGCCTCACTTAAATCCAATTTACATCAAAAGGCACAATCCAGTGCACACAGGGACTACTTGTGTCCAACCTGTGGCAGAGCTCTCCTAGCTCATATTGGTCTAATCAGCCACAGTCAGACAAATTATGAATCTAAGATAATAATTTTAGTCCTCTTTGAGAATGAAGGACAACAAATAATCAACCAAATAATGAATCAAATATATGTGTGTATGTATGTATGTATATGTATGTATGTATATCTATGATACATTGGAGATAATCAACAGAAGAAAGGCACTAGCATTAAGGAAGAATGGGAAAGCTTTCTTGCAGAAAATGATGTTTTAACTGGATCTTATTAGAGAACAAGAAAAGACAGAAAACAGAGATGAAAAAAGATGTCCAGTGAAAATTTTCCTCAGTCAGAAAACTGCCAGTGTTATGAACACATCCAGCCATTCTGGAGAGCAATTTGGAACTATGTTCAAAAAGTTATCAAACTGTGCATACCCTTTGATCCAGCAGTGTTTCTACTGGGCTTATATCCCAAAGAGATACTAAAGAAGGGAAAGGGACCTGTATGTGCCAAAATGTTTGTGGGAGCCCTGTTAGTAGTGGCTAGAAGCTGGAAAATGAATGGATGCCCATCAATTGGAAAATGGTTGAGTAAATTGTGGTATATGAACGTTATGGAATATTATGTTCTGTAAGGAATGACCAGCAGGATGAATATAGAGAGGACTGGCAAGACTTACATGAATTGATGCTAAGTGAAATGAGCAGAACCAGAAGATCATTAAATATCTCAACAATGATACTGTTTTGTAATGGGCTGAGGCTCGAGTTGATGCACTGAGGTCCCAAGCACGTGAGGCTAAATAGTAATTGGACCATACTCTATTAATATAACACATAAAAAGACTTTTGCAGGACTTCAAAAACTTGGGGGGATCATTGGATTCCCTGACATGTGAAGCAATGGACAATAGATTAGTTTTGAACTATCTCTTGGCTGCTGAAGAAGGCATATGTGTGACTGCTGTTTACATACTCTCCTTCTAGGACTTCTGGCAATCTTTTACAACACTATGTTGATTTATGTTGTTTGTTATACTGTTACTTGGGTTACAATTCATGTTTGTTACACCACATCAAGCCTGCAGTGACTGTGGGGAGAGTCATCACTAATAGCCTCTGCGTTTTTTGCTATGTGCTTGTGTAATAGCGCCCATGCTGATGGGTTTGTGCATAATAAGACCTTTCAGTCCAGAAACCCACTAGCAACCCCCATTTCCCTTTGGTGCTTTTCATCTCCCTTCCTGAGATGTCAGGGAGGGCGTGATTATCTCCTTTTTAGTGCTTTCACCTCCTTTCCTGAGAAGTCAGGAGGGTTGTGATCACCTTCTTTTCAGTGCTTTCACCTCCTTTCCTGAGAGTCAGGGAGGGTGTGATCACCTCCCCTTGGGGGCTCTGACCTCCCTGAGGAGTCAGGAATGTCATGACCACCTGTGTTCTAAAACAAAAGAAAGCAGGAGATGTAATGGGCTGAGGCTTGAGTTGATGCTCTGAGGTCCCAAGCACATGAGGCTAAATAGTAATTGGACCATACTCTATTAATATATATGCTTGGAGAAAGAATGGCCCCACCCACTCTTTGTGCAAGTCTTGATGTGTTGTATAGGAAATGAAGTTTTTGGTGGGTGGAGGGAAGGGAGTGGAAAGGGAAGTGGAAGGAGAGACTGCTAGCTGGTGTCTTGACACAGCTGCTTGCATTGCTATCGCCATGGCCCTTCATCTCCGATTCCCCTCTGCTAGTTGGCTTCCTATCGCAGCTGCCCATATTTCTATCACAACCCTTCTTGCCCATATTGCTATCGCAATCCCCCCTCACCTCTACAGAGAATAAAGATTGAAGATTTTTCCCTTAACCTGAATTCCTGACTCCATCTGATTTTAAATACGTGGTCATCACACTGTTTGAGGATGTATTCTAATGGAAGTGGATCTCTTCGATAAAGAGAGCTAATTCAGTTTCAGTTGATCAAGGATGGACAGATGCAGCTACACCCCAAGAAAGAACATTGGGAAATGAATATAAACTGCTTGCATTTTGGTTTTTCTTCCCGGGTTATTTATACCTTCTGAATCCAATTCTCTCTGTGCAACAAGAAAACTGTTCAGTTCTGCACACATATATTGTATCTAGGATATACTGTAATTAATTCAACATGTAAAGGACTGCTTGCTATCTGGGGGAGGGGGTGAGGGAGGGAGGGGAAAAATCGGAACAGAAGTGAGTGCAAGGGATAATGCTGCAAAAAATTACCCTGGCATGAGTTCTGTCAATAAAAAGTTATTAACAAAAAAAAAAGGAAAAAAAAACTGCCAGTGTTGCTGAATCAGAGTTTGTGACAGGGAACAAAGTATAAGAAGACTGGAAAAGTGGGAAAGGACCAGCTCATGAAATGCTGAAACAAAAAAAGAGAAACTTATATTGATATTTGATCCTGGAGATCATATCCACTAAAATGTGTTAAATTGAATCAGAGCTAGGATATAAGAAGATGAATTTGACAGTTAAGTGAGGGACTGACAGAAGTGGGAGAGATTAGAACAACAGGAATCAACCAGCAGCTTATTGCAATAATTCAGGTATGAAGGATAGAGGTAACAGTGTCATAGGAAAGAAGGGAACAAATAAGAGTGATTTTGGAAGGTAGAATCTACAGGACTTGGCAACATATTAAATATAGAGAGAGGGGAAAGTGAGGACTTAAATGACTTGCCTAATGTTTCCCAGTTAACTTGTGTCCATCAGAGCTAGATACTTTGTCCTGCTAAACCCCTTCACTACTAATATGAATATTTACTTTATTACATGAGGAATATGAGAGCTAAAGTGAGACCTCAAGACGAACAGATATTGGGACCTTGACAATGCATGAAAACTAGGCTCACAAAGAGCTCCTGTCCTAATATGCTTTAGGTAGGTTTGTTATGTCTGTGCCAGCTGGGCATGTGACCAGGATCCTGACTCCAAGACTTCCAGCTTTGCTTAAACTGTGGCATTTAATAATACACTAGCAGAAATGAGCCATGCATCCCTTAAAGATTGCATTATTTTTTCTGCAGTGGAGATTAGTGTTTTCAGCCTTCTTTTGAAAAGATTAAAGAGTCAAGCTGACATTTCTTCCTCAGCCTCTTGCCACTTACTTGAACTCAACCCACTGGAAATAAAACTCAGAGTTTCCTTCCTGAATGTCCTCTCCTTGTCCTCTCTCCAATGTCCTATCTTTGTCATCAGTAAGATGATCTTAGCGGCCTAGTCCAGCAATACAAGGATCCCCACTGACCCTGTCTTTCCTCCTCCAGTATGTTAGTAAATCCCTGCTTCTTTCCTCTATTGATCATAAATCCATTCTCTTCAATATTTCCTGGTTTTCTTCAATTTTGCTTTCTACCACCCACCCCCAACTTCTTATTCTCCCCTTTATCTCAGTTTGATTCCAAATATCTTGACTAAGAATATTTTTCTCTCTGGATTCTATTAAAACTGAACTTGTTATTAAAACAGACTATGTCTGTGTCACTTTCTTGATTTTTTTAAATAAAAAAGATTGATATTTGCATAGTATTTGACATATTTCATTTGAGCTGCATAGAAACCCTGTGAAATAGGTGCAAAGAATACAATTCTCCCCATTTCACATATGAGGAGTTTAAGCCCAAGGAAGTTAAATTACTTTCTTTAGTTTATACAGATGATAAGTCCAAGGCTGTGTTTGAACCCAAGTCTTCATCACACAAAGTCCAATAATATAAGTATTATATCATAAGGCCTTTGTCTTTACACTTGCTAATAAACTTCTATTCTGTGAACTTCTCTCGTTCATCATTATGTTTTATTGACCAAAGATAGAAGGCAGTGTGGCACTGTAAAAAGAACATCAGTTCTGCAGTCAGAGAACTCATATTCAGATCCCATCTCTGATGCTCACTGTAACTGTACTTAAATATTTTAGCCATCTGGGATGTAATTCTTCTTCTATTAAAAAAGGATTTTGGACCTGCTGATCTCTATGTTCCTTCTACAAATAAATCCATGATCCTATAATTCAAAAATATTCAATGGCATTGAACTTATTGCTGGGAAATATGAGTTCCAGTCCTGCCTTAATTACCAAATTGTTTTGTGGTCTTGAAAAAAAATAACTTCTTCTTCATACATCTTTAAAATTCATTCATATAAGACATGTTTTAAGTACTTGCCTTAAATAAGGATTTAATTGTGCAATCACTAAGGTTTTTTCCATTTCTAACATTCTGTGGTTCAACTCAAAATACAATCACCATATTTTTATTAAAATTTTTTTATGTACTGTTTGTTCCTGGGAAAGCTCTATTTGCCTCATCTATAAAATGGAGATAATAACTGCACCTGCTCTACCTCCCAGAGTTGTTTTGAGGATCAAATGAGATTATAATTGTAAAACATTTAACTCAATGCCCAGCACACAATAAGGGTTAGATAGATGTTGACTGTTATTAATATTATTAATTGCCCTCAGGCCAGCTCCTTCCCATGATTGTGCCTACTACTATAAAGAAGTTGAAGTTGAGGTAAGAAATATAATGATTCTCCTCTCCCAATGTGCACTCACATCATACAGGTTCTAATTTTGTCACACCAAGAACACTGGTATCAGAGGGGGGGAAATCTGGTAAAAGTGAATAGAATCAGGAGACTGAAGCCATATAAAGAGATATAGATCTATAGAAAATCAGAGCAGATGAATAATCCAGGGTAGAAAAATAGAACTTAATTCCAGGAATTGGACCAGAAACTTGAGGCAAAAAAAAAAAAAACATAGATTTAGAGATGAATGAATTTGAGTCATATAACTCAACTCCCTTATTTTACACATGAAGAAACTGAGGTCCACAGAGATTAAATGATCTGTATAAAATCTAAATTTTCTGCACAAAACATAACTTGAAGAATAAAATATTTATGTAATATTTCCTACAAAAGTCTTCCCCATGTACACTCAATACACATGTATATTGTGTAATTTGAGGTGCTAAAGATCGGGGTGGGAAGTATAGAGTTGTTGAATAGCCTCAGGGAATTATAATAAGTTGTTGTTATTGTTGTTGTGGTTGAAGTTACCTAAACATAAACTGTAAAATTGAGGGAATTAAAAGAAGTGACTGAATTTTGTGTCTCACTCTACCTCTGACTTTACCAAATTTCAAGCTTGTAATGTGAGCTTTTTCTTTGGTTTCCTATAGAACCTTCCATTCTGGCCAGAGGGGACAGATGAAATAGAGTACAATATTTTTTCTCCACTCTTCCCCATCCTTAACTTAGAAGTTTTAAAAGGACAGTGTCCTTTAGTTTCATTGTCACAAAAATTTAGTTTACTCTAAATATTAAGTATGGGTGAATCAAAAAACCTGGATTCAGATTCCAGTTGTGATATTTACTCCATATTTCCTTGAACAAGTAGTGTAATCTTGCTGGTTGTCAGTTTTCCCCCATCTGTAAAACAAGATTAGATTAGTTAGCCTCTGAAGTCCCATCTAGATTTATCATCTATGGACAAGATTAGGGGACAAGAAAATAAAATAAAACAGGGAATCAAAATGATGTGAGAGCTAAACTAATTAATTATTACTTTTAAAGGAATTGATGCACAATTCTAGATTACATCTAGATTAAAAAGGCACAGTGATATAACTGATAGAATGACTTGAATATGTACGCAGTGAATGCTCAAAAACCCAAAACTGTGGTAGGAGTAAATGGGGTTATACCGAGGAAAGAGAAATAACTTCGAAGTCAGAGGGGACCTGAGTTCAAATGTGAACTCAGGCACTATTATTTACTGTGTGAATCTGAGCAAACCTCAAATAAATAAACAAACAAATAAGTCGGGATGGTGGATTCAACTTTGTGAGCAAATATAATAAGCTTGGAGCTCCACATTATGATATGTGCAGATGCAACTCTGCAAATAGTTAATTCATTAAGCATTCTTTTCTCCAGGACTGCCCTTTTTCACATAGGGCCATTAATATGAGTGAGAGTAGAATGTGCTTTATCCCAAGGAGCTGTCTTCTAATATTTTAGTTTTAATTAAGAAGAGCAAGTATATTTTGCAGAGGACTAGATGGCAGAGCTAACAGAAAAAGAAAATTTGGGTTCAAAATAAGTTTCTACTCATTTTAGCTGTCCAGCAATGAAATGTACAGAGTTGTACAATAGAGAGGTCTTCATCATGAACAATGATCAAGGAAAAACTACTTTGACCATCTATCATAGAGTTTCCCATAGTGTGACTACATGACTTATACTTCACATACTCTTAGGTCAATTTTAGGGTGGATAGTGGGTAAGGTGTTGAAGGAGGAAAGTAATGATCATTTTTCCCTTTTCTCCTTCCAAAAAAGCTCTCATAAGCCAATGTTTTGCACATGTTTGCTAGCTCCCTCCCTTCTTTTCTACTTCATACTCCTTATTAGTAGCTCATAAATGTGAGCAGATGGAAAATTACAGCAATCCAGATTTAGCAAGTACGCATTTGTGCTGAAAACAGCTTCAAAGGTTGGACTTTCAGATGCTCATGTGAGAAGTCTGCGATGTTTATGTGACCAAGCAAGCCAGATATTGCCAACTTTTCCATTGCAGTATTCTGATAACATATCTACCCAACAAGGGTCTGAGCCTTTTTGAGTACAGAAGTAGAACTTGCTGGCAAGCTGAGAGAGGACTGTCACATTGGTCTGAAGATGGTGCTATTGAGTATAAAGAGGCTCTGTTGTATGTTGCTGGAAAGGGTCATGTCTCTCTAAGAAGATGAAACAGGCAGTTAGCTGGAAATCCACAAAGTTTAGATGGTCTATATTGCTTTCAGAACCTTAAGCTGCTGTAGCTTGTAATAAAAAAAAATCTAAAGCAAAATGCCAAGATGTTCTCCCTGAAAAGCTTGCCTAGTGACACTAGATATAGATTCTATAGTACAGGATCACAGAAGCTTAAATCTATAGGGGATGTCAAAAATCAGCTTTCAATTAATCTAATTCAACCAAGAAGAGATTAAGTGCCTATTATGTATGAGATGCTTAGGATACAAAAATAAAAATTAAACAAGAGATTCTAAGCTGCTTGCTCTCAAGAAGCTTAGATCTTATGAATAGAAACAACATTGATAGAAGACAGAGAGACAGACAGATAGATAGATAGACAGATGGATGGATGGATGATTGGGGAGAGAGAGAGAAAGAGAGAGAGAGAGAGAGAGAGAGAGAGAGAGAGAGAGAGAGAGAGAGAGAGAGAGAGAGGCAAAATACAATTAAATATCAGACAATTAGATGGCAGAGAACACTAGTAGCTAGGGGCATAATAAGAATAAAGACAGGCTTTATATAAAAGGGGATGATTGAGTTGAGTGTTGAATGAAACAAGGGGTTTTAAGAAGCATAGGTGAAGAGGGAATAGATTCTAGACATGTCAGAAAGTATATAACAGTGAGAGGAGCTAAAGAATTATGTGGGAAGATTAGCAAGAATAGCAGTTTGAGTGAGGCACATAATGTGTGATATGGAAAAAATGTATAATTGAGCTCAATAGATAGCTTTGGAGATGAGTTATAAATAGCTTTACATAACAAATAGTTTATAGTAGTCCTGTGGTTCAAACCATTTCTGAAGAGAGAAGCCTTCCACACCAGTTATGCCACTAATAATAGGCTTTTGGCTTCAAATCAACCTCTGGAGTCAATGTGACAAAGTATAGAGAGTGGAAGACCTGGATTTAAATTCTACTTAATAAAAGCTAGATAGATGGCACAATGGCTATGGCACTGGACCTAGAGTCAGGAATACCTGAGTTCAAATTCAGTCTACAATTCTACCAGCTGTGTGACCCCAGGAAAGTCACACAAACTTTATCTGCCCTAATTTCCTTAAATATAAAATAAGAACAAAAATATCATCTACTTCCCAGGGTTGTTGTAAGAATCAAATAAAATGAATACTTTACAAACCTTAAAACATTATATAATTCAGTCCTTATTCCCTAGTCATACTTGAAAAAGGTTCTATAAGATTAAATGGCTAGAAAACAGAGAATGAACCTGTGTTTCACTGACAAAGGGAATTCCTTGATGAGCAAATTCCTCCTTCTAATGCAGGTTGACAGTTGCAACATATCTTAGAGAATTTGAGAAATTAAGTTACATGGACAAATTCAAATGGCCTGTACCTTTCAGAAGTGAGACCTGAATCATTCTGGATCCTTTCTATTCACTATACTACACTGACTCATGAATTGGGAAAAATACTTGATATAATATAGTACTTTACATACATTATTTTTTTTGGTCCTTTCACAATAACTCATTTATAAAGAGGGATATCTATGCTTTCTAAAAGTCCTTGCTACTGTCATGAAGGAAGTCCAGTGTAGAGACCAAAAGGAAAAGAGATTCCCTAAAGAAAGTGAAGTCCCTTGTTGTCCAGATTGTATAAAGTCCCTAAATCCTAGAAAGTGTCCTGAGATATACATTAATTCAAAAGACTATAAGTAATAGATCATATAGTTAGCATTTATGTAGTGCCTACTATGTACTAGGCATTGTATTAAAGCACTTTACAATTATTTTTATTTGATCCTAGCTATCATATGGGGAAAGAAATAAGCTTATCCATATTACATGTGACATGTCAAATGTCACATGATATGTGACAGCCCAAAAAACTAATGCATCAACACATGTGTCCTGTACAGACATTAGAGAGACAATTAATTAAGCTAAGATTGAATTACATCAAGGACAGTAGGCTAGATTGCATTTAAGAGATTTCCTAGATTTTTAATGACACTCTAAGTTTCTGACTGAAGCAAAGACTTAACTTTTTAATGTCAATAGTCATTACAAATCCTACTTCCTAGCAATAAGGTGACTATGAATTTTGAAGGCCATGTAAGGGAATGCATCTTCTATCATATTTAAAAGACCTCACATATAGTTTCAGCAAAACGTATTATTTGCTTTTTGAAAAATCAGTCTAGCTATCTTTTTTTGCTTTCTTTGTTTATTTGTAGGTGCTCTGCTTATGTTTTTTAAGTATATATTTCCATATGAATATGTGACCTCTTCTAGTAGAAAGCAAGTTCCTTGACTGTAGGGATTATAACATTTTTTATCTTTGTACCCCCAGAGCTTAGCATAAGTAGGTACAGAGTAGGCATTTTAAAAAATGATTATAGATCGATTAATTCCACAAATTTACCAAAGAATATCTGTCCAAACTGACAGGCCTTCTATATTTCTTGACTTTGAAGATATGTCAATGAAGCATTAGGATCATCCAATAGTCATTCTTCTTTCTTACTACATAACCATCTCATCTTTTTTTATTGATCATTTTGCAAATTATAATAATTTCCCAAGATGTGGAATCTATTCCTACATCCACTTCCAAATTTTTTAAGTCATTATTTTCTTTAAACAGGTCTTGTTGAGCTTATTTAAATTATATATAATCTTTTGTTTTGTTGTTTCTAGATTTGCTATTAAAAACAGTTCAACCGACTCACTTGTTTTGCAAAGGAATATCTATGAGTCATACTTCCACTTAGCTGCAGCTTCCTTTTGTACTACATATAGAGTGAAAATGTTAAGGTTAATGAAATTTAGTTTCTTAAATTATATTTGCCATTAGACATAAATCTTATGCTTAGAATGCTTATAGTAAATTAATATTTATCCATGATCAGAAATTTATTCTTAGAACTCTGTGGATTCTATTACAATCACATGAGATCTAGAAAAAATCTGTATAGGACTGAGTTCCCATTTATGTTTTTCTCTGTTTCATAAACTTTCATAGCTTAAAAATAGGATCAAATGAACAAACTATTGAAGATTATCCTCGTCCTATTTACTATGAGGACATGGGTATATTCTAGATATGAAGGATGGCCAATACAAAACAAAGCAGTAATTAATTAGGAGAACAAGATGAAGAAAATGGAAAAGAGACAGAGATATAGAAGAGAAAGATAAAAAGAGAGAGACAGAAAAAGACAAGAAACAGAAAAACAGAGAGAGAGAGAGACATAGAGAGACAAAGACAGAGACAGACAGAGATAGAGACACACAGAAAGAAGATGTAGAAGAGGAAGACCAATATTTTCAAATGCATCCGACTGGTCAAGAAAAATGAGAACAGAGAAAAAATCAGCAGATTTGGCCATTAAAAGATCACTGATAACTTCACAGAAAACAATTTCAAATGAATGATCTCAGAAGTGAGATCATTATCTCAGAAGTAAGCTCATGGTGAAATTATAGATAGTGAAGGCCACAAATATAAACAACCTTCTCTGGGAGTCTGACTATGAAAGAGTTCATAGATATAGGAAATAGCTTTAGAAGAGGATAGGGAATAAGGAAAGCTTTTTTTTTAATGATATAGTTGCCATAGGTATGTTTGCAAGTAGAGAAAGAATAAATAACAAGGGACTAAAAATTAGAGAGGATGATTGAAATAAGGACATAGATAAGAGTTACACAGTATGGAGAAACATATATGGATTACTGTTAGCCTAAATAAAAACAATTGATTCTATTTTTAAAGTCAGGAAATGATTTATTACTGATGTGGGAATCATTATCAAATTGGCTTTGGAGAGAAGTAATTACTTACATAGGTTAGATCACATTAAGGTATTGAAATATTCTTATAATTACGCTACTATATGACAACAAAATATGCATCACCAGATTATCATAGGAACATAGATTTAGAGCTGGAAGGGACCTTAAAAGATATCTAAAAGAAAATATCTTAATATTAAAGGTAAATAAATTAAAATCTATGAGTTTAAGAAACTTTCTCTCAAAGGATGTGAACAGACAATTCTCAGATGAAGAAATTGAAACTATTTCTAGCCATATGAAAAGATGCTCCAAGTCATTATTAATCAGAGAAATGCAAAGTAAGACAACTCTGAAATACCACTACACACTTATCAGACTGGCTAAAATGACAGGGAAAGATAATGCAGAATGTCGGAGGAGATGTGGGAAAACAAGGACACTGATACATTGTTGGTGGAATTGTGAACACATCCAGCCATTCTGGACAGCAATTTGGAACTATGCTCAAAAAATTATCAAACTGTGCATACCCTTTGATCCAGCAGTGTTTCTACTGGGCTTATACCTCAAAGAGATACTAAAGAAGGAAAAGGGACCTGTATGTGCCAAAATGTTTGTGGCAGCCCTGTTTGTAGTGGCTAGAAGCTGAAAATGAATGGATGCCCATCAATTGGAGAATGGTTGAGTAAATTGTGGTATATGATCATTATGGAATATTATTGTTCTGTAAGAAATGACCAGCAGGTTGAATACAGAGAGAACTGGTGAGACTTACATGAACTGATGCTAAGTGAAATGAGCAGAACCAGGAGATCATTATATACCTCAACAATGATACTGTATGAGGATGTATTCTGATGGAAGTGGATCTCTTCGACAAAGAGATCTAATTCACTTTCAATTGATCAAGGATGGACAGAAGCAGCTATACCCAAAGAAAGAACACTGGGAAATGAATATAAACTGCTTGCATTTTGGTTTTTCTTCCCAGGTTATTTATACCTTCTGAATCCAATTCTCCCTGTTCAACAAGAGAACTGTTCGGTTCTGCACACATATGTTGTATCTAGGATATACTGTAACCTATTTAACATGTATAGGACTGCTTGCCATCTGGGGTAGGGGGTGGAGGGAGGGAGGGGAAAAATTGGAACAGAAGTGAGTGCAAGGGATAATGTTGTAAAAAATTACCCTGGCATGGGTTCTGTCAATAAAAAGTTATTTAAAAGAAAAAAAAAAGAAACTTTCTCAAAGTCACAGATGTACTAAGTGTCAAAGATAGGATTTAGACTCAGATCTTCTACATCCAACATTAATATTCTTTCCACTACAACCATACCATCTTCCTACAGTAAAACATGATAGATTCCCAGAAAATTAAAATTTCAAGGTCACATAAATGCAATACAGATACATGATTACTAGGCTATAGTATATCATCAACAAAAAATTACAAAAGGAAAAAAAAAACTATGTAATTATGAAATCATAGATGAGCTCCCTCCAAGAACACTGATTATAACCCAGCTATGTCTTTTTATTGTGAGAAGCTTATTTTTCATATTTTTCCTTAAATCTCTGACAGAGGCTCTATCTTCCATTTCTTAACATCCTTACATCTCAAGGGATTTCCTATAAAATAATGTTGTTGTGAGGATCAAATGAGCTGATGAGATAGGTAGCATGATATTTAAAACAAATAAATATTCAACAACAACAATAAGAATGCTGAGCCTAGAGTTGTGCAAAATACTGTGTTAAGGGGAGGGTGCCCAAGCTAAGATGGCAAAGAGCAGACACAATTTTCTGTGACTTCCCCTGACCTTCTCTCATATTAACAGCAGACGAAGCCTGTAAACTGGTTTTAGAGTGACAAAACTTATAAATATTTGGAGTACAACATATTTTCAGAAGAAGATACCCTGAAAGAACTTCATAACAGACCAGTTTCAAATGGGACAGTCTGCCCAGCCCAGACAGCAGCCCAGGGAGCACAGGGCAAGGAGCTAGAGCAGAGAGTCAGAGACTTGTAGCTCCCACCCACCAGGGAATCTTCTGTGAGCCTCTTAGGCTATTCAGTCCTGGTTGCAAGCAGGTGGCTTGGCAGATTTGCTACAAAATACAAATTGTAAACCACTGAGCTGTAGAAGAATGCTGGGCCTAGCCATCATTACCCAGTATTGAAAGGCAATCAGCAGAACTGTCCCAGGGCAAACTAAAGTTTTATCCCATCTGTGAGTTAAGAACAGACCTCAATCTTTTTTTAAAAATGAGCAAACAAACCCAAAAGAATTCTCACCATAGACAGTTTTTATGGAGAGAGAGAAGAACAGGACTCAAATCCTGTGGTTCCTAAAGGCAATCAACTTCAGACAAAGCCCCAAAGGGAGATATGAACTGATCCCCATTTCATAAGGCTTTCTTGGAAGATGTCAAGAAGGATCTTAACTTGAGTTTTTCTTCTAAGGAAAAAAAATAAGATCTTTACAAGAGAGTGTGGGAAAGAAAAAGAGAAATTATCTAAAGAAAACTCCTTAAAAATAGATTTGACGAAATGAGAAAAGCACATAACTCCTTACAAAATAGATATGAAAAAGATATCAATTCGTTGAAAAACAGATTTGTGAAATGGGAAAAAATGCAATGAACACAACAATTTGATTGGACAAATAGAAAAAGAACTAAAAAAGGTAATTGAAGAAAATAATGCACTAAAAATTAGAACTGAACAAATGGAAGTGAATGACTCAATAAGACTTCAAGAATCAGGCAAACAAAACCAAAAAAAATGAAAAATAGAAGACATATATGAAATATCTTCTAGGAAAAACAATGACCTGGAAAATAGATCTAAGAGAGACAATCTAAGGATTATTGGTCTTCCTGAAAGCTATGATGAAAAAAAAAAGAAACTAGACATTATCTTATAGGAAATCATAAAGGAAAATTGCCCAGATTCCTAGAATCAGAAGGTAAAATAGCCATTGAAAGAATTCACTTATTATCTTCTGAAAGAGACCCCAAAATAAAAACTCTAAGGAATATCATGGCTAAATTTCAGAATTATCAGACCAAAGGAAAAAAATATTGTAAGCAGCCAGAAAGAAACAATTTAAATATTGAGGAATCACAATCAGTATTATGCAACACCTAGCAGCATCCACCTTAAAAGAGTGAAGGGGTTGGAATCTCATATTTCAAAAGGCAAAGGAACTTGGATTACAATCAAGAATAAACTATCCAGCTAAAATGTGCATTATCTTTGAGGGAAGAACATGGACATTCAATGACATAGGTGAATTTCATCTATTTCTGATGAAAAGACCAGAACTGAACAAAAAAATGTGATCTCCAAACACAGAACTCAAGAGAAGCATAAAAAGATAAAAAGAAAGAACTCTCGAGAACTATGTTTCTGGTATTGGTATACTTAGAGAGTGAGGGTACAATTTTATTTTATTATGATAACATGAAAAAGAAACTAGAGGTGGAAAGGGGATTGTATTGGAAAAGGAGGAATAAGGAGGTAAAATAAGGGAAATTACATGTCACAAAAAAAGCAAAGAAGACCTATTATAATAAAGGGAAAGAAGGGAGGAGGATGAGCGTTATGTAAATCTTACTCTCATCAGATTTGGTTCAAAGAAAGAATGTTAGACATATTTCTTTTCA
This sequence comes from Antechinus flavipes, assembly GCF_016432865.1. Classification (NCBI taxonomy): domain Eukaryota; kingdom Metazoa; phylum Chordata; class Mammalia; order Dasyuromorphia; family Dasyuridae; genus Antechinus; species Antechinus flavipes. The sequence goes on from NC_067398.1 coordinate 627,050,805, forward strand.
CAGGGAAACTTGTCTCACATTATAAGAAAGTGAAAGGGGAAAGTGGGAAAATGCTAATAAATGGGAAAATAGAAGTAGAAAGGAAAAGGTGTAAGAAAGGGGAAGAGGCTTTCAGGGAGGAGGGGTGTATGAGAGAGGTGGTGATCAGAAGCAAAATATTGGAGAGGAGGAAAGGGGGAAAGGAAAGAGAAAAGCATAATGGGGTAAATAAGATGGCAGGGAATACAGAATTAGTTATTTTAATGTGAAGGTGAATGGGTTGAACTCTCCCATAAAAGTCTGCATATAGCAGACTGGATTAAAAGCCATAATCCTACAATATGTCATTTATAAGAAATACATTTAAAGCAGAGGGATACATACAGAATGAAAGTAAAGGCTGGAGCAGAATTTATTATGTTTCAGATAAAGTAAAAAAAAAAAAAAATCAGGGGTAGTAATCCTGATCTCAGATCAAGCAAAAGCAAAAATAGAACTAATTAAAAGAAATAAGGAAGGAAACTATATCTTGCTAAAGGCTAACATACATAATGAAGCAATATTAATATTAAACATATATGCATCAATTGGTATAGCATATAAATTCCTAGAGGAGAAGTTAAGAGAGCTGCAAGAAAAAATAAATAACAAAACTATACTAGTGGGGGATCTCAACCTTGCTCTCTCAGAACTAGATAAATATCATATAGATAAAACAACAAAATAAATAAGAAACAAGTTAGGAGATAAGCATAAGCATAAAGTTAGGTATGATAGATCTCTGGAGAAAATTGAATGGAGACAGAAAGAATTACACTTTCTCTCAGCAGTCATGGAACTTATACAAAAATTGACCATGTATAAGTGCATAAAAATTCAAAATCAAATGCAGAAAGGCAGAAATAGTAAATGCATTTTTCAGATCACAATGCAATAAAAATTACATTCAATAAAAGGCCAGGGGACAATAGACCAAAAAGTAATTGCAAAGTAAATAATCTCATCCTAAGGAATGAATGGGTGAAACAGCAAATCATAGATACAATTAATAATTTCAACCAAGAGAATGACAATAATGAGGCAACATACCAAAATTTGTGTTATGCAACCAAAAAGGTAATAAGAAGAAATTTTATATCTCTAGATGATTACTTGAATAAAATAGAGAAAGAGAAAATCAATGAATTGTGCTTGCAACTAAAAAAACTAGGGGAAAAAAACAAATCAAAAATCCACAATCAAATACCAAACTTGAAATTCTAAAAATAAAAGGAGAGATTAATAAAATTGAAAGTTAAAAAAATTATTGAATTAATAATTAAAACTAAGAGTTGGTTTTTATGAAAAATCCAATAAAATAGATAAACTTTAGTTAATTTGATTAGAAAAAGGAAAGAGGAAAATCAAATTGTTAGTTTCAAACATGAAAAGGAAGAACTTTCCACCAATGAAAAGAAAATTAGAGCAATAATTAGGAGTTATTTTGCCCAACTTTATGCCTATAAAGTTGATAACTAAAGTGAAATAGAAGAATACCTACAAAACTATAGAGTGCCCAGATTAACAGAAGTGTAAATAAATTACTTAAATAATCCCATTTTAGAAAACTAAATAAAACCAATTATCAATCAACTCCTAAAAAAAAAATCCCCAGGGCCAGATGGATTTACATGTAAATTCTACCAAATATTTTTAAAAAACAATTAAATCCAATAGTATATAAACCATTTGGGAAAATATGGAAAGAAGTAATTATACCAAATTCTTTTTAATGACACAAATATTGTGATGATAGCTAAACCAGGCAGGGTGAAAACAGAGAAAGAACAATCAAATTAGATCAATTTCCCTAATGAATATTGACACAAAAATCTTAAATAAAATATTAGCAGTGAGATCACCGAAAATCATCCCCAAGATAATACACTATGACCAAGTAAGATTTATACCAGGAATGCAGGGTTGGTTCAATATTAGGAAAACTATCAACATAATTGACTATATCAATAACCAAACTAACAAAAATCATATGATTATCTCAATAGATGCAGAAGAAGCATTTTATAAAATCCAACATTCATTCCTATTAAAAAGAGGAGAGCAGAGGAATAAATGGAGTTTTCCTTTAAATGATCAGTAGCATCTATTTAAAACCACCAGCAAGCATCATATGTAATGAGGATTAAACTGGAACCATTCCCAATAAGATTAGGAGAAGAACAAGGTTGTCTACCATCACCATTACTATTCAACATTGTATTAGAAATGCTAGGTTTGGAAATAAGAGAAGAAAAAAGAGATTAAAGGAATTAGAGTAGGTAAGGAGGAAACTAAATTATCACTCTTTACAGATGATAGGATGGTATACTTAAAGAACTCTAGAGAATCAACTGAAAAACTATTAGAAATAATCCACAACTTTAACAACGTTGCAAGATACAAAGTAAATCCACATAAATCATCAGCATTTTTATACATCACTAAAAATCCAACAGCAAGAGATACAAAAAGAAATTCCATTTAAAGTAACTGCCAATAATAAAAAAAAAATTGGGAATCTATCTGCCAAGGGAAAGTCAGGAACTATATGAGCAAAACTACAAAACACTTTCCAGATCTAAACAATTGGAAAAATATCAAGTGCTCTTGATATTTAATAAATTTAATAAAGATGACAATACTATCTAAACTAATCTATTTATTTAGTGCTATATCAATCACACTCCCAAGAAACACTTACTGACCTAGAAAAAATAACAACAAAATTCATCTGGAAGAATAAAAGATCAAGAATTTCAAGGGAATCAATGAAAAAAAAATTAATATGTCCTAGCTGTCTTAAAGCATCACTCATCAAAACCATTTGATACTGGCTAAGAAATAGATTAATCAATCAGTGGAATAGGTTAGGTTCACAAAATAGTCAATGATTATGGTAATCTAATGTTTGACAAACCCAAAGACCCCAGCTTTGAGGATAAGAATTCACTATTTGGCAAAAACTGCTGGGAAAATTGAGAATTAATATGGAAAAAATTAGGCATTGACCCACATGTAACACCATATACCAAGATAAGGTCAAAATTGGTTCATGCTCTAGACATAAAGAATGACATGATAAACAAATTAGAAGAACATAGGATAGCTTGCCTCTCAGATCTGTGGAGGAGGAAGGAATTTGTGAGCAAAGAAGAACTAAAGATCATTACTGATCGCAAAAGAGATAACTTTGATTATATTAGTTAAAAAGTTTTTGTAAAAACAAAATTAATGCAGACAAGATTAGAAAGGAAGCAATAAACAGGGAAAACATTTTTACACTCAAAGGTTCTAATAAAGGCCTCATTTCTAAAATATATAGAGAATTGACTCAAATTTATAAGAAATCAAGCCATTCCAGAAATTAGGCATTGACCCATACTTAATACCATACACCAAAATAAGGTCAAAATAGGTTCATGACCTAGGCATAAAGAATGAGATTATAAACAAATTAGAAGAACACAGGATAGTTTACCTCTCAGACCTGTGGATGAGGAAGGAATTTATGACCAAAGAAGAACTAGAGATCATTACTGATCACAAAATAGATTTTGATTATATCAAATTGAAAAGTTTTGTGCAAACAAAACTAATGCAGACAAGATTAGAAGGGAAGCAATAAACTGGGAAAACATTTTTACAGTCAAAGGTTCTGCTAAAGGCCTCATTTCCAAAATATATAGAGAATTGACTCTAATTTATAAGAAATCAAGCCATTCTCCAATTGACAAATGGTCAAAGGATATGAACAGACAATTCTCAGACAAAGAAATTGAAACTATTTCTACCCATATGAAAAGATGCTCCAAGTCATTATTAATCAGAGAAATGCAAATTAAGACAACTATGAGATACCACTACACACCTGTCAGACTGGCTAGAATGACAGGGAAAGATAATGCAGAATGTTCGAGGGAATGTGGGAAAAAAGGGACATTAATACATTGTTGGTGGAATTGTGAATACATCCAACCATTCTGGAGAACAATTTGGAACTATGCTCAAAAAGTTGTAAAACTGTGCATATCCTTTGACCCAGCAGTGTTAATACTGGGCTTATATCCCAAAGAGATCTTAAAGAAGGAAAAAGTACCTGTATGTGCAAAAATGTTTGTGGCAGCCCTCTTTGTAGTGGCCAGAAACTGGAAACTGAATAGATGCCCATCAATTGGAGAATGGCTGAATAAATTGTGATATATGAATATTATGGAATATTATTATTCAGTAAGAAATGACCAACAGGATGATTTCAAAAAGGCCTGGAGAGACTCACACAAACTGATGCTGAGTGAAATAAGCAGGGCCAGGAGATCATTATATACTTCAACAACAGTATTATATGATGATCAATTCTGATGGACCTGGCCATCTTCAGCAATGAGATGAACCAAATCAGTTCCAGTGGAGCAGTAATGAGCTGAACCAGCTACACCAGTGAAAGAATCTGGGAGATGACTAAGAACCATTACATTGAATTCCTAATCCCTATATTTTTGCCTGCCTGCATTTTTTATTTCCTTCACATGCCAATTGTACACTTATTTTGTATTTAATTTATACTTTAATATATTTAACATGTATCTATCACACAAACATATCACACAAATGCACACACACACACACACACACACACACACACACACCAAGAGTCCCTATTTTAAGTCTTCAAGGCAGGATTGTGTAAGGAAAAAAGAAATGAGTTTGAAGGAAATCTGAGTTTGAATCTTAAATATAACTTTTACTATATATCTTAAGCTCTTTGATATTCAACCTTTATTCTCTAAAGTGAATACAATCTCTGCCTTCCAGAATATACTTTGGAAAGTATTTTGTCAACCCTGAAATGGTTTAAATGTAAGAAAACATCAGGGATGTTCTTGAAGAGATTCATGACTTGGGTATAATACTAGACCTGATAACCTCAGATTCTTCCAACCTATGACTCCATCTTTCTATACATGTTGAGATGAATTTTTTTATTTTATCTCTCCAAAATATCCATAGTCTAACTTTTGATCTCTTAGATTCCTTCCCATGTTTTAGCAGTAATCATCACTGAAACCTCACTTGTACTATCTGAATGCCAGGGTACTTCCCTTTCCCTATCCCTATCTATGCTAGGATCAGAAATAGGTACTATAGGGGCTGGGGATGGGGTGAGGAAGATAACTCTTGTCCTTCACAATTTTATGTGGAGCTGGGTCTATGATTGAATCATAGTTGAAAGAACATTGCTACTCAGGTACCGTACAATCACAATCTTAAAGCTAGAAGGAAAAAGAGAGATCATCTAATCCAACTCCCTCAGTTTATGGATAATTTTATAGCTGTTTGCAATTCTTACTGAAAGTAACTTTGGAAGGCTATTTTTTTATACTTTCAGTCTCAGACTTTTGTCTGATTTTTGTCAAAATACCCAGTTTAACAAGAGATGGCCTTATTTGCATTCTGTGGGCTGGGAGCTATGACAATGCTAGGACCAAAGAGTCAAATGGAAATTAAAAGAAAGAAATACCAAAGAAGATACAATACTCAGAAATAGAAGCAAGACTTTACACAATACCCAGTGGACAAGGTAGTTGATGTAAAAAATATAAGGATCTTTCAAAAAAAAGCAATCAGAGACTGTCCTGAAGAGGAGGAATTACTAAGCCTGGGTAAACCAAGATGGGCTCTGGGACAGTGACTCATTCCCTAAACAACACTTCAGTTTCTTCCTAATAAACCATTAAGTTGCTATTCTGACAATGATGAAGCTTCAGATCCTGAAAGATGCTGTTACTCACTTCCCAATAAAATAGGAAAGAGAGCACCAATCAAATGCCAAGCTCAAACAATTGGCCTGAAATGAGGACTTGTTTAGAATCTGAAAAGTGCTAGGTTTCTGTTATTGTTGTTTGTTAAAAGTCAATTTTAGCTCATTTGAATATGTTATTATTTACCAACAAAACCTTGTTTCACCCAGTGGGGAAAGAATAGAGTTTCTGAAATAGTAGCTGGAGTCCACAATAATGATGGACTTCTGAGAAGACTCAAAAAGACCTCCCTTATTGGAAGACTCTGACTTTAGGTCAGCATTTCAAGGATGCTTCAAATGTCAAAGAACTACAATTTAATCCTGAAAAAACCTATTTAAGTCAATGTTCTTTCTTTATAATGGGAAAGACTTTTTTCTCTTTCTGATCAGTTCCTACCTCTTCTTTCATAAGTGCAAGAAAAAAAGATAAAAGATTTTAGAGAAGGAAAGGACTTTAGGGATCAAAAACAAAGTTTATGGACAAGGCAGTACAACTCATAAGAGGTAAAGCAGCTTACTCAATGTCACAGAGATAGTGACAGAGATAATATTTAAACTCAAGTTCTCTGACTCTAAGCCCAGAATGAATTTCGCTGTGCTGTATTGCTTTTCTGTATAATCAGAGGTATATCAGAGTTTCCACTGGGCCAATCCAAGAGGCAACTATTACAAAAATAATTGGGAAAGAACAATTGAGATGCAAGTAAATAGTAGCATAAATAATTACTACCTTCCTCCAGGTAAAAACAATATTAAAAAGAAACATTGGTGTCCAAGCATGCTGGATGGATAGTAACAAATTTAATGATTTAAGAGGAACTTTCTGGATTTCATTGTTTGCCTTGCAAGTTTCAAATCCAGATAAACCAGGGCAGCTATTGCATTGTCTAGGTTTCCCTGAGATAGACATAGCCCTATATGTCTTTTCCTGTTTGTTGGCTTATGAAAAGGTAGACAAGGGAACAGATATATTATGTTCAAAGCCAGATTGCAAGAATTTGAGAAGCTGATGATATTTGAGAAAATAGTAGTAATCAATAATGTCAGGGGGATTTTGTTTTGTTTTGTTTGTTTTTACAATTTGGCAGCAAAAGGATAGAGAACTAAAGAAGAATAGTTTAAGAGGATGGTAGGAGCAAGTGATCAGTCAACTAATATTTCAGAGTTAAAAATCAGACTTTAGGCACTTACTATCTGTGTGACCTAGCAAGTTATTTAGCCTTGTTTGCCTTGGTTTATTTATCTATAAAATAAGCTGGAGAAGGAAATGATAAATTATTACAGCATCTTTGCTAAATAGGGTTATAAAGAGTTTAGTATGACTGATCGACAGCAATTTGCTTATAAAATATTAATATTTAAATATATTTGTTTCACAATGTGTTAACCATTCATTTTTCCAATTGGTGGACAAATACATTTTTGTTTTGTTTTTTGTACCATGAAAAGTCCTGCTATGAAAACTTTGGTTTAAAGGGAACTAATTAATCTGACTCCAGGCCCAACACTTTATCCTTTGTAGCACCTAGCTGCCTTTTTTCTATTACAAGAAAATAAGAACATGATAAGTATAGAAAAATATGAAAATACTTACATAATCTATTCAAAGACTTCCAAACAATCCATTATAAAGTCTCTTGATGTAGAAGACAGAGTATTTTATTTGGAATGAGGAGTTCCTGGCTCTACACTCCACTTTAAAATACAGATATATCACCATAGGAAGATCACAAACTCTAAGCTTTGGTTTCTTCATATGTAAAATGGGGGGAGAGGGAATAATGCCTATAATACCTACAATCACACAACTGATGTGAGACATAGATGAAAGTCTGTACATAAAATACTTCAAAGACTTCAAGGTGCTATGTAAATATTAATAATCAATAAAAAGAGATGCTTCATGGAATAATTGATAAGGAGTTTATCTCAGATCCTGGAGAACTTGGATTCAAGTCCTGTCTCTGCTATATACTGACTGTAAAGTCTTAGACAAATAATTTAACTTCTCATTTCCCTAGACAACTCTCTAGGTACCACTTGTATTAGTTACATGTATTACAATGTAATTAGTTTCCATTATCTGGACATTTCTCAGACTAGGAACAATAATCACAGGTCCAATAACAAATATCATGGTAAATAAATTATAGGTTCAATCACTGTTTCATTAATATCAAGCATTATCCTCAGTGTAAAGAATACATTTTTAATGACATCATTCTTGCTCACAAGAGCTAGACTAAATAGTCCCTAAAGTCTCTTCTATATCTGATATTCTCTTATTTTTTGTTTCTTTTTCATTTCTTCTTATTTTTTTGAATTTTGAAAAATTCTGGTGGTATTTCGTTATAGCCTATTCTCCTAGGAACCTTGATGGTTCTCTATAAGCAGAATAACTTCCATAAAGGGTCTGTTTTCTCTGGATGCCAATCAACAGCAGCAGTAGCATTTGGAGAACAATTTTAGAATGAGCTCTGGGCAGAGGAATAGTATCAGTATAATTACTGTATTTTAATGAAGGAGAGGAGGAGGACAGAGAATCAAGTCATGTTGGCACAGATGCTGAGCTTTAATGAATTGTTTAAGTAGGAAACAGAATGAAGACAGGTTGCAGAGCTCAGGTTAATGATTCATTTGCAACAAAAAGTAAACGCTGAAACATTGGCTCTTAGAATATATAAGGTCTCTAGCAATGTCTATTTCTTTATGAGAAAATAGATCTTTTGCTGACATCTTAACTTTTAAATGTGGGATTTGTTCTCTCGTCATGGTAGAATACTAGTCCTTGTCTAATACCTCATTTTGGAGTGAAAGTGATGCTGGCTTCACAGGCACTGGCTGGCTCTATGTTGAAAAAGCTTTAGGTTGGTCTTACAACAATATGTTTTTTTGAGGACCTTGTCTCTGAGAATGGCTGAGAAGCTTATTACCTGTAATGAAATTAGTTTTATTTTTCAAGCCATAAAAATGTCCAAAACTGTGGAAAGTTTTTCTTTAATCTGTCAGTAGAACTAATTCTCAATCAATTAGTCAATGAACAACCATTTGTTCAGTGCTTATTATGTGTCAGGCACTATGCTGCATGCTACAGAACCAAAGAGTAGAACCAAATGATCCATGTCCTTAAGGAGATTACATTCTAAAAAGGAAAGCAGAAAATTCATATAAAGCAGAAATTCTTGCCTTTTATTGAGTCATAGAGTCCTTTGGCAACCTGGTGAAACCTCTGATCATCTTACCTGAATATTTTTAAATATATAAAATAAAATGTTAAATTTTAATTATAGGTTATTGAAAATCAAGATTTTAATTATTTTTTTTCCAAGTTCACAGACTTCCTCAAATTTATCTATAAACTTTTAAGGAATCTGTGGAACCTAGGTTGATTGCCCCTTAATATATAGGTATATATGTAAGTTTGTATATACATATGTGTATATACATATATGCCTGTGTGTTTATCTATGTATGTGTATACATATGTTTATGTATGCATATGTGTATGTAATTTGGCCAGATATGTATATAAGTATGTATGTATGCATGTATACAACTATCTACAAATCTAACCTAATCTATCACTCAAAAAGAAATTTAACTTGGAGGGGAAGACACAAACTGTTGGATGGGGACACGAACAGTCTCATGCAGAATAAGGTGAAATGATACATCTTTTAAAATATTAAAGAAGTAAATCCTAATATCCCATAGGAAAAATATGGAAACTACTAACCAAATGCATGTCTACTCTCATAAAATCCTGATATGTATTATTCGCTTTCTTGTGAACTAAACTGTCTGTGGGTATTTCCTTACTTGATAATTGCACTTTGGTCTCCTGGTGAAGAATTTCTGGACACCTCCTCTGATTGGCATTCCATTTTAATCTTTCTCTGAAGACATTGCACTTTTTTTTCTCTCTTCTCTGTGAATGACCAGATTCAGATATTGAATATGAATCATATTCCATGAACTCTAAGAATTAAGTTATTAAATTGGCCATCAGGGACAGTGATAAGATAACTGTGGTGGGAGTGAAACTGGTGTAGAGCCATTAATGAGGTCTGACTATTGAGTCAGAATCCTGACTTAATTGTACTGCACACAAACTGGTTCAGCAGATAATTTCCAAAAAGAAGTTCTAGAGCAATGATAGCACCATTCTATTTTATAACTACATAAATTGATATAAAGAAATGAAAAAAGAAATTAGCAAGACTAGAATCTCAATTTATATAAACACCAACAGAATAAAAGCAAAAATTCTGAAATTTTTAAGAACTATCATCAGCCCAATGACTATTCAAGATTCCAAAAGATCAATGATGAAAGATACTTTCCATTACAGAGAAGTGATGGTTTGGGGGTATAGAATGAGACTATTTTTGGAGACAGCCATCAAAGGAATGTATTTTATTTGATTATGCATATTCATTTAATAAATTTGTTTTTTTCTCAGCAGGATGAGATTAAGAGAGAAAAAATTAGATTTCTGCTAATTACATATGTGTATAAATATTATCTATATACATATACTGTATATACACATATATATTACATTTTAATAGAGAGCTGGGGTGCTATGAGTATAAAATGTTACATGCATTGTAGATAAAATTGTTATTAATTTTAGTTATTTCATTTACTTTATTATGAGATCTCTTATGGAGGAGGGATAATATTTAAATGTTTGTAATGTTAAAAAACAAAACGTCAAAAAATTTAATATATTTAAAAATAATACATGCATTAACCATTCCACTTGAAAAAGTAACACTTATTTGGATTAAAGCTTCCTGGTATATTTGATTGTCATATCTTTCTAAAGTTTAATTTCATGTATAATAGGGTCTAGAAATGTTACAGGAATATTTAGAGTTAGCATTTCTATAAGGCACTAAGGCTTGCAAAGCATTTTGCACATGTTATTTCATTTGATTATCATAGTCTTGTGAAGAAAGTGATATTGTTGTTTCCATTTTAAAGATGAGAAAAATGAGGCTGAAATGTATGTTCTGATATTTAAAGAGTGGAAGTGATTTATTGAAGGTTATACAAGTAGCAAGTAGGTGAGAAGAAATATGAATCCAGATCTTCTGAAGACTTGTGTTTTGGATGAAATAGTAGGCATTGGCAATTTGAAGAAGGAGATAATAGAAACTTAATCTAATTTTCATCAGTCCATTCCAACCCAATAAAAATCACAGAATGTCAGGTTTGGAAAGGGTCTCAGAGACCATATTGTCCCAACCACATGCAAAGGAAAATAGTCATTTATAAGTTTAAAAAGTAGTCATCTGTCCACTTTAATTGTGAAAATGTCTAAAAAAGGAAAGAAACTGATTGCTTCCATGATGATATGTGTGCTCCTGAAAGAGCAGCAATTCATGTTTATGTATATCTATAATTATGTACTTCCTTCACAACAATTCTCTGGAGAACTCTATGGAACCAATATTATTATCCCCATTTTAGAGATGTGGAAATTGTGTCCAAGGTCACCTGACTAGTAATTGGAAGAGGCAGTACTGTCCCCCTGGATGTGATATTCTTCTCATTTCATTACACTGAATACCAAGACCTGCTTTCTTTTCTTTTGGGCAAGATAAACAAGCATGTGATGACTGGAAGGATTTTTGTAAATGTTTTAAGCTTTGAGAATTGAAGTTTATTTAAATGGAATTGAGAACATTAGGAAGAACACTTGACTTGAAATCAGGAGACTTGAGTTTGAATCCCAGCCCCCAAAACTGACTAACAAGTAAACTTGAGAAAATTATTTAAGTTTTCTGAGCCTCAAATTCCTCTTATACAAAATGTGGCTGATTACATTTTTACTATCTATCTCACAAAAAATTATGAAGCTCGGACAATATATGAATGTGCAGACATAAATGATTTTTTCAATCATATTCAACAAGATTTCAGCTAACTTCCCCTATGAGACTCAAGTTGGAAGTACAAAACTACTTAGAGACTAGCTCCATACTGTTCAGGATGAGACTCTGCTCTTTATCAGACCTCAGTCAGTTTGCTTTTTCTTAGGCAACCTGTTTCTCTGTATTAATGCTGAACTTAGTTCAGATAGCTTGACTCCTTTGCATTTCAGAACTTTCTGCTTCAAGAGATCTACCATCTTAGACTACTGGATATCAGGGATATATGCAGAATCCTATACCTGTATGAACTATCATCCTTACTATTCATTATATAACTGGCCTGCTAGGCATATCACCAAATTACTTGGAAGAAAATGGATAATTAATTTCAGTCAAATTCTTTTTACAAAGGAAAATACTATAGCCCATAGAAGGAAAGTGATTTTTTAAAGCTCAAAATGTTATAAATTAGAGATAGAACAATGGCTAGAATCCAGGTTTTTTGTTTGTTTTTATTATTGTTATTACTCTTAGTCCAGTATTCCTTCCCTCTTGGTATTATCTCCAACTATTCAGTAAGGACCAGCATATGGGGATAGGGGAGTTTGCTGTTGTTGAGTCATTTTCAGTCATGTCCAACTATTAATAATTCTATTTGGGGTTTTCTTGGCAAACATACAGGAGTAATTTGCCATTTCCTTCTCCAGTTCATTTTATAGGTGAGGAAACTGAGGCAAACAGGATTCTATAATTTTTCCAGAGTCACCCAGCTTGTAAGTAAATGTTTGAGGCTAGATTTAAACTCAGGAAGATGATAAGTCCTGATTCCAGGCCCAGATCTCTATCTACTATGCAGCTACCTACAGGGGGGTTACTAACCACCCAAGATGGAGTATTGTATTCTTATTAGCATCTTTTTCTAGACTATGGAAATTATAAAAGAAGTTCTTTTTTTTTGCATTTTTTTCTTTTTATAATGTTTCTTCAGAGTTGTTGTGATCATTATTATATTGGTATTAGCAAATATACACAGATAATATACAATATTATAGATGCTACATATATAACATACAACATCACATGTATACATAAAGATACTTTTATACACATACATATGACTACATACAACAAAGTAAATCTACCTTCACCATGGAGAATTCCAATAAATTAGGATTCTCTTAAACACTTTAAGTAAAAGTAAACACATCAAACTGGCCTATAAAAGAAGTTCTTACTAAACACCTATTATGTACTGTATATTGTGCAAAGTGCTTCAAAATATTTCATTTGATCCTGACAATAACAGCCCTGGGAAGTAAATGCTATTGTAGTCCTCATTTTACAAAGAAATGGCAACAGATTGACTTTAGGTATCTTGCCCAGAGTCACACAGCTAGTATTTTAAATTGAATTTGAACTCAAGTCTTCTTGACTTCCTGCCACTGCACACCCTGATTTCCTTCTTTTCTCAATTGTTGATGGCTTATTAATGTCTCATTTCATTTTGAATCCTAAGATATCAGGTCCCAGTAGGTCTAGCTTATTACAAAAGCATTTTCTCTTCCCAGACAGAAGAAACTCAAATCCATTCATGTGGCCAATGAATTGCCCTCTGAAATTTATAAGGCTGACTTCTGAGAGAAAAAAAAATCTATAGAAAAATCTTCAATTCCTTTGACACAGTAGATGACACTTAACTGAGTTTTACAGGTTCCAAAGAGTCTCTATTTGTGCACTGCCTTTTTGCTTTTCTATTTAGAAAATATAAGTGGCTAAGAGAGGTTTCAAGAAACTACTCTCAAGAATCCTCTAAAATAGCATTGTAAAATTCTTGAAAGAAGAAACATATTCTGAGTAATGGAAAGCAGGAACACAGAACTATCAGCTAGCTGTTAAGTGGGACCTGCCACACAGAACAGCACAGCTTTAAGTTCTGTCTCATAGATCATGGGAGGTTGAAATTCCCTTTCTCTGCCCAGATTACTTTTGGGGCCACTTTCTTTTTTTATTAATTAATATAAGACAAACAGAAAAAGAGAAATGACGATCCTATTAAACCTGGATGTGTGTCAGCTAAAGATTCACTTTCTGCAAGGTATCTTTCTCAGAATTGTCCTTTACCTCTGAGACTATAGCCTCCTCAAATTATTCTGCCTCTATCTTACTTATTCATAGTTGTTTTCTTTCTTTCTTTTTGGCAAGATAATTGGGGTTAAATGACTTACAGTTAGTAAGAGTTGAGTATCTGAGAGCAGATTTGAACTCAGCTCCTCCTGACTACATGGCTGATGCTTTATCCACTGTACCATCTACTGCTCCCGACATAGGAATTTTTATCTCATTTCTCCCATTTCACTGTGAATTTCATGAGATCAGGAACTGGTTTTTGCATTTCTTTGTATCTCTAGTACACATTCCCAGATATCCCAGATATACTTAGCACAGAGAATCAACTTAATAAATCCCAATGATGAACCAATTGGTTGGTTGGACAGACTATTTCTGGACTGTCATATTCAGGTCTGGAAATCACATTTCAGGTACCACATTTCAGAAAGCACATCAACAAATAAAGTGCATTCAGAGAATAAGTAGGATCATAAGAACACAAGATTAATCCATGAGAGGATCAGCTGAAGGAACTGGGAATTTTTAGTCTTGAGGAAAAAAGATATGAAGTAAATGTAATCACTATACTCAAATATTTGAAGAACTGGCACAGCAAAAAGTCTCAACTGTGTTCTGTGTCTTCCTGGAGCAGAGGACCTAATCATAGAAGTTAAGAGGAGGTAGGTTTCAACACTAAATAAAGAAAATTAGAGCAGTTCAGAAATTGAATGGGCTTCCTCAACTGGAAGTAAGTCAGCTGCCACTGAAGGTCTTCAAGAAGAGAATGAATGGCTGTTGGTCAAGGATTTTGTAGACTGGATTTTTGAAGTCTTTACCATAATAAAAATGAACTTCCCTTAGCCAAGTGGCACAACCATTGGAAAGGATACTGCTTTTTCTTCTTTCTCCCTTTATTATCATGGTCATCTCCTTGGGCATCAAGAACAGAAAAATGTGTGATCTATCGCAGACATCTCCTTATTCATTTCTAAAGTCCTTACTTCTGTGTATTGTAAACAAGATTGACAATATTCACAGAATGGAATTAGTCATCAATTTAGAATAAGACATGGAAGGAAAGAACTGGACTTGTTATTTCATTGGTAGAGATAATTTTCGGGTAAGGAAGTTCCTTCTACCAGTAAGTAAGTAAGCACTTTTCCTATAATTTATAGTCTTAAAGGGTTATCTAGAACAAAGGTGTCAAACCTGGGCCATGCTCAGCTTACAACTCTGCTAAGATCCGCTGATCCAGTTTAAAATGTAATTGAAAAATATTTAACAAAATACATAAATATACAATAACATAGATAATGCTACATTTTAAAATAAAGTCAATATATGGCCTGCAGTGATCTTTAGATACCAATTAACAGCTTCTATTTCTATTTGAATTTGATTCCACTTACCTAGAGTGTGAGGTTTAATAATTTACCCATAGTTATAGATTGATTACATATTAATGTCTTCCTGGACTCAAGGTTATCTCTCTTTCCACTATTCTAAATTGCTTTTTATGCCTAAATTAAACTATTTTTAGAAATATTTTAAAATAAAAGAAAAAGGCAGTTAAATGGTGCAGTGGATAGAGCACCAGCCCTAGAGTCAAGAGAACCTGAGTTCAAAATCAGCCTCAGACACTTAACACTTCCTATCTGTGTAACCCTGATCAAGTGACTTAACCCCAATTACCCTGACAAAAAATTTATATTCAAAAATATTATATATATATATATATATATATATATTTGTATGTGTGTGTGTGTGTGTGTGTGTGTGTAAATACATAAATGTGATAAAAGCAAAAAAGTAGATCATAAAAAACTTCAAGACTGAATTAACTAGAGTAAGGAAATACAGTATACAATGAAAATGAATTTGAATAGATCAGTCAGATAAAGCAAAGCAAAAACATAGGTCCTGCCCTCAAAAGGCTCATAATCTAATAAAGCCAACATGTACAAATAAAACTAATCTACATTAAAAAACATATACAGATTAGATGAGAGATGATCTTAGAGGAGAGAGCATGATCTATTTTGAGGCCTGGGAATAGTCTCCTTCAGAAAGTATAACTTGAACTGAGTTTTGGAGGAAACCAAGATGTGGAAGTTAGAGATACATCATTTCAGCTATGGAGGACAGCCAATGCAATGACTTGAAGAGAGAAGATGGAGGATTTTGTTTGAGATAGAGCAAAGTATGCTTGTGTAGTTAGATCATACAGTACATAAAAGGGAGTAAAATATAAGAAGGCTAAAAAATGAAAACAAAACTTGGATTCTACTTCACACCCAGCAAATTATCAAAGATGATAAAAGATGGTAATAGTCAATGTTGGAGACATTTTAGAAAGCTAGACATGCTGGTGTGTTATTGTTGAAACTACAAAAAAAAATGACCATTTTGGAAAGCAACTTAGAATGATGCAAATAAAATTATTGTAATGTCCATAACTTTTGATTTAGACTTTACACCTAGGCTTATATCCCAGGAAAGTCACTGAGATAAAAAAAAATTCTCCAAACAAACCAATATATTTTTAGTAAGAGTTATTGTGATGGTAAAAAAAAAAATGGAAACAAAGTAGATGCCCATTAATCAGAGGAATGGCTAAATAAAGTATGCTGTGTGATTAAAAAATGGAAAAGGTAATGAATACAGAGAATCTTGGAAAAGTCTGAATGAACTGATACAGAATGAAGCTAAGCAACAGCAAGAAAACAATAGGCACAATGACTACAACAATATAAATGGACAGAACAACCATAAAATGATCAAAAGTGAATATTATAATATTACAAAGAAAAATCATGGTCCCAAAGAAGAAATTTGAGAAGTCACCTTGTGTAGAGGGCTGAGACTCTGGAGAAGTATACTTGAAACAAGGTGTTAACTCAATGGAATTGAGGAGATAATGGTTCTCTAGTTCACATATGTACTTAGTATTTAGTATGATGATTTTCTAAGTTCACACATAAGCAGTATGCTGTAATGATGTAATTACAATAAGGTATATAAGGGCTAAGAAGGACTGGAAGATAGACATTCTATCTTTGACCAGCCTCATGGCGATTCTCATGCCTCCTGCACTAAGATCAAGACTGGGCCAGAATAAAGAATCTAGACTTTATTCTTGGCTGTTCTCGTCTCTGCTGAGACCAAGGCATATCCCAGGTCCTCCAGAAAGCTAGTTAGAACATTACATCCTTGATTTTCTTGTTTTGTAGAAGTGAAAATTATTGAAAATTGATGCATTGCATACATTTTTCCTTTTTTTATTCTTCTTCCTCTTTTTTCTTTTTTTGTTACCTTAAGATTATCATTTGTTATATGAGATAACTGTTTGGAAGATGAAGTAAGAAGGAAATGGTGAAATTCTGGTGATATAAAAAACAAAGGATATCAATTATTTAATGACACTAAAAAGAGAAGAAAAAGTTGTGTGGTGTAGAGGTTTAAATGTCAGAGCTTGTATTTGATCCTGGAGGAAATAGGGAGCCAGTGGAGCTCATTGGGGAGGAATGGAAAAAGGTGTGACATGATCAGAGTTGCTTTAGAAAAATCACCTTAACATGTTAATGGATAACAAAAGATCTTGAGATGAATGAAAAGTCCAAGAGACAGAGTTTCTGGGTAGTTAATATACAATTTATTAATTAGACTAGCTGATAATCCCTAAATTGGTATCCAGTGGTTTTGATAATCAAAGACAAAACCATAGAAATCACTGAATACTTAAATACCTTTGAAAAAAAGAAGTGTCCTTGAGATATGAAAATAAAATCTCATTGGTAAACAATGAGATGGTGGATATATCAATTAGAAAATGGACTAAAAGTCTTCAGCTCTTCCTGCTAAGAAAGTTATTTGATCATGAAATTCAGCTGTCTTCAACAGTCTGGGCAAAGGAATCCATCTCTATCCACATCACTCTGGGTTATTTTTTCCTTTGTGAGCTGAATTCTTCTAGATTTCAATGGACAGGGGTACAAGAGCATGGGCTCAGTGCTTTAGAATTTGTATGCACCTAAATTAGATCCTGTAGTAAATCACTCTAAACTGAAGTTCTTCTAGTTGTGTGGGGTCCCATCCAAGATTGAAGAGCATGTATCCAGGAAACTTCACCAAAACCATCTCTCAATTTTATATTTAAAAGACTGACTGATAAGGAAATAAAAAATGTCAATCCTAAATTAATAATTGGTTATTAATATAACAGAAAAATAATCATTTATCTCAATATCAAAGAGGGAGACATGGCAAGAGCATGACCTGAAACAAATTTATTCCCCAAATATACCATCCACTAATGTAGGGAGAAAATACAAGAGAAGTATCAACATTTTGCTGAATGACTCTAGGTCTTTCTAGAATATGCTAATAAATGTTTAGGAACTGGGTCCCTGAAAATGTCAGTGGACTTTTAAGGCTAATTGGCTTTATTAACATTATCTTTTTTTTACCTTCTTAAGTCTAGATAATAAAAAAGCTAATAAACTAACCCCTAATTTATACTATTTATTGATACATCTTGATTCTGTTATATTTCCATTCTTTGGGACTCAATTTCCTCATCATTAGAACAAGGAAGAACTAAATGATTTCTAAGATCAATTCAGATTCTATAAGAGAGAACTTGGTGCCATAGAAATAGCACTGGACTTGGAATCAGGAGACTTGGATTTGAATCTTAAATAATTCAGAAAGTTATTCAGCTATGTCAAACTCACAGTCTGACTTCCTGTTTTCTGCACTGAAAAATGCTATGTAAATGTGTGCTCTTGTAAATGTAGTAATTTCTATCATTCTCACCTTTACTCTGCTTCTGAAAGAATTTCCTTTCTCTATTTACTTTTTAAAGTTTAATTCATCCTTAAAACTCCAAATCTTTTCTACTGATCCATTCCTAATGCTTCCATCCAAATTTCAGCTCATTAAACTGTACTTTGTCTTATCTCTTTTATGCATTCATATTGTATTTGAAACTCCAGTTTCAAAGAAAAAAAAATACATTGGAGTGATACCTTGGGTCTTCCTTCACAACCTAGATTAAAGTATAATTAGCTAAAACAGAATCATAAATTGGAAAGGAGTGAAGACTATCTTGTCCCCTATCATAAAGTCCCTCTATAAAAATTCTAAAGACCCAGAGGCCAAGGAATATGTTTTATCTCAATTTAATATTTCTCATTAGGTTTTTATCCCAAAGAGATCATTTTAAAAGATGAAAGGACCTAAATGTGCAAAAATATTGATGGCAGTTCTTTTTGTGATGGCAAAATATTGGAAATTGAGGGGATGCTCATAAATTGAGGAATAGTTGAATAAGCTGTGCTGTGTGAATACAATGCAATACTATTTTGCAATAAAAAATGATAAATGGGTAGACCAGAAAAACTGGGAAAGACTTATATGAATTGATACAAAGTGAATCGAGAAGAACTAGAAAAACATTGTACATGATATCAGCTACATTGTGTGATGATCATTTATGACTGACTCAGCTCTTCTCAGGAACACAATGATTCAAGACAAGTCAAAAAATGCATATCCATAATCTATAATCAGATAAACAACTGTTGGACTCTGAATGCAGATTGAAGCATATTTTTCATTTACTTTCTCATATTTTTCTTTTGATCTTTTTTTCTTTCACAACTGTGACTAGTATGGAAATGTTTTACATGGTTGCAAACATATAAACTAGTTCAAACTGCCTACCTTCGGGAATAGGGAAAGGGAGGAAAAAGGGAAGAGAGAAAACTTTGAAACTCAAACTCTTGTAAAAATAAATGCTAAGAACACACAGTGGACTTCCGGTTAAGATGGCGGAGAGGAGGCTCACAGCTGCATAAGCTCCACGCTTTCTCTCACTATCCACTTCATTACAAGCCTCTGAATCAATGCTTGACTGAAAAAAACCCACATATAGTTACCAAGAGAAGCCATCCTTGAGATTCACCAAGAAAGGTCTGTCTTTACTGGAGGGCTGGGATGGTTTTAGATCGGGCGCAGGCGGCGGGCAGTGGCAGTGAGAGCACGGGAGCAGACTGGAGAGGGGGTGGGGAGTGATCGCAGCCATCTCTGCGGGGAGAGCTTCGCTACAGGTTTGGATACTTTGCTCCGGCAGCAAGTCAGCAGCCCAGCAGAGAAGCTAAAAACACCGGGACTGAAGAATACAACCCCAAACAGCTGGAGTCTCTCAGGACCTGGCCGTCCCCCCCTTCCCCCCCCACAGTGACTCAGCACGCTCTGGGATCTCAGAGTGCAGGCGCAACACAGTCCTGCTAGTGCCTCACTGCTGCCCCCCACAGTCTGTAGAGGAAGCTCAATAACATACCCAACCCCTCCCCCAAAGAAAGACTCCAGTTTTTTTCTGTTTTTCTTTGGTAGTTTGTCTCTGATTAATAGACAGAATGAGCAAGAAGCTGAAGAGGACTTTAACCCTTGACAGCTTCTACACAGATAGAGAGCAGACTCTAAATCCTGAGGAGACTAAAAACAGGCAGTCCCCAGGTGAATCCCCAAAGGAGGAGATCATCTGTTCCTCAGCACAGATGAACCTCATAGAAGTGATTAAAAAGGCTCTCACAAGGGAGCTAGAAGAAAAATGGGGAAAGCAGAGTGAGGCTTGGCAAAAGGAGAGGGAAGCTTGTGAAAAGGAGAGGGAGGCTTGGCAAAAGGAGAGGGAGGCTTGGGAAAAGAGCCTGGAGAAAGTTAAAGACAGAGTGGATAAAGAAGTAAAATCCTTGAAAAATAGGATTAGTGAACTGGAAACAGAAAACAGCTCTCTAAAAAACAAAATTGGCGAAATGGAAAAAAATTCCACAGAACAAAAGAACTCAATTGGACAATTAGAAAAAGATTTTTAAAAAGTGAGTGAAGAAAATACTTCACTGAAAATCAGACTTGAACAAGTGGAATTGAATGACTCGAGGAGACAAGAAGAATCAGTCAAGCAAATCCAAAAAAATCAAACAATGGAGAAAAATGTGAAATACCTTCTGGGGAAGACAACAGACCTGGAAAACAGATCCAGGAGAGACAATCTGAGAATCATTGGACTTCCAGAAAAACATGATGAAAAAAAGAGCCTGGACACTATTTTCCAGGAAATTATCAAAGAGAACTGCCCAGAAGTCATAGGAACAGAGGAAAAAATAAACATTGAAAGGATTCATCGATCACCCACTGAAAGGGATCCTAAAATCAAAACACCAAGGAATATAGTGGCCAAATGCCAGAACCCTCAGATGAAGGAAAAAATATTGCAAGCAGCTAGAAAAACCCAATTCAAGTATCAAGGAGCCACAATAAGGATCACCCAGGATCTGGCAGCATCCACATTAAAGGATCGAAGGGCCTGGAATATGATATTCCGAAAGGCTAAGGAACTTGGTATGCAACCAAAAATAACTTACCCAGCGAGAATGAGCATCTTTTTCCAGGGAAGAAGATGGACATTCAATGAAGTAAGCGAATTTCATCTATTTCTGATGAAAAAACCAGAACTTAACAAAAAGTTTGATCTACAAATATAGAACTCAAGAGAAATCTAAAAAGGTAAAGATTAATCTTGGGAACTATATTTTGACTATATAGATGTATAAAGAATACATGTATACCTTGTTCTAGAACTTGATGTGGAAAGGACATTGTATCAGAAAAAGGGTAAAGTGGGGGTAGTACATCTCATGAAGAGGCATAGGAAACCTATTATATCTGAGAGAAAGAATGGAGGGGGATGAATATAGTGGGTATCTTACTGCCTTCAGAATTGGCTTTAAGTGAAAAATCTTAAGACATATTCAATCTATGGTGAAACTTCTCCCACCTCATTGAAAAGTGAGAAGGGAAAAATGAAAAGGGAAGGAATAAGCTAAGAGGAAGGGAATACGGGAACTGGGAGGGAAAGGGGTAAGATAGGGGGAGGAACTCTAAGGCGGGGGGAGGGATACTAAAAAGGGAGGGCTGTGAGAAGCAAGTAGTGCTCACAAGCTTAATACTGGGAAGGGGGGGAAAGGGGAAAGAAGGGAGAAAAGCATAAACCGGGGTTAACAAGATGGCAAGTAATACAGAATTGGTCATTCTAACCATAAACGTGAACGGGGTAAACTCCCCCATAAAGAGGAAGCGGTTAGCAGAATGGATTAAAAGCCAGAATCCTACAATATGTTGTTTACAGGAAACACACCTGAAGCGGGGAGATACATGCAGGTTAAAGGTAAAAGGTTGGAGCAAAATCTACTATGCTTCAGGTGAAGTCAAAAAAGCAGGGGTAGCCATCCTGATCTCAGATCAAGCTAAAGCAAAAATTGACCCAATTAAAAGAGATAAGGAAGGACACTATATCTTGCTAAAGGGTAGCATGGATAATGAAGCACTATCTATATTAAACATATATGCACCAAGTGGGGTAGCATCTAAATTCTTAAAAGAGAAACTAAGAGAGCTGCAAGAAGAAATAGACAGTAAAACTATAATAGTGGGAGATCTTAACCTTGCACTCTCAGAATTAGATAAATCAAACCGCAAAATAAATAAGAAAGAAGTCAAAGAGGTAAATAGAATACTAGAAAAGTTAGATATGGTAGATCTCTGGAGAAAATGTAATGGAGACAGAAAGGAATACACTTTCTTTTCAGCAGTTCATGGAACCTATAAAAAATTGACCATATATTAGGACATAAAAACCTCAAACTTAAATGCAGTAAGGCAGAAATAGTAAATGCATCCTTTTCAGACCACGATGCAATGAAAATTACATTCAACAAAAAACCAGGGGAAAGTAGACCAAAAAATAATTGGAAACTAAATAATCTCATACTAAAGAATGATTGGGTGAAACAGCAAATCATAGACATAATTAATAACTTCACCCAAGAAAACGATAATAATGAGACATCATACCAAAATGTATGGGATGCAGCCAAAGCGGTAATAAGGGGAAATTTCATATCTCTAGAGGCCTATTTGTATAAAATAGAGAAAGAGAAGGTCAATGAATTGGGTTTGCAATTAAAAATGCTAGAAAAGGAACAAATTAAAAACCCCCAGTCAAACACTAAACTTGAAATTCTAAAAATAAAAGGTGAGATCAATAAAATTGAAAGTAAAAAAACTATTGAATTGATTAATAAAACTAAGAGTTGGTTCTATGAAAAAACCAACAAAATAGACAAACCCTTAGTAAATCTGATTAAAAAAAGGAAAGAGGAAAATCAAATTGTTAGTCTTAAAAATGAAAAGGGAGAACTCGCCACTAACGAAGAGGAAATTAGAGTAATAATTAGGAGTTACTTTGCCCAACTTTATGCCAATAAATTCGACAACTTAAATGAAATAGAAAAATACCTCCAAAAATATAGCTTGCCCAAACTAACAGAGGAAGAAGTAAATATCCTAAACAGTCCCATCTCAGAAAAAGAAATAGAACTATCAATCAACTCCCTAAGAAAAAATCCCCAGGGCCAGATGGATTTACATGTGAATTCTACCAAACATTTAAAGAACAATTAACTCCAATGTTATATAAACTATTTGAAAAAATAGGGATTGAAGGAGTCCTACCAAACTCCTTTTATGACACAGACATGGTACTGATACCTAAACCAGGTAGGCTGAAAACAGAGAAAGAAAATTATAGACCAATCTCCCTAATGAATATTGATGCTAAAATCTTAAATAAAATATTAGCAAAAAGATTACAGAAAATCGTCACCAGGATAATACACTATGACCAGGAATGCAGGGCTGGTTCAATATTAGGAAAACTATTAGCATAATTGACTATATCAATAACCAAACAAACAAAAACCATATGATCATCTCAATAGATGCAGAAAAAGCATTTGATAAAATCCAACATCCATTCCTAATAAAAACACTTGAGAGCATAGGAATAAATGGACTTTTCCTTAAAATAGTCAGGAGCATATATTTAAAACCATCAGTAAGCATCATATGCAATGGGGAAAAACTGGAACCTTTCCCAGTAAGATCTGGAGTGAAGCAAGGTTGCCCACTATCACCATTATTATTTAATATCGTATTAGAAACACTAGCCTCGGCAATAAGAGTCGAGAAAGATATTAAAGGAATTAGAGTAGGCAATGAGGAAACCAAACTATCACTCTTTGCAGATGATATGATGGTATACCTAGAGAACCCCAGAGATTCTACTAAAAAGCTATTGGAAACAATTCATCATTTTAGCAAAGTAGCTGGCTACAAAATAAATCCCCATAAATCCTCAGCATTTTTATACATCACCAACAAAACCCAACAGCAAGAGATACAAAGAGAAATTCCATTCAGAATAACTGTTGATACCATAAAATATTTGGGAATGTATCTACCAAAGGAAAGTCAGGAATTATATGAGCAAAATTATAAAAAAGTCTCCACACAAATAAAGTCAGACTTAAATAATTGGAAAAATATTAAGTGCTCTTGGATCGGCCGAGCGAACATAATAAAGATGACAATACTCCCTAAACTAATCTATTTATTTAGTGCTATACCAATCAGACTTCCAAGAAAATATTTTATTGATCTAGAAAAAATAACAACAAAATTCATATGGAACAATAAAAAGTCGAGAATCTCAAGGGAATTAATGAAAAAAAAAATCAAATGAAGGTGGCCTAGCTGTACCTGATCTAAAATTATATTATAAAGCAGCAGTCACCAAAACCATTTGGTATTGGCTAAGAAATAGATTAGTGGATCAGTGGAAAAGGCTAGGTTCACAAGACAGAATAGTCAACTATAGCAATCTAGTGTTTGACAAACCCAAAGCCCCTAACTTCTGGGAAAAGAATTCATTATTTGATAAAAACTGCTGGGATAATTGGAAATTAGTATGGCAGAAATTAGGCATGGACCCACACTTAACACCATATACCAAGATAAGATCAAAATGGGTCTATGACCTAGGCATAAAGAACGAGATTATAAATAAATTAGAGGAACATAGAATAGTTTATCTCTCAGACTTGTGGAGGAGAAAGAAATTTGTGACCAAAGATGAACTAGAGACCATTACTGATCACAAAATAGAAAATTTCGATTACATCAAATTAAAAAGCCTTTGTACAAATAAAACTAATGCAAACAAGATTAGAAGGGAAGCAACAAACTGGGAAAACATTTTCACAGTTAAAGGTTCTGATAAAGGCCTCATTTCCAAAATATATAGAGAACTGACTCAAATTTATAAGAAATCAAGCCATTCTCCAATTGATAAATGGTCAAAGGATATGAACAGACAATTTTCAGAGGATGAAATTGAAACTATTACCACTCATATGAAAGAGTGTTCCAAATCATTATTGATCAGAGAAATGCAAATTAAGACAACTCTGAGATACCACTACACACCTGTCAGATTGGCTAAGATGACAGGAAAAAATAATGATGAATGTTGGAGGGGATGCGGGAAAACTGGGACACTATTGCATTGTTGGTGGAGTTGTGAACGAATCCAACCATTCTGGAGAGCAATCTGGAATTATGCCCAAAAAATTATCAAATTGTGCATACCCTTTGATCCAGCAGTGTTTCTATTGGGCTTATATCCCAAAGAAATACTAAAGAAGGGAAAGGGACCTGTATGTGCCAAAATGTTTGTAGCAGCCCTGTTTGTAGTGGCTAGAAACTGGAAAATGAATGGATGCCCATCAATTGGAGAATGGCTGGGTAAATTGTGGTATATGAATGTTATGGAATATTATTGTTCTGTAAGAAATGACCAGCAGGATGAATACAGAGAGGACTGGCGAGACTTACATGAACTGATGCTAAGTGAAATGAGCAGAACCAGGAGATCATTATACACTTCGACAACGATGTTGTATGAGGACATATTTTGATGGAAGTGGATTTCTTTGACAAAGAGACCTGAGTTTCAATTGATAAATGATGGACAAAAGCAGATACACCCAAAGAAAGAACACTGGGAAATGAATGTGAACTATCTGCATTTTTGTTTTTCTTCCCGGGTTATTTTTACCTTCTGAATCCAATTCTCCCTGTGCAACAGGAGAACTGTTCGGTTCTGCAAACATATATTGTATCTAGGATATACTGCAACATATCCAACATATAAAGGACTGCTTGCCATCTAGGGGAGGGGGTGGAGGGAGGGAGGGAAAAGAAAAATCGGAACAGAAACGGGTGTCAATGTAAAGTAATTATTAAATAAAAATTTAAAAAAAATAAATGCTAAAAATTTTCTTGTCATGTATCTGGGGGAAAATAAAATACTATTTTATATTTTTTTAATTATATCTTTCCCAGCAACTAACACAACTCTATACATACAGTAGGCAATTAATAAATGGTTACTGACCATCTCCTACATTCTACTCACACATTGACTTAATCACTACTCTAATTCAATTCCTCATTACCTCTCCCCTGACCTACCTAAATAGCTTCCTTATTTGGTCTTCCTATTTCAAAACTCTCTCCACTACAAAGCTACCAAAGTTATTTACTCAACCATGTTCTCCCCCTATCAAACTCATTAAACTTCTATAGCTCCCTATTGCCTTGAAAATCAAATAAAAACTACTGTGTTTGACATTTAAAGTTTTTTATTCTGTTATGCCACAGTTCTCTTTAACTGTCCTGACTCAGTTTCCCTGTACGAGTTTCCCTTGTCTCAGTTTCTTTAACTGTTCTGTCTCAATCCCCTAAGTAAACTCCCCGCTTCTGGTCCATTAAGACTGAGGACCATTTGCTCTAAGGTTATAAATTATTAGCAAGATAAACAAGAGAATAGACCTCTTGACTCTTTTCTGTCCTCAAGAATTTACACTATCCCTCTAAAATATTCTAAGATACCTCACTGACATCTTTATTTCTGTGTATTCAGACATCCTGTTTCTGGGTTTTTTTGGGTTTATGGCCTCCCCTATCCTGACAGAAGCTTTCCCGCCTTTTCCCTCTTCTTTGTCTCCAAAAGGTACTTAAAGGTTTGAGATCCCCATTCATTGCTGGAGGCTGGCAGCTGGATGCTGGTTTCTGGATATTGGATTATTTGGGATGACAGTCTCCTCCAGCCCTGGGACCAACATGGATTCCTTGATCCCAGTATATCTTTATCTCTGTCTGACTGGATAATTTGAGACGAGAGTCCTGTCCAGTCAATTTTACTCTTCCATTAATAAAATATTAAAAACTCTCTAATCTCTCTCCTGACTCAGTTTCTCCGGCATTACAACTCCTTCCATGAATTATTGTCTTTTTTATACTTAATTCTGATCCTGACACTTTACATTCCAAACTGTCACATTTAGTGTTTTACACACACCATGCTTCATTTCCCATCTCTGGATCTTTGTAATGGCTTTTCCTACTGCTTGATTTGTACTTCTTCCTCCCTTGTACCTCTTAAAATTCCCTGGTTCCCTTCAAGTCTCAATTTGAGCTGCACCTTTTTCTATTGTCATTTCCAAAATTACCTTGCATTTATTTTGAACATGTAGCAAGTAGCTTTGGCCCCATCTTCTGGAACCAGATAAAACATCTGCCTTTTGGGGCTTCACAAGTAAATGGTATTCAATCCATTATTAGGAGCCAATAAATGACATTTCATTACTGTTTAACCATTTAACATCCATTAACTTTTACAAATGGATATTGTCAATCTTAGAGTAAGCACACATACAACCTAATTCTGTTTGTCTTTCTTAGACCAAACTTTGAGGTTAATAATATTTATTTCCAGCAAGGACAAAATACAGAATTTTCTCTCTTCCCCAAGACTTCAGAAGACTACTCTTGCTACACCTTTTCAGTTTCTGAGAAGTAAAATCAAAACATGGCTTATTTCCTACATAATAATAGCCTTACCAAGTTCAAATCAAAAAGTCATTCTCAAAGTTCAATCCTTTTTTCTTGGGAAGATTGAAGGGATGTATCAGTGCAAAACTGGTTATAAAGCCCAACAAAAATTCTTATTCCTAGATTTTAGTAACTTGTTTATATGACCTTTCTAAACTCAAGCAAAAATTCCAATGAGCAAGGTCTTTTTCTAGGAGCTACAAAGTCTCAGATGGCAAAAAGCTCTTTACTACATAATCTCTCACCTGAAACCATGAGCAAAAAATACACTGACTTCCCCCAAGAAAGACTGAGAGAAACAGATGATAGATGAGGGTGAGAAATCTTTTGAATGCTTACCCTCCACCACATAGCCAATCATAATTGTTAATGTTTGTCTATACAGACTCTACAGGCTCTCCTAGGCACTTGTCTTATAAGTTGTAATGATTCTTTCAGAAAAAAAATTTCCTGGGCTCCTCCATGAGAAGGATTTGTATCAGCTGAGCAAACTGTTAGGATGTGAATATTCACTGAATCCCTTTTATTTATGTATTCTATAAATACTCAGAATAGTTGAGTGGTGCAGTAGTTAGAGCACTGGGCTTAGAATCAGAAAGATAGATTCTTCCCGAGTTCAGCTCCCACCTCAAATACTAGCTATGTGACTCTGGGCAAGTTACTTTATCTTGTTGCCTCAATTCTTCATCTGTAAAATGAGCTAGAGAAGGAAATGGCAAACCATTATTGTGCCTTTGCTAAGAAAATCTCAAATGGGGTTACAAATTGTTGAAAATGACTGCTATCTCTCCCATTTTCCCATAGGAATAAGGGTTGTTTCATCCTGTCTTTGTATCCTCAAATGTTACCACAGTATCTTACACATTGTAAGTTCATTATTGTTGATTAATTAACAAGTCAGCCTCTTTATTTTTTAGATGAAAACACATGAGTTCAGATGAGGAGTATTTTATCAGAGGTCAGACAGTAGCATAAATTTGATATGTATGGTTCAGGGGCTCAAGAACTCATATATCAGTCAAAAGATGGATTGTTCAAAACCTTTTCATAAAAACAATTTTGAAGGCATTTTACTGAAGCATGGAAGATAGGATCAGTCTTATAAATTTTCTACAGAGCTTCTAACAACTTGGAATGCATCAATTGCCTGTTGGTTTGTTCAGGATACTTTGAAATGTAACTCAAGAAGTGATAAAGGGATGATCACAGAAATAAATCAAGTTTGGTCCAGGAAACAACATCTATATTTTATGTGCCGGCTGCTGCTGGAATGCCTCAGTAATTGGTTTAAAAATATCTGTGACATCTGTTGATTCTTCTACTTTAGAGTTAGAAGAAGCTGTATCTTTGTCTTCTTTGGGAAAAGATCATTCTGTAAGAGGTGGAGGGGAGAGGGAGCAATGTAACTAAATTTAACAATCCTCAGACCCTTCCTTGAAACAGCAATAATTAATATGCAGGCCAGCCTCACAGAGGACTCGCTCAATTAGCATAGTTTCTAATTTGCTTAATTACTCAAAGTACAGGTTGTACTTTGTATTTCAGGCATGCAAGCAAGTTTCTATTAGTCTCAAAAGCAATATCTCACTTCCTATATGTTTAATGTGAAAAAAGTCATTCTTCATTTGACATTTCCATCTCTGAACACTCTCAAGGAACAGAACAATAGGGTATAGAAAGCATTGGATATAAAGTAAGAAGTTTGGGGTTCAACTTCTGGCTGTCTTACTTTTGGCTGAATGAACTTGGGCAGACCCCTGTCATTTATACTGTCTACATCTAATTTCTTAATTTGTAGAATAAGAGTTTTGGACTACTGGAATATTGAAGTGGGGATTGCTGTACGTGGAGGTGGCTGCTGCTTACTGTGCTTTCATAACAACATTTAATGTAACTGGCTTTGTTTGTGATTCTGTTTCATGCAATATATTTTAAAAGAGATCAATAAGATTCATCAGACTGTCAAAGAGGTCCATGCCATAAAAAAAACTTTAAAACCTCAGGTAGATGATTCCAAAGTCCTGACCAGCTTTAAGTCTTGTGATTCTAGATGTAACTACTGTGATTTCTTAAAAGTTTAAGGTAGGTAAATAAGTATAATGGAAGCAATGAACTTTCATTCAAAAGAACTAGGTTTCTATTCCTGGGTCTATGCCTACTTGGGTAAATCCCTTAATCTCCCTGAACTCTAGTTTCCTCATCTGTAAAATGGGGACAGTGCTCACAAGGTCTATTTCACATAGTGGCTATAAACAATCAAAGTAACTATGTGAAGTGCTATATTAAAAATCTGCTACTCTCAGCAATATAATGATCCACCATTGCACTGAAAGTCTTATGATGAAAAATGCTATCCATACCTAGAGAAAGAACTGATTGTGTCTGAATATAGATTAAAGTATACTTTTAAAATTTTTTCTTGAGAATTTTTTTGGGGGGAATCTATGTTGTCTTTGTCAAAATGACTTTTATGGAAATCTTTTGCTATCACACATGTCTTCTTAATGGGAGTTGAGAATGGGGATAAAGGGATAAGATCTGGAACTCAAAAGTTTTAAAAACAAATGCATAAAAATTATTTATATGTAATTGGGAAAAATAAAAATATTAAATAAAGAAGGAAAAATCATTCATTGTTATTGTTGTTAGCATATAATTCTCATCTTTTCCCATGTAATTTAAATAGAAAGTCTCTAGAGGAAAGGCATAAAGTCAAGTCATCACTTGGGATGTCATTGATCCTTTTCAAGAACAAGGAAGAACAACAATCCTAAGCCAAGTTGCTATCCTATTATTCTAGCTGGGTAGTGTATTGGTAGAGCATTGTACTTGGAGTCAAGAAATTCTCAAACATTAATTAGCTATGTGACTCTGAGAAAGTCACTTAATAATCTTTCAACTGAAGTCTCAGTTCCTTTATCTTTAAAATAGTGATGATAACAGTAGCACCTACCTCAGATATTGTTGTGAGTATTAAATGAGATAGCATTGAAGTGTTTTGCATACTTTAAATTATTATGTAAATGTTAGCTATTATAAAAGTTCCCAATAAACTATAACAATAGGTCAAATAGAATTAGATAATGCTAGTGTTAGAAATAACATTCTTGACACCAAAAACAGATATCAAGGAAAATTTATTAAAGAAGAATCTTAAGGAATCTTCTTTAGGTTTCTGGCTGCTTCAGAAAGAAGGAGCACTAAGTACAGAAGTGTGGGAACTGGTATACTTGCTTGTGTGATGCAGCCCCTCCCTTCAGAGAGTGGATTGGTACATTTCATCCAGGTTATATAGTTTCCCCTTAATATGTATAAAATGTTTCCCCCCCATCATATAGTCCATGTTCAAAAATGGCGGAAACTCCTCCTCTGAGGTGTGTTGTTTAATATTCAATTAGCCTATTAAGCAGGTGTAGTGGTGATTTGGTCAAGTCCTGTCATTGACCCCAACTAGTTTGATCTGGATGGGCTATTGTCTTAAGTTTGTGGTTTTCTCAGAACCACTAGAGTCTTTCTGATTGACTTAATCCACCTGTACCTTCCTAGCCCTCCACTTCCTTGTTTGCGCAAGGCTTCTATTGATCACTTACTTGTTCTGTGAATCCTGTGAATCCTAACCTTCGTTAACTTCTCATATTCTGAAAACTCTTGGTCAGTGATACCCACTAACCCACACTACCTCAAAGCTTGCAACACTGTGGAAACCCAACTTGTCAGCATTTTTCACACTAGCTAATCTTATCTAATATTCTTCACAAGATTACACAATAATAACTATTTGTGTTATTCTTGAATCAATGGGATGGTCCAAAAAAATGGAAAATAACTGTGGTATCTTAAGTTATACTCACTTTTAAATATGTTTTGAGGATTTATCTTCTAACTTTTTACAGGTGTTGAGTGGGAGAATTAAATATAGTACATAAAGATTCATATTGTCAAAAGGAGAATTGTTTGTGAGGTAAATATTAGAATTTTGAGTATGGCTTTATATGTTAGAAATATAATTCTTTCCTGTAGGAAGGCATATCTAATATTATAGTGAAAGATTATGGAAAATATTTTGTATGGAAATACTTTATATTTGGCAAAAACAAAATTAATATCTCTGGTCTACCTCTTCAATCACCTCTAAAGTTCCATCCTACACAAATAATAAGATATACTAGAAAATTAAGGGAGAGACTGTGTGATTCCCCTTATTGCCCATCTCAGCTGATGCAGTAATAAAATGTAAGGGTTTTTTTAAAGGGGCATGGGAATGGGGCTAATGTCTTTATAAGATCCCTCTCTGAAGTCCAAATGGAGTCAAGAAGGGAACAAGCAATTTGGCAAACATTAGCCATCCCCCTGGAAGCTGAGAACTCTGAAATCCATTCAGCACTTAGATATTTAAAACCCCTAGGCGAATTTGTTTGCTCAATTGGATCCCATTGTTTGCTTCTTGTATATGTTTACAACTCATTAAGGGATCACAGTGTGCTACTCAAGTTAATACATGAAAACCTCTTTTTATGTGATTGCATCAACAATAGCTGGAAAAGGGAAGTTACATTCCCTTCACTTTACAGAAATATAACATAGCTAGTATTCTCAGATAAAAGGAAACCTCTGATTAGTCATTCATCACTCAACTTTTTCAAGCTGCTACTGTAATGGTAGACTTATGTAATTAAAAAAGATAAATTCTTGAATTCTTGAAATTCTCTGCAAACTCTACCTTAACCATTCCTGAAAATGACTACCTAAATTTTCTAGACCTATCTAAATTTCAGTTTCACACCCACCCACCCCCTGTTAATGAAATCTGTCCTTTACAACAACCTACTTGCTGCCTTTAGGAACTACTAAAATACTGAACTACTGAAATATTTTTTTTTCCTGAGTTTACTTATTTGCGAGGGCAAGACCCCACTAATTTTTTTTTTACTTTTTTTTTCATGATAGGCATGGGGAGATGGAGTAAGAGAGAAAATATGAATACCGTATATACTCGAGTATAAGCTGACCCGAATATAAGCCAAAGCCCCTAATTTTAACTCCAAAATCTGGGAAAACTTATTATAGCAGTAGGTTTAGGTAACGCACCGGTGCCCGCAGAGGAGGTGAGTGGGTGCCGGTATACGTATGTAAAGCGGTTGCCAGCATTAGTATACAGTCCGGTTACCAACTGTGATACTACAGGAACAGCCGCATCACCGCAGCAATAGCCGGTCCTGTAGTATCACAGTCAGCACTCGCCTTGTATACTACACAGCAGGGGGGCATTCAAAGGGATATTTACACATGTTTTATCTAGTGACTCGAGAATAAGCTGAGGAGGGGATTTTCTGCCCAAAAATTGGGCAGAAAAACTCAGCTTATACTCGAGTATATACGGTACTTCATACCTAAAAAAGATAAAATTAATTTTAAAAACTAGGGAGTACTAAAATATTACATTCAAAAAAATGAATTGGTCCAACCATTCTGAAAATCAATTTGAAACCATACTAATAAAGCAACTAAAAAAAAAAAAAAACTCTTTGATATAAAGATTCCACTACTAGCTAAGCATATAATGCCAACAATAATAAAAGAAAGGCCTCTTATTCCCCCAAAAAAATCTATAACAGCAATTCCATAGAAAAGATCTTACTGATTTCAAAGAATTTTTTACAATGTTTTTCTTACATACTTTTTCTCCTGGTTTTGCTAATTTTTTTCTTTAGTTTATTATATTTAAAATTGTTCATTTTTGTAATTTGATGTTATAAGATATATTATCTTTCTATTTCTATTTGTCTTACTCTGCATAAAAGCAGCAATTATCAATATCTTTTTGCAATTATCTCTTCATTTCATACATTAATACTTCATCATAATCATACACCATAATGTATTCAGTTTTTCCTTAATTGATAGCATCCCTTTCATTTAGGTTTTTGCTACCACAAAAATTGTTACAAATATTTTTGAACAAACAGGATCTTTTCAATTTTTTCATCCCATTTGAGAAAAAAAATATCAAGAATATAGCTGAGTCAAAGATAATGCACTTTTACTTATTTGCAAATAATTCCAAATTGCTTCCCAAATGGTTTTAGCCATTCACAATTCCACCAAGGGATACCAATGTACCTGCTTTTCTACATTCCCTCCAGTATATATTATTTTCCATTTTTTTCATCTTTGCTACTCTGAAGAATGGCAAATTTGTTAAACTGAAATAGACTGCCAAAACACCAAAAACTAGTCTTTTAACTGAGGCAAGGGGATCACAGTTCAGAACTACCTGGGAGCAGAAAGGGCAGAGAGAGGCAGGGTTAAATACCTTTCAACAAAGAGGGAGTTTTATGGAAGATATAATCTTGATGTGTTACAGAATTTGTTTTGTATAACAAGTAAAAATCCATAGAGAAACAAATGTAGGCTCTAGAATGGTAACTTCTGGTCATAATGCACTCCTTTTTTCCCCTTCCTTTTTTTTTTAACTGGTTCCAATAATTCCCTTTGTGTGGAACAGAGGCACCCAAATTAAAATCAAAGACTTTCAAGGTAAAAAGAAAAAAATATATATTCTGTTGAAAGGGCAACTCCCAACAGACAAGATGTCATCAGTATGGGATTGCCATCTTAATTTATACAGAGATTAAAAATCTACCCCCAACACAAAGAATACTAGTTAATAACACACTCTTTACCATCAGTGAGAAAGATGAGAAAGGTATGTTTGTCCAAGATGATAGAACATCTGCAGCTTTTAGCTTTCACTCAACTTGTTATTTTGCAAAGTCTCAAGTAACAATAAGAACATAGAAGGAGACCACATTGTTATGAAAGGTTTTCGTAATATTCTTGGTGGTTTTCTGGAGGTCTTGGGGCAACCTTCTTTTCAGTAGAGTAATCACCACAAGAATATCCAGGTGTTAAAATGAAAATCCTTTATTTTCTCCTTCACAGTCTAATTTCCTTGCCTAGGGCCTGGGCTAGCTCTCTTAAAGACTTTCAGGAATCTTGGTTTCAGTGGAGAAGCTAAGTAGGACAGGCCTGCCACCACGGTGGTGTGAGATTGAGCAAATGAATTTGGTTCTCAGTCCCTTCCAAGTCTTCTGAATCTCTCTCTGACCCCTTCTGAGTCTGTCTCTGGCTCTTACTCTGGCTGAGTTTCTCACAGCTTATATGCTCTACACTGAGTATAAACCAATAATTATATCACTAGGAAACCATTATTTGTTGTAAGATTAAATCAATCATACTGAACTTAGAGAACTATTAAGCACCATGTTAAACTAGACCACTATCAACTCCACTGACTTAGCACCTTGTAAGAATTCTTGTTTCAAGTTCAGAGTTATGGCCCATAACAGTCTTCACTCAGTTTATACCGATCAATCCCTTCTCTTATTCATTAACCTTTGAAGAAGTCTCATAATGATTCTTAATACTTTTCCTCAACCATCTCATCCTCAGTCTCCAATCTCTCGAGGCCTGGTTTGTCCTTTTTCTCTCCGGAGGTCCATCCTCATCCTTTTAAAACTCTAAGTCTAACTGAGCATCCCTCTCCAGGTTGTTCAATCTTTACCATCCTGGCAGTGCTATTTGTATTATCCTTGTGATAAGCTATATCACACAGGGAGGATTCCACTTAAAGCTATCAGCAGGAACTAAAGAACCTATTTCCACTAGCTGCCTCCAGAAAGTATATATATATGATGAGGACCAGATCTGGAATAGGACAGGGGCCAATTTTCTGATGTCTGGCAATTTCCTTCACTACCTGTCCATCATTGTCAATTTTTACAAAGTAAGTGGATAGATACAATTTCCCACAAACTTCACCTTTTTCAGCCAATAAGTTATCAAATACCAATTTGTATTAGAGTGCCAGTTTTCTAGTCTGAGTAGCCTGGTCTGCTAAGACCAGATAGATGACTAGATCAAACACTCACTTGCCTACTTAGTTAAGATATAATAACTACATATTTTCTTTTTTATTAAAGCTGTTTATTTTCAAAACATTTGAATGGATAATTTTTTCAATTTTGATCCTTGCAAAACTTTGTGTTCTAAATTTTATCTCCCTTACTCCCACTCCCTCCCCTAAATGGCAAGCAATCCAATATATGTTAAACATGTTAAAATATAAGTTAATCCAATATCTGTATATATATTTATACAATTATATTGCTACACGAGAAAAATTAGATCAAAAAGGGAAAAATGGAAAGAAAACAAAATGCAGGCAAAAAACAAGAAAAAGAGTGAAATGCTATATTGTCATCCAGACTCAATTCCCACAGTCTTCTTTCTGAGTGTAGATGGCTCTCTTCATCACAAGATCATTGGAACTGGCCTTAATCATCTCATTGTTGAGAAGAGTTACATCCATTAGGATTTATCATCGTATAATACTGCTGTTGCTGTGTACAGTGAAATACTGGTTCTGCACATTTCACTCAGCATCAGTATATATAAGTCTCTCCAGGCCTCTCTGAAATCATCCTGCTGGTCTATAATATTCCATAATATTCATATACCATAACTTATTCAACCATTCTCCAATTGATGGGCATCCACTCAATTTCGAGTTTCTTGCCATTACAAAAAGAGCTGCCAGAAACAGTTTTGCATATATGGATCTTTTTCCTTCATTTACAATCTGTTTGGGATATAATAAACTCAGTAGAAACATTGCTGGATAAAAAGGTATGAATACTGTGATAGCTTTTTAGGCATAGTTCCAAATTGCTCTCCAGAATGATTGGATCAATTCACAACTCCATCAACAATGTATTAGTGTTCCAGTTTAACACCCAGCAATATATTTTTCTGTCATTTTAGCCAATCTGAGAGATGTGTAGTGGTACCTCAGAGTTGTCTTAATTTGCACTTCTCTTACTTAGAGAATCTTTTCATATGACTATGAATGGTTTCAATTTCTTCATCTGAAAATTGCCTGTTCATATGCTTTGAACATTTGTCAATCAGAGAATGGCTTGAATTCTTATAAATTTGAGTCAATTCTGTATATCTTTTAGAAATGAGGACTTCATCAGAACCCTTAAATGTAAAACTGTTTTCCCAGTTTATTGCTTCCCTTCTGCATGGTTTTTGTTTGCATTGGTTTTGTTTGTACAAAACTTTTTAACTTAATATAATAAAAATTAGCTATTTTGTGTGAAATAATGAACTTCAGTTCTTCTTTGGTCACAAATTCCTTCCTTCTCCACAGATGTGAGAGATAAACTATCCTATGTTCTTCTAATTTGCTTATATCACTCTTTATGTCTAAATCATGAACCCATTTTGACCTTATTTGGTATATGGTATTAGGTGTGTGACAATGCTTAGTTTCTGCCATACTAGTTTCCAATTTTCCCAGCAGTTTTTGTCAAATATTAAGTTCTTATCCCAAAAACTAGGGTCTTTGGGTTTGTCAAACACTAAATTAGTATAGTCATTGACTATTTTGTCCTATGAATCTAATCTATTCTACTGATCAACTACTCTATTTCTTAGCCAGTATCAAATGGTCTTGATGACCACTGCATTTTTTAGATCTGGTACAGCTAGGTAACCTTCATTTGCATTTTTTCACTAATTCCCTTGAGATTCTTGACTTTTTGTTCTTCCAGATGAACTGTGTTATTATTTTTCTAGACCTCTAAAATAATGTCTTGGAAGTTTGTTTGACAGGGCACTGAATAAGTAGATTAATTTAGGTAGTAAATTAGGTAGTAATTTTTATTATATTAGCTTGATATTTTTCCAATTGTTTCTATCTGACTTTATTTACATATTGTTTTGTAGTTGTGTTCATATAGTTCCTGACTTTGCCTTGGCAGGTAGACTCCCAAATATTTTATATTATCTACTGTTATTTTAAATGGAATTTCTCTTTGCATCTCTGGCTGCTGGCCTTTGCTGGTAACATATAAAAATGCTGATGATTTGTGGATTATTTTGTATCCTGCAACTTTGCTAAAGTTGTTAATTGTTTATAGTAGGTTTTTAGTTGATTCTCTAAGATTCTTTAAGTATACCATTATATCAGAAGCAAAGAGTGACAATTTGGCTTTCTCGTTACAAACTCTAATTCCTTTAATGTTGTTTTCTTCTCTTATTGTCAAAACTAACATTTCTCATACATTATTGAATAGTAATGGTGAAAGTGGTCACCCTTGTTTCTTCACTCCTGATCTTATAGGGAATGGTTATAGTTTGTCCCCATTACATATGATGCTGCTGGTAGTTTTAAATAGATGCTACTGATCATTTTAAAGAAAACTCCATTTATTCCTATACTCTCTAGTGTTTTTTCATGGCAATGGGTGTTGGATTTTCTCAAATGTTTTTTCTGCATCTATTGAGATAATCATGATTTTTGTTAGTTTGGTTCTACTTATTTTAAAAGAACAAGATCACCACATTTTTGGTGCCCAACGTGGGGCTCGGCTAGCTTTCTGGTGAGTCTTTCAGATCAGCTTGGTCTCAGTGGGGGGAGTGCAAGAGCCCAGCCACCAACCACAGTGGTGTGAGATGAAGATGAATCTGGTTGTCCGCTGAACTCTCGACTCGTAGCTTCTTCCTCTGAAAACTCTTAAAATAAGTAGAATAGTTCTCTCTGGGGGAGAGGTGCAGGTTTCTCGGGGAGGTTTTCTTGGAGGCAGCTTTAGTATCAGTTGAAAGTAATAATCACCTCAAAACGCAGCCAGGTGATAAAAGTTCAGATCTTTTATTGTCTCTAATATAGCTCGGTTAGCTTAGAGCCCTTCGAATATCTCCAAATCCAAGGGTTTTGTCCTTCAGCCTCTGCCTCTGCTTTCTTCTGCCTCCAGCCAGCACAAAGATGGAATGAATCTCTTGTCTCCTTCACTTGGGGCTTGGCTAGCTTTCTGGTGAGTCTTTCAGACCAGCCTGGTCTCAGTGGGGGGAGTGCAGGAGCCCAGCCACCAACCACAGTGGTGTGAGATGAAGATGAATCTGGTTGTCTGCTGAACTCTTGACTCGTAGCTTCTTCCTCTGAAAACTCTTTCTTCCGCCACCAGCCAGCCAAGTGGAAAATATTCCTTCTTGCCTCAGAAAGAGGGCTTCTGGCGTAATTCTGCTGAAATCTCCCCGAGAGCCTCTGTCTGTTTCTTTTATACAAGAGGGAGGAATTGTGGGATATGAGAGAGAGGGATTATGGGTTTTCTCCCATAGTTCTGTCTGGCCCTAAGAGCTTTAAGGGAGGTGTGAATTCACAAAGTTACAAAGTTTACTTTGTGAATCTGGCATACTTGTGAACTCTGATGAGTAAAGGTGTAAACACAAGCATTGTACTAATTAGTTCTACTTAGTACCTTGTTTCAGGTTCTGGCCCAAAACATCTTCTTGTAAGTTCAGATCAACAATCTATCAACTCTAATGAGTTAGCAGTTTGTAAAGATTCCAACATATTTCCTCTTCTGTAAACTTGGACAATTTATATATTTTTAAAATATTTCCCCATTTCACTTAGGTTATTAGATTTATTGGCATATAATTGGGCAAAATAACTCCTAATTTTTGTTCTAATTTCTTCTTCATTTGGTGGAAAGTTCTCCCTTTTCATTTTTGATACTGATAATTTGTTTTTCTTCTTTTCCTTTTCTAATAAAATTAACTAAAGGTTTATCTATTTTGTTTTTTTTTTATAAAAGCAACTCTTATTTTTGTTTATTAATTCAATAGTTTTCTTACTTTGAATATTATTAATCTCCCTTTTTATTTTCAGAATTTTAAATTTGGTATTTAATTGGGGATTTTTAATTTGTTATTTTTCTAGATTTTTTATTGCAAGCCCAATTCATTGATATTCTCTTTCTCTATTTTATGCAAGTAAGCATCTAGAGATATAAAATTTCTCCTAGGAACTGCTTTGGCTGCTCCCGTAAATTTTGGTATGTCGTATCATTTTTGTCATTCTTTAGATGAAATTATCAATCGTATCTATGATTTGTTGTTTCATCCACTCATTCTTAAAGAATATATTATTAAGATACCAATTAATTTTGGTCTATTTTTCCCTGTCCTTTTATTGCATGTTATTTTTATTGTATCATGATCTGAAAAGGATGAATTTACTCTTTCTGTCTTTATGCATTTGATTTTGAGGGTTTTTGCCTTAATACATGATCAGTTTTTGAATATGTTCCATGTAATGCCAAAAAAAAATTATGTTCCTTTCTGTCTTCATTCAATTTTCTCCAATGGTCTATCATACCTAACTTTGCTAGAATTCTATTTGCCTCCTTAACTTGTTTCTCATTTATTTTGTGGTTTGAATTATCTAGTTCTAAGAGAGCAAGGTTGAGATCTACCACTAGTATTGCTTTGCTGTCTAATTGTTCTTGCAGCTCTCTTAACTTCTCCTCTAGGAATTTAGATGTTATATCACTTGGTACAAATATGTTTAGTATTGATATTATTTCATTATCTATAATTCATTTTAGTAGGATGTAATTTCCTTCCTTATCTCTTTTAATTAGGTCTATTTTTTTTTTAATTTTGCTTGATCTGGGATCAGGATTGCTACTCCTGCTTTTTTAACTTCAGCTGAAGTATAATAGATTCTGAACCAGAATTTTATCTTTACACCGAATGTGTCACTATGCTTTAAATATGTTTCTTGTAAACAAAATAGTGTAGGATTCTGGCTTTTAATCCAGTCAGCTATCTGCTTCCATTTTATGGCAGAGTTCATCCTATTCATATGTACTATAAATTTACTAACTCTGTATTTCCTGCCATCTTGTTTTCCCCCAGTTATATTTTTCTCTTTTTTCCCCTTTCCCTCCTTCCCAGTATTTTGCTTCTGATCACCATCTCCCTCAAACAGCCCTCTGCTTTTACAACCACTCTTCCTTTCTTATCCCTTTCCCAGTCTACTTCTGGTGTCTCTTCTATTAGCCTCTCCCTTTCCTTTCCCTTTTCCCCTCCTACTTTTCCTATAGGGTGAGACAAGCTTCTCTATGAATTTAAATATATCTGATATTGAGCCATATCTGATGAGAGTAAAATGCACACAATGATCATCCCTCTTCCTTCTCTCCCTCAATTGTAATAGGTCTTTTTTGCCTCTTTATAAGATGTAATGTACGCTATTTTAAGTCCATCTTCCCCTTCTTCAAGTAAAATTACTTTTCCTCTTCTAGTTTCTTTTTTATATCATCACAATAAAATAAAATTATGCCTGCACCCTCTAAGTATACTCATAATCAAGATACAGATCTCAAGTTAAACATACCATCTTCACATAAAGGGATGTACTTTTTAACTTTAAATAGATTTTTTTTCTTTTCTTTTCACCTTTTTAAGCTTCTCTTGAGTTTTGCATTTGAAGATCAAATTTTCTATTCAACTCTGGTCTTTTCATCAGAAATAAATGAAATTCATTTGTTTCATTGAATGTCCATCTTTTCCCCTGAAAGATAGTATTCAATTTTGCTGGATAATTGATTCTAAATTACAATCCAAATTCCTTTGCCTTTCAGAATATCAGATTCCATATTCCAGCCCTTTCAATCCTTTAAAGTGGAAGCTTCTAGGTCCTAAATAATCCCAATTGTGATTCCTCAGTATTTGAATTGTTTCCTTCTGGCTGCTTGTAATATTTTCTCTTTGATTTGATAATTCTGATATTTAGCTATGATGTTCTTTGCACTTTTCATTTTTGGGTCTCTTTCAGGTGATTGGTGAATTCTTTCAATGGCTATTTTACCTTCTGGTTCTTGGACATCAGGGCAGTTTTTCTGATGATTTCCTGAAAAATAATGTCTAGGATCTTTTTTCATATAGTTTTCAGGAAGTCCATCAATTCTTGGATTGTCTCTCCCAGATCTATTTTCCAGGTCAGTGGTTTTTCTGATGAAGTATTTTACATTTTCTTCTATTTTTTTCTTTTTTGTTTTGTTTGACTGATACTTGATATCTCATTGAGTCATTCATTTACATTTGTTCAATTCTAATTTTTAGTGAATTATTTTCTTCAGTTAGCTTTTTTATCTCCTTTTGCATTTGGCCAATTGAACTTTTAAATGAGGTATCCTGTTCATTGCATTTTTTTTCTTTCATTTCACAAATTCTGTTTTTCAGTGAATTGGTTTCTTTTTCATATCTATTTTGTAAGGAGGTATTTGTCGTTTTCATTGCATCAGATCTATTTGTAAGGAGTTATATGATTTTTTCCATTTCATCAAATTTATTTTTAAAGATTTTTCTTTAGATAATTTGTTATTCCTTTTCCAATCTCTCTTGCCAATTTCTCATTAAATTTCTTTATTTTTCTTCTAACTCTCTTTTAAGATTCTTTTTGAAATCTTCCAAGAAAGCCTTGTGAAATGTGAACCAACTCATATCACTCTTTGGAGTTTCAAATGGTGATGATTTGCCTTTAGGATCCTCAGGTTTGAGGTCTGTTCTTTTCTTTCTCCATAAAAGGTATCTATATTCAGAGTTCTTTTTTTTTTCCTCACTTTTTTTAAAGGTTGAGGTCTACTCTTAAGACATGGGATGAGAGCTGCTTTAGTTTGCCCTAAGGCCGGTGCTTCTGACTGACTTCTGATGCTGAGTAGGCATGGCCAGCTCTGAAGTTTTTCTGGGGTTCTGGGGTTAGAGTCTCACTATTTGCCATTTGTATTTGCTTTGGGTGTCTACCAGTTAATCTGCTGATTCATTGGCTTGAAACCAGAACAGACTAGCCTAAGAGCCTCACAGTAGATTTCCCAATGTGTGGATTCCATAATAACCTGGCTCCCTGACCCCTTCCCCTGAGCTCCTTGCACTGAGTTTGCACTTGGTAGTCTCTCTCCCTGCCCAACTGAAAACTTTCTGAAATTCTTCCACAGTATTTTTGTCTGGAAATTTGTTGTAGTCCAAATATGCATGGATTCTATCACTCCACAACCTGTTCAGAAGCTTTATCTGATGTTAATCTGAGGAACACTAGGAAGAACTCAGAAAAAGCTGTATCTCCTTTCCTTCATCTTGGCTCCACCCCAACCACATATTTTCAGATAAGACACTGCAAGATCGTACATACTTGAATTGTGCTCAAAGTTTCTACTGGACCACTTGCCCTGATTATAGAAATTTGCTATAAGAGGAAGAAGTAGGATCATAATTATAATCAAAAACTGGTGCTTCAGACTTCAGATAGAGAGCACATATATAACAGGGTAAAGCATCCTTAGCTCAATTTGACTTTAGGTAATTGTCATAATTTTTCACTCCAGAATCTGCTAAAATGTTTTAGCAGTTCTATAACTTTGTTCCTATAGAATCAACCAGTTCTAAATCCAAATATATATATATATATATATATATATATATGTTAGGTTTTGTTTTTGTTTTTGTTTTTGTTTTTTAATGTGGCAGTTAAAAACTTTCCCTGTCTCAGAACCAGTCCTTCCTCTCTCTAGCTAATAGCTATTTGCATAAATCTAATTATATACAGAGCTAGCACTTTTAAATCCCAGATGGCCAGATCCTTTCCTTTGTAATTCAGCTAAGAGAAATACACAAAACAAAAACACAAGGTCACACACAGGTTTGTGCTCTCTCTGTGTATCTCTGTCTCTGTCTCTTTGTCTCTCTGTTTCTGTCTCTGTCTCTTTCTTTTAGTATATTTCTCTGTGTCTGTGTGTGTGTGTGTCTCTCTCTATCTCTTTCTCTGTCTCGGCCTGTCTTTGTCTCTTTGTCTCTGTCTGTCTGTCTGTCTCTCCCTCTCTCTCTCTCACACACACACACAGACAAACACACACACACACACAAACTATTTTAAATTCTCTTGATCTTTTAATATTTGCTTATGGTACCTTCAAAGAGGATTTTTTTTTTATCAATTAAGGAATGGCTCTTTTTTTCTTATAAATTTGGATCACTCTGAGCATCAAACACCCCAATGACAGAAGCAATTTGAGAAAGTTGTTAAAGATCTTTGCAAAAGTACTAGAAGACTGTTACATTAATTCTATATTAAAATAATAGTAAGACAAAAAAATCAAGAAAACTTGAACACCATGTCTCCTAGTTAAATGTCACATAAAAGGAAACATAAAGTAAATCAAGAAAACAAGATTATCAGAAAGGCTAAATAAAAAAAAAAAAATTAATAGATCAATTCCCTACATGTCTTGATCATAAGACCTTTTCCAAAGAAAATTTCTCACATAATTATTTTCAATTCATCTTAAACGTTAGAAAATTGGGGGGGGGTACTTTTTTTTTCATTTTGTATAATCAAACTTATACATTTTCTATGATCTTCTCTATTTCTTGTTTGGACATGAACTTTTTTCCTATCCATAGATATCACAAAGCTTATGTACTATGACAAGATTAGACTTACACAAGGAATGTAAGCTTGGTTTAACATTAGGAAAACTATAAATATAATTTAGCAAATTAATTTTAAAAATCAGCAAATAGCATGTTTATATCAATAAATGCAGAAAAAAGATCTAAAAACAATATAACAGCCACTTTGTTTTAACAAAAAACACTCAAAATATAGTATATTTTGATTGACTTTTCCTCAAAATTGTTGTATATATCTATATCTAAAACCAAAGGGTAACAATAGAAATAAACGAGTTCTTTCCAATAAATTTAGTGGTGAAACAATAGTATCCTGTCTGACATGCTATCAGAAATATTGGCTATCCCAATAAGATTTTTAAAAAAGAAAATGAAGAAACAGCCAAAGATTAAAAACAAAACCAAATTTTCACTTTTTGCAGAAGATGAGATGGTGTATACTTAACCTATAAGAGCCAACAAAAATTAATTGAAATAATAACTTTAGCAAATTT
The DNA here is from genome assembly GCF_016432865.1 of Antechinus flavipes. NCBI lineage: Eukaryota > Metazoa > Chordata > Mammalia > Dasyuromorphia > Dasyuridae > Antechinus > Antechinus flavipes. The sequence goes on from NC_067398.1 coordinate 627,095,282, forward strand.
GCAGTATACAAAATAAACACAAAAACTCATTAGCATTGCTATATAATACCAATAAAGCCCAGTAAGGAGAGTAAATTTCATTTTAAATTAATATAGAATATATGACATACTTGGTAATCTATCTTCTAAGGTATATAAGAACTAAAACAATATAATTACAAATTGGAGAAATAACAATAGAACTAAGTTATTAAAAATATTAATTGTTATGGATAGAATGAGCCAATATATTAAAATGACTATGCTACCTAACTTAATTTACTTATTCAATACAACAAAAATACCAAAAGACTGCTTAGAAGAAGAAAAAGAAGAAGAAGAAGATAATATCAAAATTTATATGGATGAAAAGGCGAAGAATCTCAAGAGAAATAAGGAAAATGAAGGGGGACCTAGCAGGGTCAGAACTCAAACTATTCTACAAGAAAAGTTATTATTAAAACAATATTGTATTGGTAAAGAAAAAGAGATCAGTAGAACAGATTAAGTACACACTACATAGAACAAATTAAATTTAATATCCTAGTCTTTAATAAACACAAGGCCACAGATACTCAGATAAACACCTAGTATCTGACAAAAACTTTTAGAAAATTTGGAGAGAAGTATGGAAGAAATAAGAATTAGACTAACACTTCATACTTTATAGAAATATCAGTTGAAGATGGATATATAACCTAGATATAAAATGCCACATTATAAATGAATTATGGAAAAATAAAATCCAAGGATGGAAGTATAAAACTGAGGAAGAACTATGGAAAGAGAGATTAGAAGCAAAAATAGAAGACAGCCAGAAAGTTTCTGCTATTGTTAGACTTTTCCTAAAAGCTCACATAATTTTGATTTTTACATGTAAAAGACCTTATTGGAAAGAAATTTTACAGTGTTTTTTTTAATTCCGTCAAATCAAAAGCTTTTTCTTACAGCCAACAAACGTTGACTAAAGTAGAATCTTTTAAGCTCTTCATTATAGTTTTAGATGTTGATGGTGATTGTTTTCATCACTTTTTGAAGTTATTAAGAAGAGTTTCATGGCTTTTTTTCCCTCTGGTCTTTATCATCTCCCTCCTCCATTGCTATGAGAATCAATCTCCTAATATCTTCATAATTATGTTTCCATTAGTGTGGATCTCCCTTATCTAAACTTGGTCAAACTTAATATTTCTTGATTCTCTTTAGTGAAAAAAGATATCTCCTTTCTGACAGGTGAGTTTTTGTTGTATCTTAATTGTCTCTCATGTTTCACCAGCTCTTCCTGTTCCAGGTTCACCTCTGTTTGGGCCATCACCTCTACCTCTTCCCCATCAATCACTAAGAGCATCTTTTGCTCTGAAATCTGATAAGATTTCACCTTATTTTACTTGAGTTCACATCTCAGCAACATGTTACTACCTGTTCCATGTTGCCTGGTTGCTTTAAAAGTACTCTCTTGCTTGCTTAGTCACTGGCTTTTCATGTCTTTGTATAATGTCTTCCCCCAAAAGAATGTATGTCTTGCTCACATATGTATGTATTTCCAGTGCTTTGCACAATGCCTAACACATAATAAGCTTTTAATAAATGCTTTTACCTATTTATCTAATGTCATCTCTGACTTTTCTATGCAACTAAAATTGTGGTTGAAGGCTACACTTTTCTAGAAAGCCAATCAACAGGCATTTTCAACAGATTTATTATGTTCCCAGCATTGTATTGCTAGAAGTATAAAGAAAAGCAAAAATATGGTCTTTCCCCACATGTAAATACAGGGTACATGAAAGATATATAAAGTGAATAGAAGGCTGGTATAACAGCTGAATGTACTAGAAAAGGCTTCTTTAAAAAGATGAGATCTGAGTTGTATTTTCTTTTCTTTTCTTTTAATAATATATTATTTTTCCCATTACAAGCAAAGATGGTTTTCAACATTCATTTTCATGATATTTGAGTTCCATTTTTTCCTCCCTCCCTCCCTTAGCTCCCTTCTCCCCAAGACAGCAAGCTACTGCTATAGGTTATACATGTACAACCAATTTTGACATATTTTCATATGAGTCATATTAGGGGAAAAAATCAAAACAAAAGAGAAAAACCAGGAAAAAGATAAAAAGTGTGTTTCTATCTACATTCATGCTCCATAGTTCTTTCTCTGAATGTGGTTGGCATTTTCCATCCCAAGTCTATTGGAATACCTTGGATCAGTGCATTGATGAGAAGAGCTAAGTAAATAAAAGTTGATTATCACACAGTCTTGCTATTACTGTGTACAAAATTTTCCTAGTTCTCACTTCACTCAATATCAGTTCATGTAAGTCTTTCCAGACTTTTCTAAAATCAGCAAGTTCATCATTTCTTATAGAACAATGGTAATCCACTGCATTTTTATACCATGACTTTTTGATCCAGTCCCCTATTGATGAGGATCTCTTCAATTTCCAATTTTTTGTCATCACAAAAAGAGCTACTACAAATATTTTTGCACATATGGGTCCTTTTCCTCTTTAATAATCTTATTGGAATATAGACTCAGTAATAGCACTGCTGAATCAAACGTGTATGCACAATTTTATAGCCCTTTAGGCATAGTTCCAAATTGCTCCCTAGGATAGTTGGATCAGTTCACAACTCCATCAACAACGCATTAGTGTCCCAGTTTTCCCACATCTCCTCCAACAATTATCATAATATTTTCCTGTAAATTTGTCAATCTGAGAGGTTTAAGGTGGTACTTCAGAGTTGTCTGAATTTGCATTTCTCTGACTAATAATGATTTAAAGCATTTTTTATATGACTAGAAGTAGTTTCAATTTCTTCATCAGAAAATTATCTGTTCATATCCTTTAACCATTTATCAAAAGAGGAATGACTTGTACTCTTATAAATTTGACTCAGTTTTCCATATATTTTAGAAAATGAGGTCTTTTTTAGAAATGCTGCCTGTAAAAATTGTTCCCCAGCTTTCTGCTTCCCTTCTAAACTTGGCTGCATTAGTTTTGTTGTGAAAGCACTTTTTAATTTAATTTAATCAAGATTATTTCTTTTGCATTCCATAATGTTCTTTATTTCTTATTTGATCATAAATTCCTCTCCCATAATTTTTGTCAAATAGTGACTTCTTAACCCAGAAGCTGGAATTTGGGGGTTTATCAAATATTAGATTACTATAATCATTGTCTTTTAAATCTAATTTATTTCACTGATTCACCAATCTATTGCTTAACCAGTAGTAAATGAATTTAATGACTGCCACTTCATCTTAGATCTGGTATTACTAAGCCAACATCCTTTTTTTTTTCCCATTCCCTTGATAGTCTTTATCTTTTATTTTTCCAGATGAATTTTGTTATTTTTTTTAACTCTATAAAATAATTTTGGCAGCTTGATTGGCACAGTATTGAATAAGTAGATTAATTTAGATAGAATTGTCATTTTTATTATATTAGCTCAGCCTATTCATGAGTAATTGATATGGTCCCAATTGTTTAGATCTGAATTTATTTGTGTGAAAAGTGTTTTTGTAATTGAGTTTTTATAGTCCTGTGTTTGTCTTGGCAAGTAGACTATTAAATATTATATATTGTCTACAATTATTTTAAATGGGATTTCTCTTTCCATCTCTTGCTGTTATCTCATTACTGTCTCATTACTGTCATTTTCTTGGATGAAACTATTGTTTCTATGATTTGTTGTTTGACCCATGCATTTTTAGGATTAATTTCCAATTAATTTTATTTTATTTTTCCATCATCCTTTATTGCTTATAATTTTATTATGTCATAATCTAAAAAGGATGTATTTAATACTTCTTCCTTTCTGCAGTTGATTGTGAGGTTTTTATGCTCTAGTATTTAGTGAATTTTTGTGTAGGTGCTATGTACCACTGAGAAAGATACATTTCTTTCTATTTCTATTCAGTTTTTGCTAGAAGGCTATCATATCTAACTTTTCTAGAATTCTAGTAACCTCCTTAACTTCTTTCTTGTTTATTTTGTGATTAGAATCATCTGATTCTGAGGAGGGCAGAGTTGAAATCCCCACTAGTATAGTTTTGCTATCTATTTCTTCCTGTAACTGATTTAATTTCTCTAAAAATGTGGATACTGTGCATATATACATGCACATGGATGCATACATATTTAGTACTGATATGATTTCATTGTTTACTTTACCTTTTAGAGGATGTATTATCCTTCCTTATCTCTTATAATTAGATCTATTTTAGCTTTTGTTTTGTCTGAGATCAAGATCACTACCCCTGCTTTTTTTTTTTTAGTTCAGCTGAAGCATGATATATTCTGTTTCACTCTTTTATCTTTACTCTGTCTGTATTTCTCTGTTTCAATTATCTTTCTTTTAAACAATATATTGTAGGGTTCTGATTTTTAATCTGCTCTGCTATCTGCTTCTTTTTATGAGAGAGTTCATGCCATTCATATTCATAGTTATGATTGCCAGCTATGTATTTCCCTCCATACTATTTTCTCCCCTCTTTATATTTTTTTGCTTTCTTTCCACCTTTTAATTCCTCACCAGTGTTATGTTTTTTACAATCTCTTCCCTCAATTTCCCCTCTCTTTTACCACCTCTCCTCCCTTCCCTTACCCCTTTCTCCTGCAGTTTCTCTCCTCCCCTCTATTCAGCACCTCCCTTTTCTTTCCCCTTTCTCTTCTTACTTCTCTATAAAGTATGATAAATTTCTATACCCAACTGAATGTGTATGTTATTCCCTCTTTGAGCCAAAACTGATGAGGTTAAGCTTCAGAAAATGCTGATCTCATTCCCTTCTTTCGCTCTATGGTAATAGGTCTTTTATGTCTCATGTGATCTAATTTATCTCATTTTATCTCCCCTTTTCTCTTCTCCAAATACAATCTTTTTTTCTACCTCAATGTTTCTTTTTTTCTTATATCATCACCTCAAAGTCAACATATACTCATATTCTCTGTTTATGTATAGCTTTTCTAACTTCCCTAATAAAGATAGAATTCTGAAGTTATAAGTATCATTTTTCCAAGTAGGGATATAAATAGCTTAACCTTTAAATAACATGGTTTTTTTCTTTCCTGTTTACTTTTTTATGCTTCTCTTAAAACTTGTATTTGGAGATTAAATTTTCTATTTAGTTCTGGCTTTTTCATTAGAAGCAATTGAAAGTTCCCTACTTCATTGAAATCCAGTCTCTTTTCCTGAAGCTGGGTAGATTCTTGCTTGTAATCCAAACTCCTTTGCCCTCTAGAATATAGTGTTTTATGCTCCCTAATCCTTTATTGAAGAAGCTGCAACATCCTAAGTAATCCTCACTGTGCTTCTGCAAAAGTTAAATTGTGTCTTTCTGGCAGTTTATAGTATTTTCTCTTTGACCTTATAGTTCTTGAATTTAGTTACAATATTTCTTGAAGTTTTCCTTGTGGAATCTTTCAGGGGAGTGTTCAATGCATTCCTGATGATTTCTTGAAAGATGTCCCGAATCTGTTTTTTTTTTTTTTATCATGGCTTTCAGGTCGTCCAATAATTCTTAAATCATCTATCCAGGACCTATTTTCTAGGTCAGCTATGTTTTTCTTCTATTTTTTTCATTCATTTTAGTTTGTTTGACTGATTTTTTATATCTCACAGAGTCATTAACTTCCATTTGCCCACTTCTAGTTTTAATGTATGATTTAGGTTTTGTACCTCCTTTTCCACTTGGCTAATTTTACTTTTAAAGATATTTTTTTTCTTCAGTCAATTTTTGTCCTTCCTTTCCCAAGCTTCTCTTATATACCTCTCTTTTCTTTCCCCATTTTTTCTGCCTCTCTCATTTGACTTTTGAAATCCTCTATGAGCTCTTCCCAAAAGAATATTTAATTTTGAGATCAATTCATATCCTTCTTTGAGATTTCTCAAGAAGGAATTTTGGCCTCTTCTGAATTGGTGATTTGGTCTTCCCTGTCACCATAGTAGTTTTCTTTGATCAAAGTTCTTTTTTTGTACCTTGCTCTTTTTCTTTCTTCATCTCTTCCTTCTGTTTGGTGATTTGCTCACAACACTGGAAGTAGCTCAACCTAGTCCCTGCTGATTGTTTTTGTTTTCCCAGGGTGGTAATTTGCTTTTTCACTGGGACTGGAGGTTCTTATTGTTCTATTGTGCTAATGTTCTATTGATTCAGGATGAGGTGTCTCAGTTGCTGACCTGTGGTTTACATAAGATCCTCCCACTAGCTTTCCTGGATACCACCTGCCCTTTCATTCAAATGAGAGTAATTTTTCCTGAAGAATTTCCAAGCTGGCTCTTGAGCTGGAAAATGGTTTCATCCTGTCTCTTTGTATGTTCCATGATTCCAGAATATGTTCAGAGACTTGATTTTGTGTAGTTTCTGAAGAAAGGTGAGAGAGCTCAAGCAACTTTCTGGGTTCTCTCTGTCATCTTCCTGATCTGAATCTTGAAAGAACTCATGAAACCTAAAAAGTGGATGTGAAAAGAAAAGGCATTTGAGGGATGGACAACACTTGGTGCAAAGGTATAAACATAGAAGGTCAAATACCATGTCTTAGGAACTAAAAATAAGGTACCATAACTGTATCAGAGTGAATAGAGGGGAATAAAGTATAAAAACAATGGAAACAGGGGCAAAGAAGCTTTTGAAATACTTGAAATTCCAGCAGAGAACTTGCATGATGCTAGAGATGATCAGGAGACACTAAAGTTTATTATAAAACCATTGTGGGTTAGTGGGTCAGTAAATGATTTAGGAAATCATTTTAGTAACTGAGTAGAGAATATATTGTAGTAGGGAGAGTCCTGACACAGGGACACTATAGTAAGTTATTGAAATATTTAAGTGGAGAGGTAACCAGGGCCTTGAGTTAAGATAGTTGCTATGTAAGTAGAAGGAAAGAGACAAAGAGGGAAGGGAAAGGGAGACAGCATTGATTAAGCACCTATTCAGTCAGTTTGTCCTTCATTCTTCAAAAAGACCAAAATAACATCACTATGTTACAATCAAGTGAGTGTATCCAACTGTGGCTGATCAAACCAATACAAGCTCAGAATGCTCTGCCACATGTCAGACATAAATATTCCCTATGAACATTTAGAGTGGCTTTTCTAATTTTGAGTATCATGTTTCTTCTAAACTAATTCAATTCTGTTTTGCTCAAAAAGTACAGCAACTTCTCTAATGAGAACACTCCATGCTGGGTGTTCCTGCTCCAATGTCTCCCATATCATACAATCTAAAGTTATTAAGAGAAAGCTTCAGAATGGTTTATCACTTTTTCTGACCAACTTGTGAATGCTTGCCCTCTATGAGTTCTCCATAAAATGTTCTTTTTGCCAAACGTACATTTGGTATTTGAATAATGTGACCAATCCAGTGGAGTTGTGCCCTCTACAATAGAATTTGAATGATTGGCAGTGTAGTTTGAGAAAGGACCTCATTGTCTGATATCTTATCCTGCCAGATTTTCTTCAGAATTTTCCTGAGACTATTCAAATGCAAGTGCTTCAGTTTCCTGCATGATGTTGGTACACTGTCCAGATTTCACAAGCATATTTTCTAGAGATGTACAGATTGATAATGGGCTTGATACATGTATTTCCAGAGTTAGCTCAGTGTTTGTGAGGCTCCAAGAAAAGTGTGGTAGAGAAGAGGTATTAGACTGACTACAAAACTGAAGGTCTACAGAGTGGTTGTTCTGACCTCAAGCACCTATTATGTGCCAGGCAATAAGATAAGTGATTCCAAATATTATCTATTTCATTCTCACAACAATCCTGAACAAAATTATTCCTACTTTATAGTCAAGAAAACTGAAGTAGGCAAAAATGAAATGACTTGCCCAGAGTTGCATAGTTAGAAAGAGTTTGAGCCACATTTGAACAAGGTTTCTGGATTTCAGGCCCAGTACTCTACTCACTCCTGTATTTAGGTATCACATTTTACAGGTAAAAAAAAGCAGGACTAGTTGTCTGATTAAATATATGGAGCAAATGAGAGTGAAGGATGAGTTAAAGATGACACTGAGGTGACTGAGAGGATCAAGGTAAAGTGAAAAATGCTAATAAAATATCTTTGCAGGTCTCTTCAATCTTTTCTAGTCTGTATGCTGCCTTCCAGATTCATCCCCTTATGGTCTAAGGATAAATACACAGTATTTTTATACTCTTCAAGAATTCTTTAAATTGTTTTTATTTTTAACTATTTCTCTTTCATAAATCAGTACTATTCAAAATCATCCACTGGTTTTTTTCCAGGTATGAGTTGGACCTTGGTGTCTTTTCAGTTCCCTTCCAAGTCTGTGATTCTGTGAAAAAATGCATGGAGATGGGAGAGAACCTTAAAAAGTCAGTGATGACTCTAGTTTAACAGGAATATACAGTGCCCAGACCCAGAGTTAATGAAAGCCAGACTTCCAGTTACCAAAGTCAAGACCCTAAAATCTCCATCAGGATCCTGAAGTTGGGATCAAAATTCAAGTAGGCTGAGAATTTGCACAAAGTGTCCCATAACTGAACACTCAGTCCTTCCAAGAATGACAATAGCCAGAAGTGCCATGGGTATATTCAGTCTCGGAGGCATTGTGGGTAGATTAAGAGTTCATCCTGAGTCATGCAGTCAAAAGCTAGAACAGAAAAAAATCTTGTTTGGAGGAACACCAACAGGGTCTAAAGCACATTTTAGAGTGGATGGGGGGATGTTTGGGGAAGCAGGGGCTAGGTGAGGGTAGGGAAAAGTTGTTTGTTTCTAATTTAATTCTCTATCCTGTGCAGAAACACATTGAAAGTATTCTGAATATAGACAAGTAAGAAACTGAATTTATACTTAAAACATCTTTTTCCCTTCCCTTCTCCCTCTTCCTCATTCTCTAAGGCCAAAGAGGTTTTGTTTATCTGACAATAACAGGCCTGAATACTGAGTAACAATCTTTACTGGTGAAATTGCTTGAGAACCATGAAAGAAAAGTGACCATCAAATCAACTTAAAGGTGTCAGTTCATCCAGATTCCATTTTCTCCAGAAATTGACTTAATGAACAAAAATATTTCAATAATGTGTACCCATAAGTTTATTTTTTCCCCAATGAAAGTAAATGACTTCTTCCACATTTTTCTATAAGCTCTGTATGTGGCCCACATAGTACTATGGAATACATTAGAAGATTATGCATGATAAATATCTTTTCTTTGATTTAGTGTCAGAACACAATTATCAAAATTCTCTGTGTTATTCATATAGCATTCCTCCGGTAAGCCTTACCTGATGATGATGAAAGCTTTTGTTTCTATAGTACTTTAAGATTTTTTTAAATCTGTTTTGAAAGAATTGACAAGTCTGATAATTGAAATACTGTCAGTGATCTTTAGAAATAAAAAATTATCAAGAATAGAAGTGCAATAGGACCCAAAGGAGAAGGAAGTATTGTTCTTATTTACACAAAAGGAAAAAGAATGGAGTCTTCCAACCATCAGCTGGTAAACATGATTTGGATTCCTAGCAAAATTCTAGAATTCATTATTAAAAGGGTGATTAATAAATACAGGTAAAGGGAAGCAGTGATAACAAAAAGGCAGCAAGAAAGAAAGGAAAGAAAACAAAGGAAAGGAAGGAAAGAAAACAAAGGAAAGGAAGGAAAGAAAACAAAGGAAAGAAAAAGTCTTTCACTGAATTCTTGTGGAAAAATTCAACTGATATGTGCTAGACTAGAAGATCTCAAAGTGTAGTCTAGGTACTCCTGGGATAATAACACTGATCTGTTTTAATTTCTAATATAGTAAACACTGAAGTTCTTCATGAGTCTTCAATAATTTTAAGAGTGTGAAGAAGTCCTAAGACCAAAATAAGTTCAAGAACCATTATATTAGATCTTGGTGCAGTTTAATTGGTTGAATGGCCAGAACAAAAGGGTAATCACTAATGGTTCAAGATGAAACTCTCTGTTTAAGCACCTAAAGGATATGTTTGTGGTTGAGTGCTATTTAACATTTTTATCAATGACTTTTATCAAGTGAGGTTTTTTTATTCAATGACTTCAATAAGCATATTTATTTTATATTTATATAATCCATAGATGGCATATTTAATGAGTTTGCAGATGACACTAAGCTAGAAGAGATAGCTAATGAATACATTGAGTGATATTCAGTATTTGAAATTATTGTGGGACCTACATATACAAAAATGTTTATAGTAGGTCTTTTTTTTTTTGGTAGGTAAGAATTGGAAAATGAGTAGATGGCCATCAATTGGGGAATGACTGAATAAATTGTAGTATGTGAAGACAATGGAATATTATTATTCCATAAAAATGATGATCAAGCTGATTTTAGAAAAGCCTGAAAAGATTTACACAAATTGATGCTGAGCAAAACAAGCAGAATTAGGAATACATTGTATATAATAACAGAAAGAATATGTGATGATCAACTATGAAAAATTTGGTTCCTCTCAGCAGGTCAGTGATTCAAAGCATTTCCAATAGACTTAGAACAGAAAATGCCATCTGCATTTAGTAAAAGAACTATGGAAATTGAATGTAAATCAACACCTGCTGTGTTCATTTCTTTTTATATTTTTCCCCCTCTCCCATGGTTTTTCTCTTTTGCTTTGATTTTTTTCTCCCAACATGATTCATAAAGCAATGTGTATTAAAATTAAATAAATTTTTAAAAAGAAAATATTGTGACAATCTACACCATTAGAACATGAAAAGAAATGACATTTAATAGAAATAAAGTAAAAATCCTGTGCTTGCGCTCAAAAAATTAAGTTTGCAAGTATGAAATGGGCAAGTTAAGGCTAGATAGCAATTTGTCCAAGAATATCTGAATATTTTAGTGGATTACAACTTTAATATGATAGTCAAAAAATCTAATTTAATCTTCAACTGTTTTGAGACATATATTCTCCAAAATGAAGGAAGCAATTGTCCTATTATATTCCTCGATGACTGCTAGAATGTTGTTGCTAGTATTGTACTATATTTTGGAGAAAATATTGATGTTATAATTAATCTGTAAAAATGGAACCAAGATGATGAAAATACTCAAGCTAATGCCATATGAGAACAATAATCAAATGATTGAAAGAGTATTAGTACCATAATCTCTATTTTATAGATGGAAAGCAGTACATTAAAGATATCAAATCCATAATTTATACTAGATCATCTATTAGATCTCCTACATTAGATTGTAAGCCACCAAACCCAATGATCTTTCCACTTTACATCCAGATTTGGTCTTCACATTATAGAATTATTACATCTGCAGACAAGCATGCAATTCAGTTTTTAATTGCATGCTTCATGAAATTGCACAAGATTACATCTAGAAAGGCCTTTAGAATTTTTTCAAGATAGAAACAGAAGGTCAATCAATTAATAAACATTTATAAAACAATTGCTTTGTGCCAGGTACCATGTTAAATGCTAGGGGTTCAAAAAAATTAGCAAAAGACAACCTTTGTCCTTACAGAGCTTACAATGGGTTGTCTCAAGGTCACCCAGCTAGTTTTTGGCACAATTGTGAGTAGAACCTAGATCTTCTGGACCAGAAAACTGTGTTCTTTTCATTATTGTATACTGAGAAAGGTCAACTAAGTGACACAATTAATAGAATGCTGGATCTGGTATCAGAAAGATTCGTCTTCCTAAATTCAAATCTGGCCTCAGATATTTTAGAGGTATGTGACCTTGGACAGTTACTTAACCTTGTTTGCCTCGGTTTCCTGATCTATAAAATGAGCTAGAGAAAGAAATTACAAACCACAATAATATCTTTGCCAAGAAAACTCCAAAAGGGATCATGAGGAGTACAACACTACTGAATAACAACAGAAAAAGTCCTTCATAATTCCTTTTTTAATGATAGAATCTAAAACTCAGGCACAATGGATGAAGCCCTGCACGTGGCAATAGTACAGACCTAGTTCAAATCCTGCCCTTAGATAATTCCTAACTGTATGATACTGGGCAAGTTACTCAAGTTTTTTTTATCTAAAAAATGAGAGGATTTATCTCAATGGTCTTTTAAGCCTCAGACCTCTGCTAACTCTAATTCTATTTCTTAGCATCCTATGAGAGCCAAAGGCTCCAGGTAGCAAGCTTACAATCAAGGAGAATTGGGACCTTCCCTGGAAATAGAAATGAGTCGAGTTGTCTTCAGAATTCCCTGCAGGTGTCTTTGAGGAGATCACATACTTCCTTGTCAATAGCTCTTCTAGCTTATCCAAATCTATGAATTGAATAAGTTTTCCACAGAAAGGAAAATATCTGCCCTAAGCCACTGTGATTTCATCCTAAATATGAAAATCCTTCTCTTCAGTGTTTTCTTCCTCTGCTGACTGTACTGTGGAGCTCCCCCAGTGTGACTCATTTATCAGAGTGAAAAGCTGGGGCTTAAATACTGCAGTGGGAAAACTGTGAATAGCATTGGGACTCAGCAGGGAGGGGTGTTTAGGAATTACACTCCTACACACTTCCATGAAGTGTGGGTGCTGCTGTTTTCAAATTGATTTGGAGAGAATAACACTTCTCTAAGGGACACTCATCCAATTGGAAACTGGGAAGAAATGGTTTTTGATGGCCTTCATCTTTCCCATCAGATATTCTCTTTCCCAGATTCCAAGGACACTCCCTCCCTGCAAGAGCTCAGTGCTTTCACAGCCCAGAGCCATCATTGTGCTATGTAAATCAGATTTATTTTATCAGTAGTATTCTGCATCCCCATCATCCTCCTAGAGCACAGATTCTTCATCTTTTTTTTTGGACCCTACTTTTGGTGAATCCAATGCACCCTTCACAAAATTTTGTTTTTAAATGCATAAAATGAAACACAAAATAAGAATTATTTTGTAAAAAAAAAAAAAGTTAGCAAGGCATTTTAATATTAAAAACAAGTCCAAAGACTCAGATTAAGAATTCCTTTCAAATTATTTAACTAAATCAAGATTGAGTTGTTAGAGATATTGTATTTATAATGAGGAATATAGTGTCCCATGTACTCTGCCCTGATGATGGGGTACTGAGTTCAGATCTGGCTGTCAAATTTTAGGAATGAGAATCACAGGATGGAATATGTGGAGAAAAGTAATATCCGGATGATGAACAGGCAAAAGACTATCCTATATGTAGACACCTGAAGATTTAGAGAGTTCCCCATTATATTATATAATGGGAATGTCTGCTTATCAGATTTGTAGTAGAACACACTGTTATCTGGATATGAGTTGAATTAAATCATTACTGAGGTCTCTTTCAAGTCTCAGATTTTGTAATTTTGTAATTTCCCTTAGCAAAAACTTCAAAACTTGCCTCTTTAAGTTTTCAGTACTTCTCAACTGAAATGCACTGGACAAATAAAAATCATTAAAGATCAGAGTCCAGCACCTTCATTTTACAGATGAAGAAACAGAGGCAGGAGGAAATAAAATGATGACCAGAGTGACATTGCTATGTCTGATCCAATATTCAGACTGAAGTCTATCTGGCTCCAAATCCATAGCTCTATCTAGTATTCCAACTAGCTGCCTAAAGTCATTTGCACCAAATAAATAATAATAATATTGATAATGATGATCCATTATATATCAGTATGCAACCCAGGCCCTTTATATTTTTTAAAGCAGATATTTGAAGATACCAAGACTTTAATTCAAATAAATGAATAGAGATTTATTAGTGTAATTTTAGAGAACACGTAAGGCTGTTGGAGGAGATATTTTTGTCATTCCAATAGGATGTTTCTGACACATTCAAAATTACTCAAATGAAGAATAACAGATGAAAAAGGCCAAGACCCAGTGACAAAAGATCTCCCATTCTCTCTCTCTCTCTCTCTCTCTCTCTCTCTCTCTCTCTCTCTCTCTCTCTCTCTCTCATAGATATATATATATACATACACATATATATGTGTGTGAATTGTGGTGTTCTTTTCTTTAATATAATGTTTCTCTGGGAGCAGGTTTCTTGGGGAGATTTTCTGGAGGCAGCCTTAGTTTCAGTTCAGAGTAATAATCACCCCAAATGCAGCCAGCTCTTAAAATCCAAACATTTATTTTCTCCTTCCACTTTCTTAGAGGCCTATCTCACTCCTTGGTTCCAAGAGCTCTTGCAGCTTGTCTGCCAGTTTCTGCCTCCAGCTCTCTCTGAATCCTTTCAACTGACACCTCCACTCACTCCTGGCTCTCAATCTCCCAGAGTGCTCTTTGGCCCTGAGAGCTTCTTACTTACACTCTGTACACTGAATACACACCAATCATTATATCACTGGGAAACCATTATTTGTTGTAGGATTAAATCAATTCTAAACTAGATTTAACCATTGTCTCCTCAATTACACTTAGTACTTTGTTTCAAGTTCTGACCCATAAGACCTCCTTATGGGATCAGATCAATCATACTGAACCTTGTTAAATTAGATAATTATTATCTCTATCAATTTTAATGACTTAACACTTTGTAAAGATTCCAACAGTGAATGTACAAATAAGTATGTATATATGACTATAACTTTGATTCCATTATTTAAGGAAATTCCTGGCAAATAAATTCTTTTACTAATGAATATCAACATCTGCTATACTATTTCCAGTCTTAATGAATTACTATTGTAATTACTGTGCTATTGGCACAGTAAGTAGGAAACTGGAATCAGAGTTTAAAAGACCTGGTTTCAAGTTTTACCTTGGACATATGATAGCTGTATGATCCTAAGAGATTCATTGATAGGTTTTTCAGTATATAGACAACTCTGTAGGATTATAAGTTGCAGAGAAGATACTGATCTGTACTCTTAGGGTTTCCTTCTTGGTAGTTCCCTACACTGATGAAATCATAGGATGGATAGATGGATAGATAGACTGAAAGAAAGAAAGAAATATATAGAGACACATACATATATATATTTATACACACAAACATGTATATATGCATACAATATAGGAACACACACATAAATAGGCATATATCCTATTATGTAAAATTATATAATTTATGCATATATGTGCATAAATATCATATATATGCACATTTTGTGCAAACACACTTGCTTTATATTTACAGTGAATTGATGCAATAAAATGTTTTCAAAGTTTTAACTCTATATGAACTTCATGTTTATATATCACAAATACTTGCTTTTTAAAAAAATTTGGAAAGCACTTGCCCTTGGAAAAATCTTTATACTATAAATACCATGATTACATCTACATAAGAAGCTACTGGTACCATTGTGGAAGTCCTTTCTAAATTTATAGCCTCTGTACAATCTGGCTATCAACCTTTTGGAGCAAAGATCACAATTAACTCCAATTTAGAATAAAGAAAAACACTAATTCAAAACATAAACTCATTTGCACAAACCTTATAGAGGAAGATTGTGGAAGATTATAAAACACAAAAAAAAAACTGTTGAGGGTAAAACAAAGTTACAGAAAGCATGGGATAATACCTACTAAAGCTAGATCATCCCAAGATCATTTCAAGGTGATAATATAAAGAGGACAACAAACAGGCAAACAAGGGGAAAGATCTGTCAATATTTTTGTAACAGATTACTTTCATCAATAAATAATGGAGCCATCACATTTGGATTTCAACATCTCAGCTCTTGCTGTGTTGAAAGAGGAAATGGAAATGACACTTAAGAAGACAAAAATGTGAAAAGCAGCTAGGACAAATTAATTCTGCTGAGAGGCAGTCTTCACGGGAAGCAATACAATTTGATGGCACAGAGGAATGAATCCTCAAGATTTCTAGTAGAGAAAACACAATTTAAAAATTAGTCATGCTATTATTATTACAAAAATGCCAAAAGGAGAACATCAATTAACTGCCAATACCTATCTATATCTATTTTTTCATCTCTACCAAATATTTATGAGAAAAATTACAAAAGAAGGGAATGGAATGGAAGTAAAAAAGAATTTATATAGTATTTTTTATGTGCCAATTCACTATATTAAATATTTTATAAATATCACATTCGGTCCTCAAAACAATCCTGAGAAGCAGGTGTTATTATTATCACCATTTTATGCCAGATGAAAATAGAAATTAAGTGCCTTGCCCACAGTCACATAGCTAATATTTGAGGCCAGATTTGAATTCAGGTCTGCTTGACTCCAGGTCAGACAATCTATTCTCTGTATCATCTATATGCTTCTCAATATGGGAAGTATCTTTGCCAAAAATTGGAAGAAAGGACAGGTAAATTTTCATCAACAATCTTACTAACACATCTATCTGGGAGTATAGTGAATAGTCACTGTGCCTGACATCAGGAAAATGAGAGCTACTAGTTTGGGATATTAGACAAGTCACTTAATCTTTGTCTAAATTTCCTCAACTATAAAATATTGATATTATTAATAGCACCTGACAAATGGTTGTTGTAGTTAAATGAATAAAATGTGATAATATTTGTTAAAAAAAATTGTGTCTTCCCTTTCTAAATGTTTACTATACAGTAAACTATATTTTACAGTCATGTAACATATTGAAAGATGCATAAAATCTTATTTTCTTGTTGAAAAATAAAAGCATTTAATAGAAAAGAGCCTGAAGGCTCTTCTCCACAAAGGTTTCTCCTATAAATATGTTAAAATTTCACCAGATTCTTTCATACGTGAAACAATAAAGGTAATTTTGTTTAATCATTTGCTAATTACTAGTGTCCATTAACACATAAAACAGAAAACCTTCTACTTGCCAAAGTTTTGTCACAATCAGGGAGGTTGTTCCAGGCAAGATTCTGAATGAAAGAATTCCCTGTAGCTGAAAAAGGTGAGGTCCTCTAGGTATTCAATTTTACAAAAGACATTGTGGTTATTCTATCAAGCCCTGGAATTCTATAGTCTCCTAAATAGTCACATAGAATAGTCCAATCTAACTATCTGCAAAGGCAAAAACTAATTTGGTGAAGAATGTCAATTTTCCAGTCTATGATCCACAGCTGAATGGTCAGACAACAATATAGGCATTTAGGTCCCTCATTTCCTCACCTTGAATAGACATTGAATATAGGTAATGAGCTAGACCAAAACCTGAATGGGAAGAGTACAGATTGGATTACTATTTAAAATTATAGATTAAGAGATGGCCTTTACCGATTTTTAAGAATGCACTTGATTATATACCTCATGTTAATCTTGTTGAAAATATCAATTGATCATCCTTTTGATATTCTTAAGCTTTTCTCTGAAATAAAAACCAATTTTAAATTAATATATTTCTGATTCTGTTTGCCCGGTGATTCATAAGAACACTTCAGTCTCTGAAGGATACAAAATTGTGAGTAAATTAAAGGGCAATGGAGAATCATATGAGAGGTGTAAAAAAGGATATAGAATATTACCAGTGATGTGCAAGGGCTAACAATTAGTCAATATATGCTACACTGGTCCCCAGGTAAACAATATGTATTTATTTGTTTTATAACTAGGTCTCTGTCTTGGCCAGACTGGGAATGTAGTGTCACTACTCATGAGCCTATTCTCACCACTAAATAACCCAAAGCTTTAACTTGCTCTAATTCTGTTCTTGGCTAACTCAATTTAGGCAACTTAGTGGTCCTCCATGTCATATTGATAGCAGATTTCATGTACACACCTGAACAACTTAGTCTACTGCAGCTAATTATTTCTGAGCTGATGATATCTGCCAACCTAGGCTTCTTTTACAGTAGGAATTGCAGGTATACACAGTCATGCACAATCCCATTCGGGGAAACAAAAATAATGAAGTCCTTACCCTCAAGAAACATATATTCTACTGAGATTCAGTTGGAGGATATTTATTCTGGAAAATAGATGATTATAGAGATAAAAGATTTTCAATATCTATTTCAAGTATGACAAGAATTATTGAATGAAAGGGGAATTAGGTTTGTTCTGTTCAGCCCTACAGGGATAAAACATAAGCAATTCATAGATATTACAAAAATGGCAAATTTAGACCTAAGTAGAAGAATAAAAACTTCCTGACAATTAGAGCTATTCAAAAATAGGAATACGCTAACTCAGAAGAGGATGAGATGCAATACATTCAATTTCCAGGTAGGTTGTAGAGATTCCTATTCAGAGACAGACAACCTCTGAAGTAAATGACCTATGTATGATTTTTAAGCCACAATAACTCTTTGGATTGAAAAGGACAGAAGAAATATAGCTAATAGAAAAATGATGCCCAAGACAAGTAAAAAGATATTAATAAAATACTGAACTGTTTTTAAAGAGGTATCACTTGGCTCAGATGAACTGTATTTTTGGATAATGAAAGAATAATAGGATGATTTACCTGGCCTCTGTTCCTTGAAAGATCATGGAAAATAGGAAGGATATAACAGGTTAAGAAGAAGGGAAATATTTAGTTTTCAAAAAAAAAAAAGAGAGAAAATACCAACTACAGAGTAATGGCCAATGAATTTGACTTTCATTCCTGGCAAAATTAAAGAACATATAATTAATGGTAAGCAAAGTAAAAATCTAGGCCACTAAGTGACACAGTGGATAAAGTGCTGGGCCTGGAGTTAGGAAGACTTATTTTTCTGAGTTCTAATCTGATCCAAGATAATTACTAGCTGTATGACCCTGTCAAGTAATTTAACCATAGTTACCTTGGTTTCCTCATCTGTAAAATGAATGGAAAAAGAAAATGCCCCCCCCCAAAAAAAACCCGTATCTTTGCCAAGAAAAGCCAAAATGGAGTCATAAAAAGTTGGGCACAACTGAAAATGACAGAACAGAAACAAAATGAATATTTAGGAAAGAGTCAGCATTATTTCATCAAGAAAAGATCAACATAATAAAATTTATTTTTCTTTAAAAGAATTATTGCTAAATAAGGATGATTCTTTAGCTTTATTTTACTTAGATTTCAACAAAATATTTGTTTAATATATCATGTTATTCTTGTGGAGAAGATTATATAGTGGCTAATAAACTTGTGCAGTGTCGTCAAATCTTCAATTTGTAATAAACACAATTTTTACAAAGTATAATAGAATGATATTACAACTTGTTTAGCCATTTTTCACTTAATGGACATCCCTATATTTCCAGTTCTTTGACTCTAAAAAGAAAAATGCTATAAATATTCTAGAATATAAAGGTTCTTTTCCTTTTTTTGATCACCAGAACCTAATAGTGGTATTCTGTGTCAAAGGGCATACTCAGTTTTATAACATTTTAGGTATTATTCCAGATTACTCTCCAAAATGGTTGGATCAGTTCACAGTTTCATCAACAGTGTAGTCATGTTCCAATTTTTCCACATCTTCTCCAACACTTGTCATTTTCTCAGAGAAAATATTATGAAGTTGTTTTTTATTTCTCTAATCAATAATGAATTTGAGAATTTTCATATGACTAAATATTGTTTTGATTTCTTAATTGAAAAACTGCCAGTTCATGTTATTGGACCATTTACTTATTTCAAGAATTTGAAAAACTGTTAAGTGGAAGACTGATCCCAGATTGAAGAAGTAGAAGCAATGTATTAAAGTTAGGAATGAGAAAATTTCAGCCTGATGTCAAGAAAATCTTCCTATTGAATAGATGCCTATCAATTGGAGAATGGCTGGATAAATTGTGGTATATGAATGTTATGGAATATTATTGTTCTGTAAGAAATGACCAGCAGGATGAATACAGAGAGGCTTGGAGAGACTTACATGAACTGATGCTAAGTGAAATGAGCAGAACCAGGAGATCACTTTACACTTCGACAACGATATTGTATGAGGATGTATTCTGATGGAAGTGGATTTCTTTGACAAAGACTCAATTTCAATTGATAAATGATGGACAGAAGCAGCTGCACCCAAAGAAAGAACACTGGGAAACGAATGTGAACTATTTGCATTTTTTTTGTTTTTCTTTCCGAGTTGTTTTTACCTTCTGAATCCAATTCTCCCTGTGCAACAAGAGAACTACTCGGTTCTGCACACATATATTGTATCTAGGATATACCTCAACATATTTAACATATATAGGACTGCTTGCCATCTAGGGGAGAGGGTGGAGGGAGGGAGGGGAAAAATCGGAACAGAAGTGAGTACAAGGGATAATGTTGTAAAAAAATTACCCTGGCATGGATTCTGTCGATATAAAGTTATTATAAAATTAAATTAAATTTAAAAAAAACAATAAAGTTCTCTTTTGCTTCACCCCTAAAAAAAATAATCTTCCTAACAATTAGAGCCATACCAGAACTTCCTGAAAAGTTAAGATGATGCTTCTCTCACTGGGGATATCCATTCATAACATATGTAATAAGGGCAACTAGGTGGCAGCAACTGGATATCTATTCATTACAAATGTAGTAAAAGCAACTAGGTAGTATAGTAGAAAGAGCACTAGATTTTTGCATTAGTAAGACTGGAGTTAAATCCAGCCTCAAAAATATTTTGCATTATCTTGGGTGAGTCACTTTAACTCTGTCTCAATTTTCCAATTTATAAAATAAAGCTAATAATAGCACCTATACCCCAGAGTTGTTGTGAAGATAAAATGAGATAATATATATGGTACTTTGAAGACCTAAAAGAGATATATAACAACTAGCTTACTCACAGTCACAAAGCTAGTTAAGGATCTATGGTTAGGAAGATCAGGCCTCTTACCCCCAAGCTTGGTCTTCTCATCTGTTGTGCTACCTAATTACCTCCCCAATGTCATACTAGAGGTAATAAAGGTCAAATCTGAACCCATCTCTTGACTCCAAATCTACCACACTAGATTAATAGTAAAGATCTTTTAAAATTCCCTTTCTCTTAACCAAAATGACTCCCTCTGAGCTTCCATTCAATGAAATGAATCAGAGTAAGTCTGATCTCTCTTCTACAAATAGACATCGTCCAGATCCAATCTATTGCCAAATACTTTCAAATCTAACACTATAGCATCCATTCCTTCCAAATTATTTATTTCCACTATCATTACCTGAGCAAATAGCTTCATTACCATTTATCTAGACTATTGCAAGACTCATCTAAAAGGTCTTCTCACCTTCACTGAATTCTGTTTCATATACAATTTATCCTTCAGGCTATTCTCTATTTACTCTAACTTAAATATAAGTAAAGAAATGCCATTCTTCTTCTCAAAACTCTCGTGGCTCTCTATTCCTTCTCAGATACAGCTCACACTCCTTTGCCTGGGATCCAAGACCCTCATTAATCGGTTTTCATTCTATCTTTATAAGGCTTAATTCAGATCCTTTGCAAAATCTATGTTTCAGACAAACTAAATCATATTGATTTTTGCCTATGATTTTCTGCCATTATGTTTTTGTTCCTAAAATTAGTCATTACATGCCTTTTTTCCTTCTTTACTGACTTCCTACCACACTTGTCACATTAAAGCTTTTTCACAAAGTCATTGTTGATCTACCTGGTCATTGAGGATCTTTTCCCTCAGACCTCACATAAACTTTGTATCATGTCTTATCATGCAGCCAGATGTAGTAGAAGCATAGTAGATAGGGTACTGGACTTGGAATCAGGAACAACTGAGTTCAAATTCTTTCTGAGACATTTACTAGCTATGAGGCCTAGAGCACATCATGCAACCTCTGTTTGCCTCAGTTTCCTCTCCTATAAATTGCAGATGATTATAATAATACTAGGATTTTGTAAGGATAATAATTGTAAAGCATTTTGCAAACCAAAAATACATGCTTGCTGACTATTAGTATCAATTCTCTAAATCTTGCTATATACTTCATTGTTTAACAGAGCACTTCATACACAGTAGGTATTTCAGAAATGTTTTCTGAATTTGGGAATGGATAAAGCAAAAAAAGAGTCAACACTGTAACAGGTTCTCAATTCATTGCCTGGACTTCTTCCATAACTGGAGGTAGCTGACTGGCCCATCTCTTTGACAGACATTTGGAGCACAGCTTGCAGGGGGCGAAGAATCTGCAAAGAAAACACAAGGGACCTCTATTTCTGGGCTTTTTACAAAAGGTATTGCTATTTGGTTCTTAGACAGGTGACCTTTAAACAAATATAGTGTGTAGGAAGATGTGAGTTGTTGCTGCCAGGTGACAGTGACTGATGGGATGAAAGCTAGGGCCAGCCTCCTCCTAAATGAACCACAGACCTTTTTACAGTTGAAGGTAAAATAAATATTATATTAAGAATGTGACCCTTATTTGTCATCCAATTTGTCAGTTTGATTATATTTTCAATTAAATTTTATTCAGTGCAATATTTGAAAGTGATATCTAGTGTGTCAGCAATGAAAAACCAAATTGCTTTGGAAATTTCAAGCATTTTCTATATAGGGGAAAAATACCATTAATTTTGTAGCTGTCAAAACTATTTTGCCTAAGGGAAAAGGTATTTTATGAAACATGCCATTTTCCTTGATCCTTCCTTCTAGTCTATCTCTCTGCCACAATAACTTTCCAAGGAACTGGAATTGAAAAGTTGTAGAGTAAAATGTTAATAATGGCCAAAAAAAGTATTTTTTCTCTTTTCATGATGCTTGTCCATAATCCTCAAAAGGTGAAATATCCAAAAAAGTTTTCAATATAGATTCTTAGAACCATTGTTCTCACCCCAAGAAAATGTTGGAACCCTTCTATGATTCTTATGTAAGTCAGAAGTAAAAAGATGTAGTAAAGAAGCCACTGGCAATAGAATCAAATGCCCTCATTTAAACGCTCATAATGTACTTATTATATGACGCTGGACAAAATTCAACCTTATCTTTAAAGTGAAAGAGATTGAAATTAAGGGCTCCATTTACATTTAAATGCTAGGATTCTAATAGAGCTCCAAAAGCAGCAGTTCAGCTGATTGCATCTTTTCAGAGTTTGGTGGAGAGCAAGTTCTGGTGACTTACTAGCTGTTTAATAATAGAAATCAGGAAAAAATACAGGGTGTTTGAAAGTTCATTAGATACATAATCACTCCTATGACTTAAGATGTTAAATGCTTAATATAAATATTAAACTTGTCCAAATTGGAGGATCACTAACTGAGCCAAAAATCAAAGTTGAGTGATCTATACCCCTTTAAGTCTGCCTTTCCTCCAGTGTAATTAGAGAAAGAAATATCTACAAATACAGCAACAGCTGGTCCTAAATGCTTGCTGAAGTGATCATTTGTCAGTTCCCAAGGCCCACTCCCCCATACCAAGATGCACATACCCAGCCTGTTTCCATATATGGTCTATAGCTGGCATGTACAACAATCCTAAGAAAAATAAGGATAGGAAAACATGTTGAAGATATCTATATGTACATACATATACATGTACACATATCAATATAAATAAATGTACCCATGTGACAATGCACACAGGTGTGTGGGTATGCAAATGCATTCATGTATGTGTACATTATACTGTGTGTGCATACATGTATGTATCTGCCTATGAACACACATTTGTGTGCATTCATATATAACAAATTGCATGTATGTACCAAATATATGTTAATATATGGATATTTGTGAATTAATGATTTTTATGTAAGATGAATGACAGGATATATATATACATACACAATAAAGCATAATAATTATCTACACATAGAATAATATATAAAAACAAGAGAAAGTGACAGAAAAACTAGTTACAGAACAAGATAGGTATGTAAACATAAAATTAAATGATTACTATCAAGTACTTAATACAAGCATATAGATTTAAAACTGGAAGAGAGAATCTGACACATCTGACACAAGTTCATACCTAACAAAACTTCAAAAGATAGAAGAACCAAAAAAGAAGAAAACCTAGCGTAGATTTGATCTTTAGTAATGAGCATCAACTAGTTGCTAATATTTGGGTGCAGTGGCTAGAGAACCAGATTTAGAGTCATGAAGACCTGAGTTCAAACATGACTTCAGATGCTTAATGGGTGTGTGACCCTGAGCAAATCATTTCACCCTGTTTGCCACAATTTCCTCATTTGTAAAATAAGCTAGAGAAGGAAATGTAAAGCACTCCAATATCTTTGCCAAGAAAGCTCTAAATGGGATCACAGAGAATCTTACATGATTGAAACAACTGAACAACTCTTAAATTTTGTGATAAAAGAATGAGCAAAAAACTAGGAATAGTCATATGTACATTTTAGAATTGGGGAAAATAGATTTCAAAGAGTTTAAAGGAAGAATAAGTAGAATTTCATGGACTATATTCTATAAGGGAAGAAAGCCCAAGAGGGATTAAAAACTCTCAGGAATAAAATTCAGAAACCACAAAGAGAAATAATCTTGATATTGGAAGAAAAATAAATGCCTGAAGATATCAATGCTGATACATAGAAAATACAACCAAAAAAAAAAAAGATTTTTAACATGCACAAAAGAGGAAGATAACAGGATTGTAGACACAGTAGGAAGAGTTCCCAGAAATCTAGTCCACCCAAAATCCCCAAAAGAAGCATAATGCAAAAGTGTGACCCAGTGCTAGAAGCAGAGTGACAGGACTACTAATTCTCAAAATGAAGTCAAACTGGAAAGAAAGGTCAGTAACAACAAAGAGAACTATGGTGTTGAAAGGAGGAACAGAGCTGGGATAACATCCTTATATGAGAATGAGACAATGATGATTACTGATGATAGAAAGAAAGCTAAATAATTGAATTTTTATTCCACTTTTATTTCTGGTAAAGTTGAAAGACTTTTAGAATCCAAAGTACAGAATAAAAGTGGCTAATAGAGAGTTGATACCTCAAAGAAAGAAAAAGATTGTGAGTAATTATCTGCTTTTGATTCATTCAAATCAACTGATTCAACTAACTATATCCTTGACTACTGAAAATACTAGCAGATGTGGTTGCTGAGCTAAAATTAATGATGTTTGGAAAATTACACAAAATGAGAGAAATACCACAGAACTGGAGAAGTCCAAATGCCCCAATTTTCAAAAAAAAAAAAGATGTTAGATTTCAATATCTGGCAAAAAGTCTAACAATTAATTATTAAAGAGATGATTAGGGATATCTGGGAAGGGCAGCAGTGATCACAAAGATTCCATGGTTGCATCAGGATCTGGTCATGTTAAACTATTCTCATTTTCTCTTTTTGATACCAATCCTAAAGTAGTAGAGTAGAGAAATTCTAAAGATGTATTTTGTCTCATTTTAATGCAATGTTTGATAGGATATCTGACACTAACACTTCAAAAAATATAAAGAAATGTTGGGTAGATATGAGAATCATCCTTATTAAATTCCATTATTTTGTGTTCAGTTCATTATTTTAGTCTGATAAAAATAATTATTTTTATTGTTAATGTCATACAATTTGTTGGTTATTCTCAGCATATTGGTTTTATCTATAAACTTGCACACTTTCCATGGTTTTCATTCAATATAATTTGTGTATAATCATCTAACTCATCCATATCTATCTCCTATAAAAGGATGGAAGCTTTTACATCATTAGCCTATGAACTCTTAAAGAACAGATATTGTATTGTTATTGTTCTTGTGGCTGCTGCTGCTGTTGTTTCTGTTGTTCTTGCTGTTACCTTTCTTTGTATCCCCAATGATTGTAACAGTAGCTGGTACATATTAAGTACTTCATAAATGTTTATTGACTAACTGACTACATTTACGACATTCCTAAGAAAGTAAATGCATTAGTCTGGCACGTCATATGCTTGATGAAGCTTTGCTGACTTTTCACAATATTGTTTCTTCTTCTAAATGCTCAAAAAATATCTCATAAAATTATTGAAATTAAGTATTAAGATCACTGGCATATATATTTTATAATAATAGTTTTTAATGCAACCCTAACCTGGTCTTTTTTTTTAAATTAGGACAACATAAATAGTATTATGGAAGCAACAAACTTCAGCTTAGACAGACTTCAGGAGATGATAGAGACAGAAGGCCTGATGTTTTAAGGTCTATGTAGTCATGAAGAATAAGGCATAATTGAATGACTGAACAACACAATAACAAAATGTTTATATGCTATCTTTTCAAATAGGAAAAAAATCCTTTTTCTCATACCCCAATCTCACATAAACTCATGGAGATGGTGGCTTTTTGGCTTCCTAGAAGTTTTCTATCTCCATAGCAAATAATTAGACAAATAATGACTACTGCATCTTTCTCACCAACCATGGGTTACTCTAAAGCTCACAGTAAAGAGGAAAAGTGAAAACTTGCTATAGAGCTTACATAGATGCTAAAATATTACTACTTCTTATTAGACGTGAGTCTACTCATAGCATGTCTTTGCTTAAAATATTGTTGTCCTGATTGACATCCAAGCAAATTTCATTTTCTTCTGCCTTATATTCAAGGCTCCTCATAATCTGACCCCACTCTGTCTTTTCAATCTGAGCTAGTAGTAGTTTATAATTTGATTCAGTTTAACAAATATATATTAAGCACTTATTCCATGCGGAGCAATGTGCACTGGAAATATGAAAAAAAAATTTTAAATAATCTTATCCATCAATAGATTACATTCTAATCAGAAGACTGTTAATATAGATATAAAGTAATTTCAAAAGAATAGGCACTATCACTTGTGAGGATCAAGGAAGGTTTCATACATTGGCATCTGAGCTGAGGATTAAAAGTGAGGAATTCTAAAAAGAAGAGATAGTACAATGGATAAAGTTCTTACTGAGGCTCGAGTGAGTCTGAGTTCAAATCCTATTTCAGAAACTCACTATGTGGGTAAGTCACTTAATCTATCTCAGATTTTCCATTTACAAACAATCAGAATGGCATCTACTTCCAGGATTGTTGTTGAGACACAATGAGATAACATCTATAAAGAGTTTTGTAGACCTTAAATCATTGCATAAATGCAAGGGAATATTGTTCCAAAACTAATGGTCAGTTGTACAAATTCATGGTGAAAGGAAGTGACATGTTGAGTTCTAACAATAGTTGTGTAGTCCAACTAAACTAGAAAATACAATGAGTTGAAGGGAAGTAATAAGAAATTGGAAATTAGTAGGATTGTGGAGGAATTAAATGTTAGATTGAGTAGTTTATATTTTAGAAATAGGGACCTAGATGAGTGCTGAGCAGGGGAGTGACATGGTCAGAATTTGGCAATTCTAGGAAGAAAGGATTAAAAACAGGAGAAATGGGAAGCAAGGAAAACTATACGTGACCATTAGTATAAGTCCATGAGAGAGGTGATCAGAATTTAATTAGGGAAGTTATCATGTGAATAAAAAGAAAGCCATAGAAATGAAAGCCATAGAATTGACAAAACTCTGAAAGTAATCATGTATGGATAAGTAAAGAGAAAGTAAAGAATCAAAAAGGTGACTTTTGGTAATTCTGGGTGATGGGAGCATAACATTTTTATGTTATGGGTAACTCATAACTGACCTGGGAAGAAGAATTTATTCCTCATTTTGTAGATGAAGAAACTTAGACACTAATTGAGTGGCTAAAAAATATGCCTAGACTATCAAACTGTGCATACCTTTTGATCCAGCAGTATCTACTGAGTCTATATCCCAAAGAGATCATAAAAAGGGAAAAGGACCCACATGTGCAAAAATTTTTGTGGAAGTCCTTTTTGTAATGGCAAGAATTTGGAAACTGAGTGGATGTCCATCAGTTAGAAAATAGCTAATAAGTTTTGGCATATGAAGGTTATGGAATATTATTGTTCTATAAGAAATGATTAGCAACAATTTCTTATAAATAAATAATAAATTCTTATAAATAGAAAAAATCATTTTCTATAAGAAATTATTTCAGAGAAGCCTGGAGAAACTTACATGAACTGATGCTAAGTGAAGTGAATAGAACCAGGAGATCATTGTACACAGAAACGATGATTAATTCTGATGGATGTGGCTCTTTTCACAATGAGATGATTCAGACCAGTTCCAATGTTCTTTTGATAGAGAGATCCATCTGCACTTAGAGAGGGAACTATGGGAACTGGATATAGATCACAACATAGTATTTTCAATTTTTTGTTGTTGTTTGCTTGGATTTTATTTTCTTTTTCATTTTTTTCCTTTTTGGTCTGATTTTTCTTTATGCATCATGATAATTGTATAGAAAATTGCACATGATTAACATATATTGGATTATTTGCCATCTGAGGAGGGGGTGGAGAAAAGGGAAGGAGAAAAAATGGAACACAAGATTTTTCAAGAGTGAATGCTGAAAAATATCTATAGATATGTATTGAAAATAAAAAAATTAAAAATATGCCCTAAATCACATATTTAGTGAATGTCTGATGTTGGACTAGAACTCAGGTTTTCCTGCATTGAGCTAACTGCCTCAGCAAAAAAGAATGAGAAAGAAGTATCAATTACAAGGACAACAAAGATTGAGCAGTGACTCAGAAGCCAAAGGAAGAACAAATTTCCAGGAAAAGTGGTCAACAACATCATAAGTTGAAGGGGGGAGAGGGCAAGCAAAGTTTAGAGTAGCCAGGTGACACAATAAAAAAGTACTAGTCCTGAAGTCAGGAAAACTCATTTTCCTGAGTTCAAATCTGGCCTCAGATACTTACTAGCTATGTGTGTCTGCTCAAATCACGTTTGCCCCAGTTTCTTCACCCATAAAATGAATTAGAAAAGGAAAGATAAACCCCTCAACTATCTTTGCCAAGACATTCCCAAATGGGGTCATGAAGAATAGTGACTGAACAACAAACAGCAAACAGAATGAGGAATGAAAAAAGGCCATTGGATTTAACAATCAGAAAATTGTTGGCAACTATGGAGAGAACAGTTTCAGTTAAAGTCATAGGGTCAGAAGACAAACTGAAAAGGTTTGAGAAGTGAGAAATGAAGGCAATAGAGTTTGGTTGTGAAAGGGGAATGAGATATATAAAATGATAGCAAGAGGGTACAGCAAGACCAAGCTGAGATTTTTTTTTAAGAATGGGAAAGATGTGAGTATATTTGTAGGCAATAGAGAAGGAGATGGTGGATGAGGAAAGATTGAAGATAATAGAATGAGATGGGAAATGATTGAGGAGGAAAGTACTTGGGGAAAAAACAGAAAAGGGTGAGATTAAAAGTATATATTGAAGATTTAGACTTGATAGAAAGAATTGGTACCTCTTCCTTGGAGACTAGAAAAAAAAAGAGGAAAGGCAGTGATGAAAAGAGGTTTGTGGTATTGAATAGGACAGAAAAGAGAATTCATGATATATGGCCTCTTTTCTCAGAAAGATAGGAGACAAGTTCCTCTGCTGAGAGGAAATAAACAGAGGGCAGTGTAGGGTGGCTTGAGTGAGAAAAATTGCAATAGCTACTCTGGGGACTGTGACTGTGATAGAAACTTGATTTTGGGGAAAAATAATTAGTTGGGAAATTAGGGAATAGAGGAGTTGCTGGAGCTTGAGATAAGGACGAAGAAAAAGATTTTGGAAGGATTAGACAGAAGGAAAGATGGAAAGAGATGATTATACAACTTTTCTCTTTTTTAGGCAATAGTGGTAAGTGATGCAAGGGTGGCACCCCAAGCTTGGAGTCATATCTCATTTATTAACTGTGTGATCTAAGAAAGACACTTTCCCTCTCTCTGTCTCAGTTTTCTCATCTACAAATTGGGAATAATGATAGTACCTAGGGTTGTTGTGAAGTTCAAATGAGATATTTTTTTAAATACTTAGTGCAATTCCTGGCACATAGTAGACATTTTATAAATAGTTGCTTCTTTTTTTTCTCCTTCTCCTTGACTTTGCTACTATTGCACTGACACCTTTAAGTACTTTTTATGTTGAATATTCTTCTTTGGGGGCAATTAGTGGGGTACAGTGGATAAAGCACCATACCTGAAGTCAGGAGGACCTGAGTACAAATCTGGCCTCAGACATTTAACACTTAATAGGGCCTTTGACTTTAAAATTTACCTCAATTATTAACTTCTTTAAGAAAATCATTTAGCATTCTTACATTTCAGTTTCTTCATCTACAAATTTAGGGGTTTAGCTACATGTTTTCTGAGGCTCATGATCTCTGACCTTTTAAATCAAATATAAACTCATTTTCTTTGTTTATAAAGGCCCACAAAATCTGCCTTCAATCTATCACTTTGACCTCATTATATATTAGCTCTCTTCCAAAATTCCACTGTCTCATGAACTGACTTTTTCACCACTCTTCATATATGGTACTCTGTTTTCAGTTATCATACCTTTGTGCTAGCCATCCCTTAGGCCCAGAATCCACTCTTTCCCCACCTTCCATCTCATAGATTGCATCTCTTCCTTCAAGATGCAATTTAGATACCACCACTTTCTGTGTGACTTCTTTTCTAACTCTAACCCTAACCCTAATCCTAAAAATGCCTCTGACTCTAAACCTAATCCTAACTTTAATCTTAATTATTTTCCTAATCCCTCCCCACAATTACTAAGGTTCACTCTCCCCTAAATTTTTTATAGTTGATTATCATATTTATTTTATAGTGTTGTTATTGTTGAGTCATTTTGGTCATGTCCAACTCTCCATGACTCCATTTGAGATTTTCATGACAGAGATATTAAAGTTGTTTGTCATTTTCTTCTTCAATTAATTTTACAGATGACTGAGGCAAACAGGATTAAGTGACTTAGCCAGGGTCATACAACTAGTATGAGGTAAGATTTGAATTCAAGAAGATGAGTCTTTCTGACTCCTGCACCAGCACTCTATTCACTACTCCATCCAGCTGCCTCTATTTTATATTTATCCTACAAATACTCTTTCTATACATATATTTTTTCCTCTATGGAATATAAACAAATTTACTTTGTATGTGCTCATGGATGTACTTGTTATGCCAATATAAGTTTCTTTTGAGCAGATATTATCTCATTTTTTTGCATTTTTATTTCCAGTACAGTGCTTAGAACAAGAAGAAGCTAAAAAGTTTACTGAAAGATAAGCCAGTTGATCTGTGCTCTCCCTCACTCTGTGACCTTATGAGAATTGAGCCAGGAATCAGGTTAGGGTGATGATACCAAGCTTCCATAGCTAGACACTCCAAACAGTGAAAAGCTAAGGTTGTATTCTATGGCAAAAATATCACTGGATTTAAAATAAGAGGATCTGCACTTGAATCCTAAGAATAATATTTTCTACTTATATGTCACTTAACATCTCTGAACCTCATTTGTAAGGGAAAGGAAGGGGAGGGGTGATAGAACAAAATCCTTATTAGGAAGGCCATCAGTAATATCTCTGAGTTGATGATGATTGATTCAATAGTCTCACCCACTCCCAAAATATTAGTAAGTCACTGGTTCTCTGAAAGGTAGGGTACTGTCTGTGTCTAAGGTTTTGGCAGTAAATTATAATTCAATTTGAGAGAATGTATTATGATCCCTACTTCTGTCACAATATGAGTGCCCTCTAGTGACCAAAACATTTCCCATTGGCTCAGGGTATACCATTAAATGAAGAACTGGGTCTCATTTTTCAGAGTTAGAGTCAAATTGAGCCTTCTTTATATTATTCATTTACTATCTCACTCCCTAAATATCCCTTGCCCCATGCTAAGCTTTTTGAAGGATTTTCCCTTCTATTATCTTGCTGTGATCAGAATTTAATCCTCAGGCTTAGTAAGATGCAAAAGGAAGAAACCAAAGGTAGTACAGGAATATATGGCTTGCTCAGGGATGACTAGCACCTCTGATGTGAAGACTTGTTAAGGCCTTTTCAGGCTTTCTTATCCCCCTTTTGGTGTCTGCCTTCACTCAAATCTTTTCAGTTACTCTAAGGAGCTGTAGCATACCCAGTGGCCCTCCTCCTGTTAAACATATCTGCAGGTGGGCTAAACCAGATTAAAGGGAACTGACAAGCCTCAAATCTTCCAGTGAGTGAGGTGAATGTTTATTCCAAGCACGTAAAGATCTCCTCCAGTAGAATAAGCAGATGACAACAATTTGTTCCAACAACCACAAAGGTAGCTAAAGCAAGTGCTGTGGAATGCTGAGAGCTTGTTTAGACATTGAAGATATCAATGTCATCCACTATATTCTGAGCCATTGCCAATCATCTTGATTTTTGTCCTGCTGCTAGACTTTGATGACTGGAAGAAGATGATGATTTTGTTCAACTCTTGTTCACTTAAAACCAATTCAGGAACAAATCAAGACATCTTCCTTCATTTGTTCCTTTACCCCAACATCAGGATGTCATTAGTCTTCTTCAAAAAATGAAGGGCAAACAACAGATTATCAGAGGGGGAAGAGATCTTAACGATAGAGCAGCAATCTTATTTTCCAGAATGAGAAAGTTTGGCTTTTGATAAACTTCAAATTTTGTTCAATATTGACAAAGTTAAATTATTTTCATAAGAGATCTGGTCCTCAACCCTGCTTACCACATGCCTTCTTGAGATTCTCAAATCTTTTTGTGAGAGGCAGCATGAGAGAATGTAAAGATCATTCCACTTAGTGCCATCAGTTCTGGGTTCAAATCAAAGTTCCAATATCACTTGGCTATATGGACTTGAACAGGACAACTCTCTGGAACTCAGTTTCTACATCAATGAAATGGGAATAATGTCACCTTACATTGCATTATAGTGTCAGGCAATCAATTAACATTTAATAAGCATTTATTATGTATCAGGAACTGTGCTGAGGTCTGAGGATATAAGGTTAAAGCAAAAACAAGGGACCTGCCTGCTTTTAAAGAACGTACATACTAAGTTATCATGCAAACAACTTTGTACATACCAGATATATGGAAATAAGAGATAATTTCAGAGGATAGATACAAGTAGTATGGGGAACCAGGAAAAGCTTATTGCAGAAGACAGAATTTTAATTGAGTCTTAAAGAAAAAAAGGAGACATTGAGGAAGAAAGAGAGTATTCCAAGCAGTGAGAGAATTGAAAGATGGAGTGCCATTTGCAAGAAACATCAAGAAGACCAATGTTGCTAGTATAATTCCATGGCTGCTATTGAGAACATACTTATTAAGCTCAAGGCCCTATAGTGAGTTATTATTGTCAGAACAGATCCTCTGGGGCAAAAATATTGCATATGACTGGCATTTTCTACAAAATGGTCAATAATTAAGTCTTTTCAAAAGGGGAAGAAGATGTAATTGCCTAAAATAATAAAAATCAATGTCCAAACTCAATCCCCCTATAGATGAGAAAACTGAAACTCAAATAAGTTGACTTGTCTAGGCTCTCACTACTTGGAAATACCTGAGGTAGAAATTGTAAACACATCTGTTTGATCAGTATTCAAACTACCTTGCCACTCAGCCTCTCAGATAAATCTATATCATATGGGCTTATAATAAGGTGATTTAACCAACTGGAGAAAACTTGGGGGAAGAGGTCACAAACATTCATGAAGACAATACTCCAGTATAGAGAAAAGTTGGAATCTGTATTGGCAAAATGTGTTTCTACGTTAAAAAAAATTAAAGTTCTTTTAGATTATGAAAATTGTTAGTTGCTACATTCTACCTGTTATTATACCCTCAATATGAAGGAGAAAACATCTCAGTAGAGATTTATCAGAAATGTACTACATCAACAAGCCTGAGGCCAAGCTCTCATCATACCTGCTTCTCTGAGTGATGGATAAAAATCAAAAGCTATGTGTGAGTTCAATCTTTCTCCCTTCTCTTGCCAGTCTACTCATACAAACCACAGAACTATCTATGAGACTATGGTACCAGAAGTAACTTTTGTTACTTTCTGAACTGCCTGAACTTTTGTTTCACAGAAGTACAGGTTCCTCAGGGACCCCCTATTTTTAGGCAACTAGATACCAGAATGGATAAAACCTTAAACTTTGTCAGGAAAACCTGCCTCAAATACTTGTGAGTTGTGTGATCCTGATCAAGTCATTTGATCTCTGCCTACCTCATTTTCTTTATCTGAAATAGGAAAATAATATTTTCTCAAAATTTTTGTGAGAATAAAATGAGATAACATTTATAAAGCACTTTTCAAATCTTAAAGTGCTATGTAAATGCTAGAGATTCTAATTTTTCTGAAGTATAAATTGATGAGCTTGATCCCTGAGATCCTAATTCTATGAAATGAAATGATTCAAGAGGGAGAAATACAGTTTACACAAAAGGGCAAAAGTAAATTAAGCCTGCCACTATGATATGATAAGTTTTAGGATGGTCTGGAAGCTTAATTAAGACTGGACAGAAGGGGCTTATATCCCAAAGAGATACTAAAGAAGGGAAAGGGACCTGTATGTGTCAGCCCTGTTTGTAGTGGCTAGAAACTGGAAATTGAATGGATGCCCATCAATTGGAGAATGGCTGGGTAAATTGTGGTATATGAATGTTATGGAATATTATTGTTCTGTAAGAAATGACCAGAAGGATGAATACAGAGAGGACTGGTGAGACTTGCATGAACTGATGCTAAGTGAAATGAGCAGAACCAGGAGATCATTATACACTTCAACAACAATACTGTATGAGGATGTATTCTGATGGAAGTGGATTTCTTTGACAAAGAGACCTAACTAAGTTTCAATTGATAAATGATGGACAGAAGCAGCTACATCCAAAGAAAGAACACTGGGAAATGAATGTGAACTATTTGCATTTTTGTTTTTTTTCCGGGTTATTTTTACCTTCTGAATCCAATTCTCCCTGTGCAACAAGAGAACTGTTCGGTTCTGCACACATATATTGTACCTAGGATATACTGCAACGTATCTAACATATATAGGACTGCTTGCCATCTAGGGGAGAGGGTGGAGGGAAGGAGGGGAAAAATCGGAACAGAAGAGAGTGCAAGGGATAATGTCGTAAAAAAATTACCCTGGCATGGATTCTGTCACTATAAAGTTATTATAAAATAAAATAAAATATATTAAAAAAAAAAGACTGGACAGAAGGAGGTACTTGTATTTCATTTAGTACAACAAAAAGAGGTTCACTTATCCATAGCAAAGAAAAGGAATATTCAGCAAGGATACTGCACTGATTCAGTTGGGCAACTGCATTGACCATATTTGTCTTCCTTTAAGAAATCTGAAAGAGAAAACCTTGATTCCTTGTGCCTGAGCATTTTGTACTTGAGCCTCCAGGAAGTGACCTCAGTTGCCCACACCTTAGTTTTATAAGCCAGTCAAGAATCATAAACAATTTTCAATAAAGAAAGCTAGTCTAGTCAACATTGTAGGTCTTGCCCCTAACACATATCCCACAGGAGAATATTTATGAAGAACAACATAAAAGCCACTTTAATTGAACCATAATCATCATGAAGGAAAGTAATATATATAAAACCAATTTGGAAAGATAGGCCTGGACCAGGTTTTATCGTGAGAGGAATTTACTCTCAGTATTAGATTGTGAGCTCCTCGAGGGCAGAGACTGGTTTTGCCTTCCTTGGTATTCCCAGAACGTACAGTGCCTGATTCACAGGTTACTACAAGAAGGGAAGAAAATGATTTAAATTTGTTCTTTAGAAAAATCAGTTGATCAACTCCATGAAGGATGGATTGAAATAGAGAGAGACTCGAGGTAAAGAGAGCAATAAACAGACTATTGCAAGCTTGAGACCAGAAGAGATGAAGCTCTGAGCTAAAATGGTAGCTGTGTAAATGGAAAGAAGAGGACATAATCAAGAGATGTTGTGGGAAAAGAAATTAAAAGACATATATATATATATATATATATATATATATATAATATATATATATATAATATATATATATATATATATATATATATATATAGAACTAGTTGTTTACATGGAGTGAGTGAGAAGGCGTCAAGGTTGACACAAAAATGACAAACATAACAAAAAAACATGGTGGTTCCCTCTACAAAAATAGTGGAAAATAAGGGATAGATTTGGGAGGGAAAATATATTGTATTTTGATCAATGTGTAATCAATTTTGATATGTATAAGGGAGATCCAGCCAAATATGCAGTCCTGGATAATTGGGTTCTTAGGCAAGTAACTTAACTTTTGTAAATGTCAGCTTCCTTATCTGTAAAAGAGGAATAACAATCCCTCTTTGGTGCATACTTTGCAAAATTATTGTGTGCCTTAAATGAGAAAACATAAGCTTTGTAAGCTTTAATGCACTATAACAATAGTGTGACTTCTTTCTTCATTAAGGCAAAGTACAGCCAAAACCCCATGCTAATGGAAATTTGGAGTGGTAAACTAGAAAGGACAATCCTTTTGATCAAGGGAGAAGAGTCTATTTCTGTTAAAGATAACTAGCTCTTTTTCCAATACCTAAGGTGAGTCCTATAGTGTTACTAAGAGATGCAGTGGACAAATTGGATGGGCTTGGAATTAGGAAAACTAATCTTAGTGAGTTCAAATCTGATTTCAGATAATTACTAGTTGTATGACTCTAAATAAGTCACTTCATCCTGTGTGCCTCAGTTTCCCCACCTATGAAATAAGTTGGAGAAGGAAATGATAAATCACTCCAGTATCTTTGCCAAGAAAACACTAAATGGGGTCATGGAGAGCCAGACACAGTTGAAATCATTGAATAACAAGGTGAATCCTGTACACTCAGAAACCTATGACCAAATCTTTCATTCTGTGGATTATCAAAGAAGCTTGTATTAATGGATGAACAGGAAGAAGATACATTTTGATCTAATATTATAATTTTTAAAAAGAACAAAAATGCTAACCTACCTAGCAGAATTGCATTACATACATACAAACACATACACTAGTATGCTCAGGATGAACTACACGGAGACCTATTTAAAAGGTCCTTGTTTTAACTGGTATCAGTACCCAAAACATATGTGTCAGAGTTCTTTTGTTTCTCTTTTAAGAGAGAAAGTTCAGGAATCTTAAAATAGACAGGAAGGATAGCTCAGGCTTTTGAACATGTGAGTAAGTTGGTCTTGTGTGAAATGTAAGGAAAAAGGAGGTGTGTAGGCAGGAATAAATTGAACCAAACATCAACAAACAAATGGAGCAGTTAGATAGTTCAGCAAATAAAGCATTGGCCCTAGCATCAAGAGGAATTGAGTTCAAATCTGCCCTTAGACACTTACTATCTCTGTGAATCTTGGAAAGTTACTTAACTTCTCTGTGCCTCAGTTTTCTCATCTTTAAAATGGCAGTAATAATAGCATGTACCTCCTAGAATTGTTGTAAGCATTAAAAAAGACGGGGACTTCCAGGGCGGAGCCAAGATGGCAGAGCAGGCACACACGACTCTCTAAGCTCCTCTCATTACCCTCATAACCAACTATTTAATCCAGCCTCAAAAATAACTCTTCACTGCTTAAATTCATGAAGATAAGAAGCACTACAACTTACCAGCCGATCTGGAAGCTCGCCAGGAAAGGTTTGTCCTGAGGGGCCAGGAACAGACTAGCACAGGCAGCAAGAGTCTAGCGTTCTGAGCAGACCAGGGGCGGGGGTGATCTCTGTGGCTAGAGAAGTTATAGAGACCACTCTGCTATAGGCTAACTGCTCTGCCTTGATTACAAAGCAGTAAACTGGCAGAGAAGTTAAGGCCTAAGACAGGGGGTCCTCTGAGGGACACCAGAACCTAGCAAGATCTGGCTGTGGCCCCTCAAGCCCGGAAGTGACTCAGACAGACTTAATCGCAGCCCTGTGGCCACATCCAGCAGTTCGGGGCTTTTGCGGGGGCAGTTGCTAATCTGCACGACAGTGGGGCACAGCCTGGGCAGCCTCTAATAGGCAGTGTGGGGGGCTCGGCCTGGGGCAATAGAACCTCCCCAGCTGCCTTCGCTTCTGGGGCAGACACTTCAGGTCCCTGCAAATCCATTCACTGCACAGCTGCTAATACCCACAGCCCCAGGGCAGGGTTTGGCTTGGGACAGTGAAACTCTCATTGCTAAATGTCTAGCCCCAGGGCAGTTGTGATCTCACACAGCTGGGGTTCTTTGCAGGGCACTTTCCCAGCCCGGCCCTGCAGGCCTGAGTTACTTTCGGGTGGGGAACTCTTTCCCAGAGCACTCCAGTACCTCACTGCTTTTTGTAGCCGGTTGGCAGGACAGCACCTGTCCATATACCTTTCACTGCTCTGCAGAGGAAGCTAGTAACCTCCTGGCTCTGAAGGCAAACCTTACAGGCTTTAACAAAATGAGTAAAAAAATTAAAAGAACGATTGATAGTTTTTATACAGAAAAAGAACAGCTTTTCAACCCTGAAGAGACTAATAGCAAACAGTCTCCAGATGATTGTTGGTCTCCAATACAAAAGGCTCTCCTAGAAGAGACTATTAAAAACCTTAAAAGAGAGCTAGAAGAGAAATGGGGAAAGACATATAACTCACTAAAAGAAAAATTTGATAAAGTGGAAAAAGAAAACAACTTCTTGAAATGTGAATTGGAAAAGGTAAAAAATTCCCAAGAAGTGCAGGGAAACAGAGTTTGCGAATTGGGAAACAGAGTTTGCGAATTGGAAAAGGAAAATGACTCACTAAAAAAAAAAAAATTAGTAAAATGGAAAAAAATTCCATAGAGCAAAACAACTCAATTGGACATATACAAAAAGAAGTAAAAAAAGCTAATGAAGAAAATAACTCACTAAAAATTAGAACTGAACAAATAGAAATGACTGATTCATTGAGACATCAAGAATCAGTCAAGCAAAACCAAAAAAATGAAAGATTGGAAAAAAATATCATATATTTACTTGGAAAAACAACAGACCTGGAAAATAGATCTAGGAGAGATAACCTGAGGATCATCAGACTACCAGAAAATTATGATGAAAAAAAGAGCCTAGATACTATTTTACAGGAAATCATCAAAGAGAACTGCCCAGAAGTAATAGAACCGGAAGGGAAAATAGGCGTTGAAAGAATTCATCGAACACCTTCTGAAAAAGACCCTAAAATAAAGACTCCAAGGAATATTGTGGCCAAACTTCAGAATTTCCAGACTAAAGAAAAAATTTTACAAGCAACCAGGAAAAAACAGTTCAAATACCGAGATGCAACAATAAGGGTCACGCAAGATCTGGCTGCCTCAACATTAAAGGATCGAAGGGCCTAGAACCAGATATTCCAAAAGGCAAAAGAACTTGGAATGCAGCCAAGAATAAACTATCCAGCTAAGCTGAGTATTTTTTTCCACCGAAGAAGATGGATATTTAATGAAATAGAGGAATTCCATCTGTTTCTAAGGAAAAAACCAGACTTAAACAAAAAATTTGATCTTCAATAACAGGAATCAAGAGAAGTAGAAAAAGGTAAAAGGAACTCTTGAGAACTGTATTTCTGTTGTGAATATACATAAAAACCATATGTATAATTTGATCTTACCGATATAACATAAAAAAGGGAAGTAGAAATGGAAAGAGGATAGTGTCAGAAAAAGGGAGATAAAAAGAGGGAAACTACATGCGACAATGAGGCAAAGGAAACCTATCATATATGAGGGAACTCAGAGAGGGGGAGGAACATTGTGTGAATCCTACTCTCATCAGAGTTGGCTCAAAGAGGAAACAATTGACATATTTGTTTTACTCAGATTCTTCTCTCACTTCATTAAAAAGTGGGAGAGGAAAAGGGAGAAGGAAAAAGAGTAATAAGGGAAGGGTACAAGAAAGGGGAAGGGATTCAAAAGGAGGAGGGAGGGATACTAAAGAGGGAGAGCTGCGCGACAATAGTGGGACCAATAGGGAAGAAGGGAAGGAGGGCAAGAAAAAGAAAAGTATAATCTGGGGATATTAGGATGGCAGGAAATGAAGAATTGGTTATTTTAACCGCAAATGTGAATGGGATGAACTCTCCCATAAAGAGGAGGCGGATAACAGACTGGATCAAAAGTCAGAACCCTACAATCTGTTGTTTACAGGAAACACATTTAAAACAGGGAGATACATACAGACTAAAGGTAAAAGGCTGGAGCAGAATCTATTATGCTTCAGGTGAAGTCAAAAAAGCGGGGGTAGCCATCCTTATCTCAGATCAAGCAAAAGCAAAGATTGATCTAATTAAAAGAGATAAGGAAGGAAAATATATCTTGCTTAAGGGTACTATAGACAATGAAGTAATATCAGTATTAAACATATATGCACCAAGTGGTATAGCATCTAACTTCCTTAAAGAGAAGCTAAGAGAGTTGCGAGAAGAAATAGACAGCAAAACTATAATAGTGGGAGATCTCAATCTTGCACTCTCAGATTTAGATAAATCAAATCACAAAACAAATAAGAAAGAAATTAAAGAGGTAAATAGAATATTAGAAAAATTAGGTATGATAGATCTCTGGAGAAAACTGAATGGTGACAGAAAGGAGTATACTTTCTTCTCAGCAGGTCATGGAACCTACACAAAAATTGACCATATATTAGGACATAAAGACCTCAAAATTAAATGCAGGAAGGCAGAAATAGTAAATGCTTTCTTTTCAGACCACAATGCAATAAAAACTACATTCAACAAAAAGTTAGGTGTAAATAGACCAAAAAGTAATTGGAAACTAAATAATCTCATCTTAAAGAATGATTGGGTGAAACAGCAAATTATAGATACAATTAATAATTTCACTCAAGATAATGACAACAATGAGACATCATATCAAAATTTATGGGATGCAGCCAAAGCAGTAATAAGGGGAAATTTTGTATCCTTAGAGGCTTACTTGAATAAAATAGAAAAAGAGAAGATCAATGAATTGGGCCTGGAACTTAAAAAGTTAGAAAAAGACCAAATTAAAAACCCCCAATCAATTACGAAACTTGAAATTCTAAAATTAAAAGGAGAAATTAATAATATAGAAAGTAAAAAAACTATTGAACTAATAAATAAAACTAAGAGTTGGTTTTATGAAAAAACCAATAAAATTGATAAACCTTTGGTAAATCTGATCAGAAAAAGAAGAGAGGGAAATCAAATTGGCAGTCTTAAAAATGAAAAAGGAGAACTTACCACTGATGAAGAGGAAATTAAAGAAATAATAAGGGGTTACTCTGCCCAACTTTATGCCAATAAATTTGATAACCTAAGCAAAATGGATGACTACCTCCAAAAATATAGGCTTCCCAGATTATATTTGGAAGTAAATTGCTTAAATAGTCCCATTTCAGAAAAAGAAATAGAACAAGCTATTAATCAATTCCTTAAAAAAAAAATCCCCAGGACCAGATGGATTTACATGTGAATTCTACCAAACATTCAAAGAACAATTAGCCCCAATGCTTTATAAACTATTTGAAAAAATAGGGAATGAAGGAGTCCTACCAAACTCCTTTTATGACACAGACATGGTACTGATACCTAAACCAGGTAGGTTGAAAACAGAGAAAGAAAATTATAGACCAATCTCCCTAATGAATATTGATGCTAAAATCTTAAATAAGATATTAGCAAAAAGACTACAGAAAATCATCCCCAGGATAATACATCATGATCAAGTAGGATTTATACCAGGAATGCAGGGCTGGTTCAATATTAGGAAAACTATCAATATAATTGGCCATATTAATAATCAAGTTAACAAAAACCATATGATCATCTCAATAGATGCAGAAAAAGCATTTGATAAAATCCAACATCCATTCCTATTAAAAACTCTTGAGAGTATAGGAATAAATGGACTTTTCCTTAAAATAATCAGTAGCATCTACTTAAAACCAGCAGTAAGCATCATATGTAACGGGGACAAACTACAACCATTTCCAATAAGATCAGGAGTAAAACAAGGTTGCCCACTATCACCATTACTATTTAATATTGTATTAGAAATGCTAGCTTTGGCAATAAGAGTTGAGAAAGAGATTAAAGGAATAAGAATAGGCAATGAAGAAACCAAATTATCACTCTTTGTTGATGAGATGATGGTATACTTAGAGAACCCCAGAGATTCTGCCAAAAAGTTATTAGAAACAATCTACACCTTCAGCAAAGTTGCAGGATATAAAATAAACCCACATAAGTCATCAGCATTCTTATATATCACTAACAAAACCCAACAGTTAGAATTACAAAAAGAAATTCCATTTAAAGTAACTACTAATTGTATAAAATATTTAGGAATCTATCTGCCAAGGGAAAATCAGAAACTTTATGAGCAAAACTACAAAACACTTTCCACACAAATTAAGTCTGATCTAACCAACTGGAAAAATATTAAATGCTCTTGGATTGGGCGAGCAAATATAATAAAGATGACAATACTACCTAAATTAATTTACTTATTTAGTGCTATACCAATCAGACTCCCAAAAAACTACTTTGATGAATTAGAAAAAATAACAACAAAGTTCATATGGAAAAACAAAAGGTCAAGAATTTCAAGGGAATTAATGAAAAAAAAATCAAATGAAGGTGGCCTAGCTGTACCAGATCTAAAATTATATTATAAAGCAGCAGTTACTAAAACCATCTGGTATTGGCTAAGAAATAGACTAGTTGATCAATGGAATAGGTTAGATCCAAAGGACAAAACAGCCAATAACTTTAATAATATAGTGTTTGACAAACCCAAAGACACCAGTTTCTGGGATAAGAATGCATTATTTGACAAAAATTGCTGGGAAAATTGGAAATCAGTATGGCAGAAACTAGGCATTGACCCACACTTAACACCGTACACCAAGATAAGGTCAAAATAGGTTCATGACTTAGGCATAAAGAATGAGATGATAAATAAATTGGAAGAGCATAGGATAGTTTACCTCGCAGACTTGTGGAAGAGGGAGGAATTTATGACCAAAGAAGAACTAGAGATCGCTATTGACCACAACATAGAAAATTTTGATTATATCAAATTGAAAAGTTTTTGTACAAACAAAACAAATGCAAACAAGATTAGAAGGGAAACAATAAACTGGGAAAACATTTTTACAATCAAAGGTTCTGATAAAGGCCTCATTTCCAAAATATATAGAGAATTGACTCTAATCTATAAGAAATCAAACCATTCTCCAATTGATAAATGGTCAAAGGATATGAACAAAGGATTTCTTCTCAGATGAAGAAATTGAAACTATTTATAGACATATGAAAATATGCTCCAAATCATTATTGATCAGAGAAATGCAAATTAAGACAACTCTGAGATACCACTACATACCTGTCAGATTGGCTAGAATGACAGGGAAAGATAATGGGGAATGTTGGAGGGGATGTGGGAAAACAGGGACACTGATACATTGTTGGTGGAATTGTGAACACATCCAGCCATTCTGGAGAGCAATTTGGAACTATGCTCAAAAAGTTATCAAACTGTGCATACCCTTTGATCCAGCAGTGTTTCTACTGGGCTTTTACTCCAAAGAGATACTAAAGAAAGGAAAGGGACCTGTATGTGCCAAAATGTTTGTGGCAGCCCTGTTTGCCCTGTGGCAGCTGGAAAATGAAAGGATGCCCATCAATTGGAGAATGGCTGGGTAAATTGTGGTATATCAATGTTATGGAATATTATTGTTCTGTAAGGAATGACCAGCAGGATGAATACAGAGAGGACTGGCGAGACTTACATGAACTGATGCTGAGTGAAATGAGCAGAACCAGGAGATCATTATATACCTCAACGATACTGTTTGAGGATGTATTCTGATGGAAGTGGATCTCTTCGATAAAGAGAGCCTTAATTGACCAAAGATGGACAGAAGCAGCTACACCCAGAGAAAGAACACTGGGAAATGAATATAAACTGCTTGCATTTTTGTTTTTCTTCCCGGGTTATTTATACCTTCTGAATTCAATTCTCCCTGTACAACAAGAAAACTGTCCGGTTCTGCACAAATATATTGTATCCAGGATATACTGTAACCTATTCAACATGTAAAGGACTGCTTGCCATCTGGGGGAAGGGGTGGAGGGAGGGAGGGGAAAAATTGGAACAGAAATGAATGCAAGGGATAATGCTGTAAAAAATTACCCTGGCATGCATTCTATCAATAAAAAGATATTAAAATTAAAAAAGAAAGAAAGAAAGAAAGAAAAAAGAAAAAAAATTTTTAAAAAAGCATTAAAAAAGACATATCTGTAAAGTGCTTAGCACAATTCTTGGCAAACAGTTAAACTACATATAAATGTTAGCAATGATGGAGGTGAGGATGATCTTCATGGTACTGATGATGCTATTCACTGGACATTCAACTTGGGCCAAGTCACTGGGTCTCTTTCTGATCCGTATTTCCCTCATTCGTAAAATGGTAATAGTAACACTAACAATTCTTAAATTCCAGAGGTGTAAAGAGTGCTTGGTCAGTTGTCAAGAGCTATGGATGTTTTTACATGGGGGAGGTAAGGAAACATTGTATTATCATTGTTACAAGCACATTTGTTTTTTTTCCCATTTAAGTTCTAAATTAATGACTAATTTTGATGCTAAGGTGATTGAGTTTTTAAGGGCAGATGCCCTGGTAAGCACTATACTAAACAAGGAAGGCTTCAAATGTGGCCCCAAGAATGGGCTGAGTGTAGACCCTACTAAACTCAGAGAGACTTCATTAGATATTGAACCATGAGTTGATTAAATTATTTTTGACCCCAGCAACTTATAACTATAGAATCATTTCCTTGGAGTTAGAAAAGATCTTAGGGGTCATTTTACTCAAGCCTTTCATATTATAAATCATA
This sequence comes from Antechinus flavipes, assembly GCF_016432865.1. Lineage (NCBI taxonomy): Eukaryota > Metazoa > Chordata > Mammalia > Dasyuromorphia > Dasyuridae > Antechinus > Antechinus flavipes. The sequence continues at coordinate 627,139,697 of NC_067398.1, forward strand.
TATATGGAGACTGAGATCATGATTTTGCATAAGTTCTAAATTCTCTGTTCAAAAAAAATAAGAACAAGATATATATAAATATATTACCTTATAGATTACACATATAAAGGATCCAAAAAGTCTTAGGAAATTCTAAGCATTAATAGATGATTAAAATCCACTAAGCCTTTTTAGACACTTTAGTATATAGGCATGTGCATATCCACACACACACATATACATACATACACATACACATTTACATGTAGTATATGCATACAGATGTGGTGGACATACCAGGGCTTTGTAAGGATCAAATGACAAAATAATTGAAAAGTGCTTAGCACAGTGTCTGACATATACATAATAAGTACTGTTTTAATGTTAACTATTATAATTTTATATACAATGAAAACATACCCATAGGTAGGCATAAATACATGTATGTAACTTATATAGTCAGACAAAAAATATTTGGAAGAATTAAGATGCAAACCCAGATCCTCTAGTAATTTGATTGGGACCTGTGGCAAAAAGATTGAAAGTTGTTTGATACACAGACAAGATTTTCCCTAAAAAACCAAGGAAGGCTGCATATGGTAGTACATGCTTGTGATCCCTGACACTGGGGAAACTGTGACTGGTACATCTCCGGAGAGTTTCTAATCTGCAGCATGCTTAGCAAAGCAAGTATCTATTCTATGTTTAATATTAATATAGTGGGGGCCCTTAGGTGACCTAAGGAAGGGAGAAGTGGCTCAGGTTGCAAATTGAAAAGGTAAAAACCCTGGTGCTGATCAGAGTGGAATGAGCTTAGAAGTGGCTTTTAATTTTCTAACCAGTGTAAAATAAGGAAACCTATGCTTCAAATGGAGAGACAGAGACAGAGACAGAGACAGAAACAGACAGAGAGAAACAGAGACAGACAGACAGGGACAGACAGACAGAGATAGAGACAGACAGAGAGACAAAGAGGCAGACAGAGAGAAACAGACAGCAGAGAGAAAGAGACAGAGACAGTGACAGACACAGACACAGACAGACAGACACAGAAGAAGAAGAGGAAGAGGAGGAGGGAGGGAGGGAAGGAAGGAGGGAGGGAAAAAGGGAGAACGAGAGGAAGGGAAGATGGGAGGGAGGGAGGGAATAAGGATAAAATATCCTCAGGACTTAATTGGTTAAGGAGATGAAAATTCAAAGCATAAATTTCCCAGTCACCTAAGTAAAGAAGATCAGTGCACAAATATTCAACATTCTTCAAGTATGATGGATGTCTTACTGCTATGAGGCAGAACATCTTCTTAAGCAAGCAAGTCACAGTGAAAATGTTAGGGCCACACCCAACCAAGTCAATTCTATACAGCATCTCTGCTGAATATTCCTTCTATGATATTTTTAAATAAGCAAGCTTCCTTTTATTAAAAGTCATATTTTCTACAAGTGTCTCATTTCATTCCAATCTCAAACCTAAACCACTGGACTAGACCAGGTCAGTCCTTACTCATAACAATTGCAACACCCTTTCCATGAGGACCTGAAAAGTTGAGATCTGCATCAGTGGAGGGAGTGACCATATCAAAGAAATCTGTAGTTCTTAAAACCAGTTTCTATTATTGTTGTCATTATTTTTTGCTTTTATTTACATAGCTTTTCTCTCATTCTTTTCCCCTCCTTCTAAAACACATTGCTGCCTGGCTTTGGATGCTTTTTGAGGAGAAGAGGGTAACTAGAAAAACTAAAATGATGAGCTATGACAGTCAGAGGTACTTTGGAGAATTTTCTGGCTATGTAACATATATCAGCTACCAGACAGTGGAACAGAAGGATTCAAGGTCATGGATGCCTGGACAGAATGGAGACAGCAGGCTTCTCCTTTCCAGTATCTGCCACTGAGTCCCCATTCCTTCTGTTACGTGAGTGATAAACCAGCTATATCAAGATGCAATTGGAGGTCCCTGAATTGCAAGGCATGGAACCAGAAAGTAGTAAGTCCAGAGTTCATGTCCAATATATTGAGATTGTGGATAATTTTAGAATCTCAGATATAGAGTTGAAAGAGACTTCAGAAGCCAGCTAATCCAGCCTTTTCTCTTTTGAAGATAGCAAACCAAGGGAAAATGATTTGTGCAGGATTATTTAGTCAGTATCAGATGTAGAACCTGAACCTAAATCTGACTCCAGAAAGAATCATCTTTCTGCTATGACATAAAGCTACATCACAGTAACCAAGTTCCTGAATCTACTGACTCTATTGAATCCTGAATGACTAGCCCTACTGGATATAGCATAATTTGAAGATCAGCTTTGATTCCACTCCCTGTCATCCTCATCTCTTCAATGATTCATCTTTTAAGACTCTCTCCAGCTTTATCTCTCTTCTATTGTGCCTTCTAAAACTCTCTAATTCTATCATCAGCAAATTTCTCTTCATCTTAAACCTTTTCTTCTTCAGCTTCTTCCATCCTCTGGAACTCACTAAAACTAATGTCTTCCCAAAAGATATTGCGTTCCTGGACACTGCCTTAGGAACTAGAAGTGACTTTTTTTCATGTTTTTTATTACATTAGGGCAGAGTGAAAAATAAAAATATATCTTGCTCCTCATTAATACTTCCAGATGCTACATCTGTTGCCATCATTCAACAATCCCTCCTCCTCCTCTGAGATTCATTATATCCAAATATATGTCCCAGTCTACATTCTTCTCAGAGTCATCTACTGTTGCCCAAAAATAGTTTACCTCCCTTCTCAAGAAAGATTGGAAGGAGTTTATTTATACAAAAATTTTATAGGTTTCATTCACTAAGGCACTCAATTGTTCCATTTGATCTTGCCATTGATTGTGTGCTCTTCAACTGAGTAGACCATGGTGCCTACTGAATTCTGCTTTGCTTAGGAGTAGGGAAAATAGTAGCAAAAAAACATTTCAACCTAATTGGAGTTCAAGAAGCCTAGAATGCTAAAATAGTATCAAGAATCAGGAAAGTAAATAATATGTATTTGAATTAAAGTTAGAAGAAATCATGGTACAAGATGGATGATAGGACTCAGCAATGTTTTAAATTATTTTCTTTGGTTATTCATCTTCTTTGAGAAGCTAGATCTTGCAGGGGACAAAATGTTGGGCTTCATTTTCCCCGTCACCTAAGTAAAGCATAGAAGATTAGCACTCTTTCATCAGTGTTTCATTCAAGAAATAAGAAAGAGACAGAAAAGAGAAGTAGCATCAAGGAAATAGGCAAGATCAAAAGCAGAAGTCATAAAAAGGTCCTGAATTTACACTCTCCCCTTACAGGATCATAAGTCTAAAACCAAAACCTAAAATTCTATCTGAAGAGGTTTAATGTTGGTTAATAAAGACAGGCCAACTTAGAACAAAGAATAGTCTCAATCTGTCACAGTCTTGTCTAGTTTTTATCACAGTACCTGGCTCATAGTAGATTCTTAATAAACGTCAATTTATTGATTGACTGACACTGAAAAGTTCAATAGATGCTAGCCAAGCAAGCTATGTGATCCCAAGCAAGTTAATTGATCCTGTTTGCCTCTGTTTCCTCATCTGTAAATGACCTAGACAAGGAAATAGACAACCATTCCACTGTCTTTCCCAATAAAATCGTAACTAGGGTCACAAAGAGTCAGGCATGATTGAAAAACTGAATATATGCTAGGTACTGTGCTAAGTACTTAGGATACAAAGAAAAGCAAAAATAGTCCCTCAAAGAGCTCATCATTTAAGGGGGATGACAATATAAAAGAATTATGTAGATACAAGAAATATAATGGTGGGTACTGTAATAAGAAGTCTAAGAAGTATATATAAGAGGCAGCAAAGCATCACAGAGAATTAAACTTAGACCCATATGCTCCAAGTTGAGTCTTTGTTCCAAACTAGCCATGTGACAAATTGGACAAATTATTTAATATCTAATCTATCTTATATAAAATTTAGTTATCAATCTAATCTACCTTGAATATTATTAACTATTATTTAATATTTAATCTAACATTTAATGTTGGACAAATAATTTCACATCTCTGGGACTTATTTTCTTCCATGGGAGTGATAGCCTCTTCATTACTTATCTTCCCACTTTGTTTTTGTGATTAAAATACTATGTAAGTCTTAAAGGATGATGTAAACTTGAGCCATTATTACTATTAAGAATAGAAAAACTGCCCAGTATCCCTAGTTTTGGGGGTCACTTTTGGTGAATCATTATATATTATTATATATGGATTTCTCTGAATAAAAATTCAGTTTGAAAGCAGAGTGTTAATTGGTATATATCATGTAGTCTCAGAATACAATCAGTCTCAGGCCCTATGCTATCGCATTATTTATGTATTTTGGGATCCAACTTGCCCCTTCCAATGACATTAACTTCAGAAATAAGGGTTTCCAGAATGAGGAAGAGACTGAAATTGGAAAAGGATTCCATATGGGAAAGTTTTAGAGGCCGAAGAGATACTTATAGCATCAGCAATATCATTACAGAAAACACAAAAAAAAGTTTTTTGGGGAGTCAGGTCCAGATTAGTAAATTGACTTCTCTTATGTTTATTCTTAGTCAGAGAACCAGACTAAGAGGACTCTGTGAACAGCAATGTAATGTTGATCAAGTTGAGCATTTTATTCAGAGGTAAGGCAAAGTTTACATGTCAAGGGGAATTTCCCCATTGCTTAGCTATGTATCTAAAAATCAAAATGTACCTCATGAAAAGACAACTGTTATTGTCCCTTTTCTTCCTCCTCTTCCTCCTCCTTCTCCTCCTCCTCCTCCTCTCCTCCTCCTCCTCCTCCTCCTCCTCCTCCTCCTCCTTCTTCTTCTTCTTCTTCTTCTTCTTCTTCTTCTTCTTCTTCTTTCTTCCTTTCTCCCTTTCTTCCTTTATTCCTTTCTTCCTTTCTTCCTTTCTTCCTTTCTTCCTTTCTTCCTTCCCTTCTCAAAGAGACATTGTGGGTTGATATATTGAGTTGACTGTGAATTGGATTTAAGTGAGGCAGAGTTACACAAAGTCATCCACCTCATTTTCCTTCCAGTGAATAAAGTTCACTAGCAGAACAAAAATCAAAATAACTGGCAATAAGTCACAATTGATTATAAATATCTTCATAAAGGACCTTGAGCATGTCTTCATATAGTTTCTTGTGATCTTTGTGTGAGTGCTTGCCTTATGTGAAGTCTCTGTAAAAATAGTCTTTTAGGCAAACATATATTTAGTATTCAGACTACTTAGCCAGCACATTGGAGTTGAACTCTCTGAGTACAATCTGATTATTTGGCAGTTCAGCTGAAGAAAGGACTTTGGTATCTGGCATCTTATCCTGCCAGGTGATCTTCACAATCCTCCTAAGACAATTCAAATAGAAGCAATTCAGTTTCCTGGCATGATGCTGGTGTACTGTCCATATTTCACAGAAATAAAACAATGAAGTCAGCCCAATAGTTCTATAGACCTTTATTTTAGTAGGCAGTTTAACACTTCTTCTCTCCCACACTTTATTTTGGAGCCTCCCAAACACTGAGTTAGTTCTGGCAACAAGAGCATCAACCTCATCATTTATGTGGACATCAATGGAAAGTACACTGCCAAAATAAGTAAACATCCATTTTCTGAAAGCAATGGTTGCCTGTATGGTTGGTGTAGTGCTGGCAGTGTGGAACACCTGTGTTTTCTTGGTGTTGATTGTCAAACCAAACCAAGGTCAAAATTAGCACAAGGAGCAGGGAATTGATCCATATTTTATTTCAACTTAATCTCAGCGGCCACATTACATATATAATCACCTCCAAATAAAATATCAAACACAAACTCTCCCTCTACTTTAGTCTTAATTTGTAGCCTTTTCAAGTTAAATAATTTGCCATTAATTCCATGACTGACCTTGATGCCATTTTCACCCTCATAGAAAACATCATACTACATAGCATGGGAGCAAGCACACAGCTTCACTTTACTCCATGGGTGACTGGGAAAGCATGAGGACATTGTCCATTATCCAAAACCCAAGAAAGGATGCTGTTATGAAACTAATGTAAAACACTGATGGAACTTTTTTGGGCAACCTAATTTAGCTGTATTTTTCCATAAGTTTTCATGACTGACAATACCAAAAGCTTTGGTCAGATCAATGAATGTTATGTACAGAGGTCTGTTCTGCTTCTGGCATTGCTCCTGGAGTTTTTGAGCAGCAAACATCATATTCACCATTCCTTTGCTCTTTCTGAAGCCACACTGGCCCTCAGGGAGACAACAGACTTTCAGGTGAAGGATTAGCTTATTAAGAAGAATCAGGCAAGAATATTGTCAGCAATGTCTTAGAGAAAGATCCTTCTCCTATAATCATCATAGGACAATCTATTTCCTTTTCCCTTATAGAGATGGACAATGAAGGCATCCTTGAATGTCCAGGAAATAACTTCTTTTTGCCAGAAAACCCACAAAATGTCAATCAGATTTTTTTTAAGAGCAATAAACCCTTTGCCTTTTAAATCTCAGTTGGAATCAAGTTACCACCAGATATTTTGCCACATGAGAGAAGCCTTATGATGCTCAAAAAGTCTTTTTGAGTTGGAAATTCAGTTAGAGAAGGATTGACTTCAACCTGAAATATATGATCAATGGTTTCAGCCTTTATGGATGATGGTCTGTTGAGAACACTATGGAAGTGTTTGGACCATCTCTTCAAGATCATCATGTCCTGATCCCTAATCAATATAGTGCCATCAGCACTGATTAGTTGAGATGCAACACAGGTTTTTGGCTGATAAATAGACTCAGGGCATTATAAAGTACTTTAAATTGTTTCTATTATGTGGGATGTAAAAGACCCTTACCCAAAATCACTACTCAGAGATCACTCAGTAGAAAGCAGAAAGGTTGTTTATTAAAACCTCTGGAGGATGAACTGTCCCATCATGAGATAAGAAAGAGAAAGCTCGTGGTAGGAGGGCTAAAGAAGTAGTAAAGATACACAACTTTTATACAAGAGATTACATCACAAGTAAGAGACCATTGAGAAAGGGAGGGGGAGGCATCCAATTGGTTGTTGCTATCTGGAGAGATTGGAATGGAAGGTTTCTGTTTCCCAAAAATCACCTGATCTCTAGGAAACAGAAAATCAGGCCTTCAGCCTTAATCAAGCAGAAAGTAGTCCAGCTAATAGACCAAATATTAACAAATGTCAAATACCAATAAATGTCATCAGCTCAGGTTAAGTAAATATGTTTATAGCTGGCCAAGGCTCAAGTAAATATGGGCCTGCATATATTATACAGGTCATAGGGGAAACACATAAATAATGAAAATAAAATACAGAAAAAGAATTCATACATTCCTGTAGGTTCTTCACCTTCTCTCTCTATTCCACACACAATCAACGTAAAGTTGAATTTTACCTGCCTTTTTACTGAACCAGGAATCCTACATCTTCTAAGCTTGGCTTAGACTTTATTTTGAGGGCAGCTAGGCGGCGCAGTGGATAGAACACCAGCCCTGAAGTTGGGGAGTTCAAATCTGGTCTCAGACACTTAATGCTTTGTAGCTGTGTAACCCTGGACAAGTCATTTAACCCCAATTGCCTCAGGAAAAAAAAAGAAAAAGAAAAATATTTTATTTTTGATAGAGTTAAACACTACCTTCTTAGAGATGGGTGAACTAAGATGCTAGAGTTCTCATAGAGAACTCTCATAGACTTCATTTAGGAGCTTCTGAATTTCCTCATCATTTTCTCAAACTAGTCTTGATGTTTGCCTGTGTTCTAGCTCAGACACATAAATATCAAGTCTCTGAAGGCTGCCCACCCCTTTTCTCTTGCACTGTTGCCAACTTTGTTGTTGATTCAGCTTTCCCTCCAAGTCAGCAATGAATTATTCACTCTCAAAGAAGCACTTTAATCTGTTGACATTAATCATCTTGCCTTTGGACCACTGCTATTGTTGAATGAATATATTTACTTAGAGAAGATAAGTCTATGGTTGGTCCAGCATTCTGCAACACACCTCTCTATCAATCTCACATCTTGCCTATGTCTATGTCTTCTCCCTATAATGGAATAGTCTGTCAAATGGCAATGTTTGCTGCAAGGGTGCATACCATGAAGTTTTATTGCATTTATGGAAGTAGAAGAGTGATGAGGTCATGAGACATATGTCTTCAATAGGAAGTGCTCATTGCTATTCCTGTTTTTAACTGTATTCCTCCTACTTCTTCCTGCCATGTCAGATTATCTGTGCCTACTCTGATTTAAACTCATCTGTAATTATAAGCTTGTCTTCTTCAGCACAATGATTATGAAGATCTTCATAAAAATGTTCTTTGACCACATCAGGGTTCATCATAGTGGGAACATATGCACTGAAGGTAGCTATTGCATTGTCATAAATGTGTCATTCACTTTTGATATGTCATAGTCATTAGTTTCTACTTGCCCAATTCTAATTGTTAAGGAATTATTTTCTTCAGTTAACTTTTGTATCTCCTTTTTCATGTGGTTAACTTCTCTTTTAAAGGGGTTGTTTCCTTTAGTGGATTTTTCCCCATTCATTCAATTGTATTTTTTTAAGGAATTGTTTTCTTCAGTAAATTTTTGCACTTTCTTTTCCAAGCTATTGACTTTTTTCATAACTCTCTTGTATAACTCACATTTCTTTTACCAATTTTTCTTCTAGTTACATTACCTGATTTTCAAAATTCTTTCTGAGCTCTTTTTGACATTGTTGTCTTTTCTGAGTTTGTGTGGAATTTTCTCTATCTCCATAGTAGCTTCCTATGATCAAGATTCTCTTTTGTTTTTGCTCTTTTTTTAAGTTGAGCTCTGCTTCTGAGGTACAAAAGTCACTGTCTCAGTTTCTTTCTGGGTCTGGTCCATATGACTTCCCATGTCAGGGCCTCTGAGACTGGCAACTTTCCCACTATGCTTGGGTGATCTGGCCTAGTCACACCTGTTGTACCCTACATTCTGGGTCTGGTAGTTTGCCTGCTGTGCTAGTGGCCTTACAACTGAATTGCTGTACTAGTCGCCTACTGATCGAGGACCACAAGGTCTCAGTTGCCGATCTGTGCTGTGGCCAAGAAGCTCACCCAGCTCACCCAGGGCTCAGCTCTGTTCCCAAGTGAAACAGATCTTTCCTGAAGTCCTTTTAAATTATCTTGGGCTTGAAAATTATTTCATTCTGTCTTTTTTGTGAATTCTGTCACTTCAAAAGTCTTTTGTAGGCTTAATTTAATGTTTCTGAGAAAAACTTGGGAGAGCTCAGGCAAGTTCTTGGCTTCTCTCTGCCATCTTAGTTCCACCCCTAGAATCGTTTTTGTTGCAAAACCTATGCCTGCTTCACAGGGCTCCCCATCATTGTAGCCACTGCTGAAAAATATGTATCTAGCCCCAACTTCACTAAGAAAGCCTTCATTTGCTTCTTGGAAAGTTGGGTGAATCAGGTAGGAGAAAGCAGCCCTAAAAAGGATCAAAAGTACCTATGTGTACCTATATGAGTGTACATGTGTAAATGAATATATGTATGAATTATTGTGCATGCTTGTATGTATGCTAGATGATACTATGAATAGAGCACTAGGCCTGGAATTAAAAAGACCTGAATTCAAATTTAGACACAGATACACACTAGCTGAGTGACCTCAGGCAAGTCACACAGTTCTGTTTGCCTTAGTTTCCTCATCTAGAAAATGAGCTAAAGAAAATGGTAAATCACTTCAATATCTTTGCCAGTATAACACCAAATGATATCTCAAAGACACAACTAAAATAATTGAACAACTGATATTTACATGATTTTTATTTGTTTTATATATAATATAGACATGTATGTTGTATACATGTATGATACTATATATGTATAAATATACATATACATATATATATATATACAATTATAGACTTGAATTTTGAGACTGTCAAAATATGATTTCATATGTGTAGAGAATTCCCATTAAGGAAACTCCTTTTTCATTGATGCAAATCACCAACTAATCTGTAAGTTAGATTCTTAAACAGTTGTCTAGGGCACTTCAAGGTTAATCACTTTGTCAGAAACAGAACTTGAATCCAGGTCTTCCTGATTCCAAGGTTAGTCTTCCATCTATTGTTCCATGCTATCTTCATCACTAGTTACTCTCATTAGCAGTAGTGATAACCCATAGTTTCATAGTACTTTAAGCTTTACAAAACACTTTCCTCATTACTTTATGTGATAGTCACCATGTGAAAGATCTGGAATTATTTTAATAGAAGAACTCCCTTCATTGGAGAACATTACAATTTTATAGATAATATTGACCTGTGTTATTTAGTTTTTTTCTGTCATGGCTGACTGATCTTATTTAGAGTTTCTTGGCAAAAATGCTAGTGAGGTTTGTCATTTCTTTCTTCAGGTCATTTTATAGATGAGAAAACAAGCAAACAGGGCTAAGTCATTTGCTCAAATACATTTCAGATGGAGTTGAAATTAGGATTTCCTAGTTCTGGGTCCTACTACCATCTACTTGTCCTAATAAACAACTAGCCAATAGCTACTAAGTGTCTACTGTTCTCCAGAATATAAATTTGGTGAATCCTCTAAAGTTCAGAGAGTTTAAGCAATTTCTGATCACAAAACTTCTAAGATGGAAAGTGAACATTTGAACCTTGCTCTTTCTGAAACCAGGTCCATGCTGCCTTTTTTTTGAGGCAATAAATGTAAAATTAACAAATCTCATTTTCATATTTAAAAGGGAAAATCTGTGTCATAAATCAGAAAGACCAAAGAATTCTCTATCTAATGAACAATCTGAGATTCTCTGCATTTATTTGACTGGTCCTCTGATGACTGTCACATAACGTGAAACCAAGCCATTCTTAAGACCTTTGTTAGCAGCTGCCAGCATGTATAGTCTTCTATAATCATGATTATTATGCATTATTTTTGTGAAAAAACCAAAATAGTACAAGGAATAGTATTTCCTAAGTCAGTTCTCAAGCCTAAATTGGAGGGAGCTATTTTTCCATTATTATAGTATCATTCTCATAACTAAAGGAAAAAATTAGAGTTATTCACAACTACTTATAATTGTTAAGCACATAAAATTTGGTGGGAAAGGAAGAAATAGGAACTTCTTTTGAATTGCATATAAAGGAATAATAAAAAGAAAATGCTACCCCTGCTTTCCTCTCCTTCCAACTGAATCTTTCTAGCTCTCTTCTGACCCCCTGACTATTGGAGGAATTTGTTTTTATACCCCCATGTTAGTTTAGTGGATCAGAGATTCATTTTGTTTTATATTCGAAATGTCCTGCCGCTCTGCATGTTTTTTGTTTACTTGTTCTCTCTCTCTCTCTCTCTCTCTCTCTCTCTCTCTCTCTCTCTCTCTCTCTCTCTCTCTATCTCTCTCTCTCTCTCTCTCTCTTTCTCTCTTTCTATTATTCATTCTCTCTCTCCCTCCTTCCCTTCTCCTCCTCTTCCTCCTTTTCCTCCTCCTCTCCTTCTCATTTTCCTCTTCCTCTTTATTCTTCTCCTCCTTTTCTCTCTCTCTTTCTCTTCTCTCTCTCTCTTTCTCTTCTCTCTCTCTCTCTTTCTCTCTCTCTCTCTCTCTCTCTCTCTCTCTCTCTCTCTCTCTCTCACACACACACACACACACACACATCCCACAGAGAGAGAGAGAGAGAGAGAGACATAAAGAATCAGAATGTGACTTAATGAGCTAAATTAAGCTCACACCTTCTCATTTGGCTCATTCAGGCTCACCTTCTGCTTTAAAAAAAATGGAATATCTCTTCTCAGACTGAAATGGCAGCATTGGGATAGAGATACTCTGCTGTGTTTTATCCAAGGCCCTGATCTTTACTATTATACCCTTGTACCTTTGTGTTGAAAATATCTCATATTCTGTGTGTTCCTGGAACATTAGGGGTCATCCTAACAAAGGACAGATACCTTTCAAGGAGGTATCTGTTTCATAACATCTAGGCCATGCCTTCTCAGCTTGTGTGAGACTGAATGAATAACACTAGAGTTTCTCTGAATCTCTATCCTGAACACCAAATTACACTTTCAACTGGAACACAGAAATATCAATGTTTGCTGTTAGAATAATCAGAGAAGGGGAGGGGATGTTCCCAAAAAAACAGAAGAGATTTATGCATTTTGCCTTTATAAGTGCTGAGGATGCCATCATAACCAGATTCATGGCTAACACTAAGCAAAGTTCATTTTAAGATAGACACACATATATGTCTATGTATTTATACATGTGTTCATACAAATGTGTGTATATACATGTGAACATGTATGTTTATGTGTTATGTGTATATTACAGAGCAGGAGACATGATAATTATACTATATTAAGCTCAGATTGTTGAGGGGGAATAGTCAATTATAAGCATCATATTTTAAAAAGGATAGACCAGGAAGGCTTTACCTGAAACATGTTTTCATACATATATACATACACACACATGTACATACACTGAAATATGTATATGTTACATACATATATAATTCATATATAAATACCATATTCACATTCCTATGTGTATATATATATGTGTATATATATGATAAAAATGTCAATACTGTTGGCTTCCTTTGTAATGTTAAATATTTTATAGCATATATTTAAAAATCATTATTCTGAGAAGTCTATAGACTTGACCAGATTGCCAAAGGAATGCACAACTGATAATAATAATAATCCTTATTTGATATTTTAGAGTTTACAAAGTGCTTTATAATATTATCTCATTTTATTCTCAGTACAAACATGAGAAGTAGATATTATTGTCATACGTGTTCTGTAGATGAGGAAACTGAGGTAGTCAAAGGTTATGTGACTTCCCATGATCCTATATTGTATCTGAGGCTACATTTGAACTCATCTTCTCAACTCAAAATCAAGTATTCTATCTACTATACCATCTACCTTTGTTATATATTTAAGTATCTATAGATAATGATGTAGCCTATTGATATGGTCTCTCACCTAATTAGTGAAGATAAATGATTTAATCCCCAAGCCTATAAGAGTGACAGAGCTAGTGAGAACTAGAGAAAGAGAAAATTCCAATTTTTCAGGGTTCCATCTTCAAGAGAAAACAATATTCAGGACTCTCTTAAGTCCCTGAAAGTAGGAAAAAGCTTACATGAGATCTGGCAATCTCTATCCATCCATGTCCCCAGAAAATCCTGGGAATTTCCTTTTTGTGAATGGAGTTTTTTCCTTGGTTGAGCTTCCCAATTGAAGATCTCCTTCACTGTTTATTGTCTGGTTATTTAATCTCCTATGTAAACTTTCTCCGATTTTTGTTATGATTTTAATTTGAATATTTATGTTTATTTGTTATTTACTATGTGTGTTTACCGTGGAACTGGTGTTTGGTCAGAAGAGTTTCAAGTCTTGAATACAGAATTTAAAACTCCCTCATATAAAGAATATTTTAAACGGTGGACGGATATAATTCTAGCCTGGTACAATCTCTCTCCAAGAAAAGCAGAGTGTCTTGCCTCTGATTCCAGCCTCTTGATTTGACTCCCAGCAATAATAAAAATCTCCCTTGGAGAAGGATAAGAGGAGAGCCTTGGGCCCTATGAGCCAAATCAAGATAGAGCCATGTGGAGACTTAAGACCTACATGGCTAAAACAACAATCCATAACTCCAATACCCTTTGACTAGTTGCCCTTGCCTTGCCTTCCTGAAGGTGCCATTGTTATGAATAAAAGTTAAATGAAACAAGAATGTTAGTCACAGGCCATAACACTATAAGGAATGCAACTGGTTTGGGATCCAAGCTGAAAGCAACAGTAAAGAAACAAACTCCACAAGTCCTTTAGGATTCCTTGTAGCCCAGAAAAATCAATGTAGAACATCTTTCTCTTTATCTTTTCCCATCAAAATTTGCAAAAAAACCCAAAACTTGCTTTCCTTGTGTCCCATTCCTTCTAGTCAGATGACATTTTTAAGCACCTGCTACATCCCAGATACCAAGTTAAGTGGTAAAAATACAAAGAAGGTGATGGAAGTCTGTTCTTAGACACTAACTAATCTAACAAATGAATAAATAAAATAAGCTTTTCAGGCTATTAGAATGACTAAAGGGTTAAATTGTTTAAAGGATGAGAAAAACAAAATGACTTGAACACAACTGCCTCAGGTTCAAGCACACAAATCCGAGCCATGAGAACTGTTTGTCCATTCCCTCCTCCAGCCCTTACTTTGTAAAGGATGTAGAAACATTCTTAAGAATTATTACCAGTAGTACAGAGACTAGAATATAATGGAGATAAGAGGAAGTAATGGGAAATTATGAATGTTGCTAAAAGATAAAAAGAATGTGGAATTCAAAGAGGATGCTGACTTCCAAATGTAGACACCTTAAAATTTGATGTGTGTAATAATAGGATCAGTGCCCCCTACTCCTACATAGAGTGAGAATCTTCAACATAGAATTTGAAGGAGGAGGAAGAAAGGATGCAAAGAAGCACTGGATGAGATTGTGCTTGTATGCATCTTTGTAATGGGCTGAGGCTTGAGTTGATGCACTGAGGTCCCAAGCACATGAGGCTAAATAGTAATTGGACCATACTCTATTAATATGTAAGCTTGGAGAAAGAATGGCCCCCACCCACTCTTTGTGCAAGTCCTGATGTGTTGTATAGGAAATGACGATTTTGGTGGGTGGAGGCAGGGGAGTGGAAAAGGAAGGGGAGGAGAGACTTTTGGGATTGCCATTGCCATGACCTTTCTGTTTGTTTTCTGGCAATGGCAATCCCAAAACATCTTACCTCTAAAAGCCATAGTAAATCCTGGAAGACCTTTGGGGAATTATGCTGGATTGTGTTTAGTCTTCCTTATTCTCATAACTAAGTTACAGAAGGCAATAATTATTCTTAGATAAGTTTTTGAAGGTGTCAGTCTTTATTTTAACCAAGACACCTAAATGTGTATAAAAAGTAATAGAGGAAAGCCACAAATTGGAGAGACAGATAGGGAGGGGGAGAGAGAGAGACAGAGAGAAAGAGGGAGCAAGAGGCAGCTAAGTAGTACATTTAGTTTATAGAGGATGAGATTTGGAATTAGAAAGACTGAGCTCAAATTCCACACAACTTACTAGTTGTGTGACTCTTGGAAAGTTACTTAACCTCTTAAGTACCTTATGATTTCCAAAATATGTCTCTCATATTGACCTTGTAAGGTACATAAGACAAATATTTTTACTCCCACTTGTTAGAGGAGGAAATAAAGTTTCTCCATATCATTAATCATAATGCCTTATACAAAGTAAAAGAATAGAGAGAATCATGGAGACTCAGTTCTCAAAGCTATCTGGTTAGAATCAATACTGAAATGAAGATTATTTTGACAGTTTCCCCATCAAATGGTTTTTCAATCCTTCATTTGAAAACCTCTAGTGAGGGAAACCTCTCTCCTAAAGCCACCCATTGCAAAATTAATAGTTCTAAGTGATGATGATGATAATAATAACTAGTATTAATATAGCACTTTGAGGTTTGCAAAGCAGCGTATATTTGTGATAAAGGAGAAGGCCAAGAATAGTCTAGAATGCATTGTAGACTTGGAGAAAACAGAGGGATCATATATAAGATACCATATTCTAAAATGCTACAGAAATAATCAGCTAAAGAGGAGTGAGAAGTTCTCAATAATAAATTTCTGAAGGCATAAGAGGAAACAACTCAAATGAAGAGAAAAATGGAAACCTATCTAAGGAAACTGGAGTGGAAACACTGGAATGCATCAACTAGCCTAGAATTTTAAAGTCATGTACAGACAGAATTAAGGGATGTATAACAGAAGATGGATACAAGGGGATTACTTGCTCTAGTAAGCATAATGTCAGAAGTGTTAATTATAAGAATTAGGTGAGATTTGTAACAAAATCTAAGCACAAAAAAATGGGCCTGTAGTTAAGTTGGGGGAAAATGGAGGGTCAAAAGAGGAATAGTCCTGATCAATTATTTAATGTTAGATAGCAATGTCAGGAACTGCAGTTAAAGTTGGATATTACAAAAAGACTGGATATGGTCTGAGGGAAGTCAGCCCCCCAAAGCTCTAAAGTAACTGTGCTTGTAGCATATGTTCTTTTGATTTTATAGAACATAATGTCTCTTTCTGTTGATCCAGCACCACTCCAAAAAGAATTCCAGCTTCCAGAGATTTAATAAACAAAGATTATTTTGCAAATTAAGATGTGACAATGAAGAAAGGAATCCCATAATCGTGTTATACCTAGATTTCAGCATATCATTTAACAAAGTCTCTTACGAAAATCTGGTGTTTGGATAACAAAGAAATAAATAACAGTTAAAACGATTGAATTAGGACTTGTTTGACTAGATTACAACAATTTCTACATTTACATCTACATCTACAATATGTATATATTCATCTGAGATGTAAATATATATGTATACACATACATATGCACATATTCATATGTATAAAAAGTCAAGAGAGAGAGAGAGACAGACAGACAGAGAGAGAGAGAGAGAGAGAAGAGAGAGAGAGAGAGAGAGAGAGAGACCTGGGAAATACCCTGTATGTAAGATTGAGTTTACATACTTAATGTATATATTTATGGATATATGTATATGATGGCTCCAAAGGAGAAGGTGAGATTGGTTACTTTGCATAGCTCTCCCTCACTGAAATCCAATTCACTTGCATGTTATGGAATCACCTCCATAATATTACAGTCCTCTTTGAGAATGAAAGACAAACAATTGTGTGTGTGTGTGTGTGTGTGTGTGTGTGTGCACTATACACTTTGCTTCAAAAAATTACCTGTTTTCCTGAGATACTGATACATTGTTGGTGGAGTTGTGAAATGATCCAGCCATTCTGGAGAACAATATGGAACTATGCCCAAAGGGCTATCAAACTGTGCATATCCTTTGATCCATCAGTGCCATTACTGGTTTGTATCCCAAGGAAATCATAAAAAAGGGAAAAGGACCCACATGTGCAAAAATGTTTGGAACAACACTTTTTGTAGCAAAAAATTGGAAAAGATGCCAATCAATTGGGGAACAGCTGAACAAGTTGTGATATATGAAGGTAATGGAATATTGTTTTATAAAAATGATGAACAAACTGATCTAGAAAGATGATCTGAATTACTAAAGTTCACACAGCTAGTCAATGGCAACAACAGTACTAGAATCCATTCTCCTTCCTTTCTGATAGAGTTCCCTTTTTGGAATAATTTAGAGCCTGCTATTTGACTAACACCATTATCTGTCCCCAGGATCTGACATCTCGAGTCCTTCCATGATATTTTCATTGGGCAAAATCACCTGGTATCATTAAGCACTATTAACCTCTATGTATCTATTTGTATATAGTTGTTTTTATGTTATCTTTCTCATTAAAGTGTAAGTTCTTTGGAGCAGGGACTATCTTTTGCATTTCTTTATATCTTCAGAATTCACCATAGTGGTTGACACATAATAAAAATTTAATAAACACTTGATGAGTAACTTGTCCTTATGATTTCCTCAGCACTATCTCAGCTATATTCACCATTTTCCTCAACAGTTGTATCAGGATTTCTTAATTTCTCCATTAGATTTTATAATAGTTCAGATTAACTCACCTCACAAAGCTCTATGGAAAGTTTATAACAGTTTTCTCTGCATCCTTAGAGCTAGGGCTTGATGCAGCTCCTCCCCAGTAAAACCATGATGTTAGGAGTTAAATATATCAAGGGACTGATTTATTCTTCTGAGACCTTGAAAACTTCATTTTAAGAAGATTATTTTGATGCATAATAAAGTTGCAATTTCAGATTCTAATTAACCATAAGATTTCCTAATTATCTAAAATCTAACAGATTAAGAACCATTGGTTTCCACAGTACACTACTTTGAGATAGCAATCAAGAAGTCAGAATATTTACTCTGTAGAATAATTATCTATTAATGTAATTTAGAATAGGAAATCAAGTGGCTTGACTACCTGCTGCCCTTACAAAAGTAAGGCTCTAGGGTGATGGGACAAAAGCAAAGTCATCCAGGATCATAAAACATCCAGTATTATTTTAAATTTTTATGTTTAATAACACTTAGAACTGCTTTTCTACCATGTTATATTATAGTTCCCTTACCAGCTTTTCTTTAGGCCTCATCTGCTAGTGAGTGAAGTTAATGAAAAGGGGAAACTCTATGATTTTGCAAATAGGATGCTTTTCTAGAGATAAGTAGGAAATTCAGTGCATGCTGAGCAGAGAATCAGGAAAACCTGAGTTCAAATTTAGCCTCATGCACAAACATGCTGTATGATGCTGGGCAAATCAATTGACTTCATCTTCTTCAGTTTCCTCAACTGCAAAATAAGACTAAGAATAGTGCCTTCCTCAGAGGGTTGCTATGAGGATGGAATGAGATAATATATGTAAAGTTCTTTGGAAATCATAAAGAATTATATAAAAATTTTAAATGTAAATAAAACAGCTATTATACAATCCAATTCAATCAATATTCATTAAGAACTAGGTATTGTGCTAAGGGCTAGGGATACAATTATTAAAAAGAAAAGATAATCCTTGCCCTCAAAGAGTTTACAATCTAAAGAGGAAGATAATAAGGAAGGATACCACACATGCACACACACACACACACACACACACACACACACACACGTCAACAAGGTCACTCATT